>NC_081415.1:685345927-685661427 GCF_030272615.1 Cryptomeria japonica
AATACAAATTAATCAAGTAAAAATATTAATTTAGTACTATATAATATTATATAATATTATATACTACGTCTTTACATATAATTTAATTGTTAAGACAAATAATCGTATTGAAATGTTTATAGATAAAATGTTAATTTTAATTGTATTCAATATTTAATATTGAATTAATAAATAATATTCGTCCACTTACCAATTCTTAAGAGTTTAATTGATAAAGATATAATATTTTTCAAAATTACAAAACGTATGATAATTAGTTTAATTAATTACTAAAATTTCTTACTAATATAAAATGAATAATTAAATATATGTTAAAGTGTATATTAATAACTCCATATTAATCAAACTAATATTCATGACATTCTTAATAATATAAAATGAATAATTAAATATATGTTAAAGAGTATATTAATAACTCCATATTAATCAAAACAATATTCATGACATTATAAGTTTTACTATTAACAAATTTATGGAACATTCTCAAAAAAATTGAATATTGAACTAATAAACAAAATTGTTAATAACATATTAAAAAAAAAATTGAAATTAATAATAATTCTTGTACTCCCAATTAAACCCTTTTCCCTTAACCAACCCTACCCCAGAAACTAATTGATCAAGAAACCAAATTAAACTGTATCCATTTACAACATTGTACATTAATATATTATATTCAACTAAATGGTTAATATTGACAACTTTTCTTTCTACTTTTAAATGTATTCAGATTCAATCTACAATATTAGTATTTTTTCAAATAAAATGCATTTATTAAGTGTTTTGAAATCTAAAATTTGTTGTAGTGATGCCATGACAAAGAATGAATTTTTATTCAGAGGAACAATGGAGGCAATATTGGAGGGATTATCAAAGAGAATATCATAGAAGAAAATGTGAACACATGATAGATGTTGACAGGGAGGAACAAAGACAAAGATGCAATGCGATTGAAAGGGACAGATATCATAGACATAGAGCAAAAGTAGCAGTACAAGAATTGGAAGCTCCCAATAGAGAATGCTCTAATAGAATTGGAAGTGGTTATCAACAAACTTGTCAACAACAAACTCATTATCAGAGAGAGTATATGCAATAAGTTCCTCAACAACCATACGCAATACAATGATGTCAATCACATATAGATAATCAAATGAATTATCATAATGAAGAATCTACATCTGTTGACTATGTACCTCAAAATACTCAACAAATTCCTGTACCTGAAAGAAATGTAGGAACGGTAAATAATGTCCAAAATACAAGAAATCCTAATGGAATTCAAATAAACAATTTGAAAGATATTCAACTTCAATTTTGACACCAAATAGACAAATTTGTTTCTCCAACAATGTGTTATATATGTCAAGAATGTTACCTTGGCATAAAAGTGTATCACACTTTGCAAGGTCCTACATGTGGTAGGTGTCGACAAGAATGAGGAAATAATAGATTCTCTTTGTCGAACAATATGGATCCAGGAGCACAACCATACAAACTTGCTAACCTTACACAAGTAGAAGAAATGTCGATTTCACATGTAAGTCCGATTCTACAAGTCACACATGCAACAGGTGGACAATATAGGTATAAAGGACACACAATAAGTTTTCCACAAAATATTGAATGAATTTCTAATATTCTACCACATCCAATCAAAGACTTGCCAATAATCATTGTTCGAAAAATATCAACGTGGCACAAATTACAACTTTGCAGTAAATACAAAATTGACCATGACAAGTTCTATTCAGGTGTTACAATTGGTCATAATGCTCTGCATGATTTAGACAGAGATTGTAATGCAAATGTCTTTGACAAAATAAGGACTGTGCATATGAAATTTGATTCTGACTCAAACCAAATAGTATTTGTGGGTCCAATTATAGAAACAAATGATTGTAATATCATAGATCACACAACATCAATGGCCTCAAAACCACCTAACATGCAAAGGGAAATGGAACTAATCCAAGCATGGGTGAATAATCCAAATGCAGATCCTCCCACATTGATTGATTGGCCTACAATTGGTGTATCTCCAATCAATGAATAATCAACAACAAGTTTACTTGACATGGCATTTCTAACTCTATTTGCTGATTGTAGGTGTGATTGGTTGGAACCAAGAATAAGATGACTACACCTACATGAGTTTGCGAGGCATTTGCTGAGCTACAGGGACCACCACTTTGGCAAACACCCAAGGTTTTGATATTACATAATGAACATGATAATGAGGCATAGAGCACAAAATTCAACTGTTGTTTTTGCAAAAAGGAACCTTCAAGAGTTGCCTATCACAGTAAATGAATTACGTGAACATACGCAAAACTTGCCAAACTCATGAGTACCTGATAAATTGATGTGATTTGGAACAACATTGCAAGGAACTAGATCATATTGGATAAAATGCAGAAAGAACTATCTGACATGCTACATCAAATCGGAACACCAACAATATTCTTTACACTTAGTGTTGCAGACTTATATTCGCCAGATTTACATGCACTGATGCTAGGAATAGCTCCAACAAATCCACGCGAAGCTCAAATTTGGAGGAAACAAAATGTGATCAACTACCCTCATATAGTTGCCCACTATATGCACTTAAGACATTCTATATTTAGAAAAGAAATACTACAACAGAGATTTAATGTTGAAGAGTATTGGTGCAGATATGAATGGCAACATAGAGGATCACCACATGTGCATGGTTTTCTATGGATAAATGGAGCACCAAATATGGATAGTATAGATTGCTCTAATGAACAAGAAATAAAGATTGCTGAAAGATATTTCCATGGTATTGTTCATGCATGGAATCCAAGAATAGATGTTCATCAAGGAAACGTACAGGTATCATTACAATGAGTTTCAATTGTAACATATGTAATCCAATCTAAATGTTAGCTTTTTAACATAGAAAACTAATGCGTTCATATTTACTATTGCAGGCATTCCAAAACTTTGCAGAACACCCATGTCTAAAAAACACAAGACAACTTGTTGAGATAGATATTGATAAAGATTATGAAGAAATTCTAAACACGGTACAAAGACATACAATGTGTAGAGAGGGTGCATGTTTAAGAAAGAAACAAGGAAGAATGGTTTTCAGGTAGCTATTGTATAATAAATAATTTTCTGTATACATGTAATGTAAACCTTTGAAAAAAAATACAAAAAAATATTTACAAAAAAATTTGCAGATACAATGCACCCTAGGCCTTAAATATATATACATAGATCAAAATTATATCAAGACATACAAAGTAGTGAAAAGAAATTTGAGCCAACAAGAAATGATGAGAGAGTAAATTCACACAATCGCTACATACTACAATTGTGGAGAGCTAATATAGATTGGCAACCGGTTCTCTCAAAACATGTAGTGATAAAGTACATTGCAAAGTATGCAGCGAAAATAGAAAAGAGCTCAAAAACCTACCATCAAATGTTGTTTCGTCTTTCAAATATAGAAAACCCAGATGACCTAGCAGCAAAGGCATATAGGAAGCTCTTGACTGAAACTATTATAGAAAGAGATGTTGGAGCTCAAGAAACATGCCACATGCTCTTAGAACTTCCCTTGGTTGAAAGTAGTAGAAGATTTCTTAATCTCAATGTTTCACATGAAGTATTCAAACCCGTTACTATAAGTGATGAAGATAACAATGAAAAACAAACAAAATCATTCCTTCAAGGATATAGGATAGGACCATCCTCAATGGAAGCTATCACACTTATTAATGCAGCAAGATCATGGATGTATAATCCTCAGCAGAGAAGAGATAATAAATGGGAGCCTAGGGAAAGAGCAACTATTGTCAGAGTGTTTCCAAGGTTTGTATCCATTCCTTCACACGGATCAAATAAATTTCTTGAATTCTATTTCTCAGAATTGTTACTATACAGGCCATTTTGTGACATCGAAAGAGAAATAGGTTACAACAATGACACAATAATATCAAACTAGGAGTCTCTGAATTATACCCCTTGGCATTTGGAGCGAACAATAACTACAGAAAACAATGAAAATATTACTGATTCAGAAATTGAAGATGGTGGTATAATTCAAGAAAACACGACAGAGCATGAATGGGAAATCATATCTTGGCTACATCATTGTGATGTAATGCAACTCTTTGAAATAGATATGTTGGGAAGAAGGGATATTGACAGACAAACAAATTGGTCTATAGAATATCAATGTAATGAATACACAACTCACGCAATCAATTTCATAGAAACAATGTATGAGAATAGTTGCATTATACATGATGATATACCACAATATATCAATTATACAGGCTTGAGTGAGAAACAAGAGAAAGCATTGAACATAATTATGTCACATTACCATATGAATGAAAATAGGATGTCATTGTATATTATAATTCAAGGAACAACATGAACAAGAAAGTCCTACCTAATTGGTGTGATTAGTGAAAGTCTGAAAAGTGCGGCAATGCCTAATCAATCTCTCCTTCTACTGCTTGGACCAACTGGAGTAGCAACATTCAACATAGGAGCATCAACTATTCATTCCAAGTTGAGAATTTCAATAAAAGATTTTGCTCAATTAGAAGGAACAAGGCTAACAACTTTCCAAGAAGAACTATCACATGTGAAGTATATATTGATTGATGAAATGAGCTTCATTGGAGAGAAGTTACTTGAGAATATTGATTCTCGTCTTCGTCAAGCATTCCCACAAAATTATGATCTAACATTTGCAGGTATGTTCGTAATTGCCATGAATTATAAAAAGCTTTTCAAAATGTAAAAAAATGTAATATCCACGTATTACATTTCCATGTTTTCATTATAAAACATTTACAATTATGTTTCTATATTGTTTTCAGGTGTTTTAATCATTTTAATTGGAGACCTGGGTCAGCTGCCTCCCATCAAAGACAAACTAGTATATGAGAGTAGAAGACGAGCAAAGATTCTATGGCAGAACTTAAAAATTGTGGTTACCTTAGACAAGATGGAGAAGATGTTGAACAGATTCAATTTCGTCAACTGTTGACAAACTTGAGAGAAGCACAACCTACAATTGATGACTAGAAGATGCTCATATCAAGAACAAGTAGTAATATGAGCTCAACAATCAATGAAGCCTTTGACAATGATGTTCATTTGTTTTTCACAAATGATAATGTCCAGAATCATAACAGGAAAAAATTATATTCTCTCAAACAACTTGTTGCATGTAGCATTGCAAAAAAACTTGGAAATGTTAATGCAACCGAAGGAAGTTCTCATGACGAGCTCGATATGGAGTTATTGATTAGCAAAAATGCAAGAGTTATGCTAACTTCTAATCTTTGGATTGAAGCGGGTCTTGTAAATGGAGCATTAGGTTATATTCAAAAGATTGTATACAAAACTAGATGTATGCCACCAGAACCACCATTATATGTAATGGTTAAGTTTGATAACTACTCTGGATTTCCGATTGATGATCACAATCCACAAGCAGTTCCCATCAGTATAAGACAAAGAGGTTCTACAATTCAAATACCATTGAGACTAGCTTGGGCATTAACAATACATAAGTTGCAAGGTTTGACACTTGCAAAAGCAATAGTTGATATAGGACCAACTGAAAGAACATGAATGACATTTGTAGTTGTATCTCGTGTAAACTCTTTGCAAGGATTGAGAATAATGCCACCGTTCACATATGAGCGCTATGAAAAAATGAAAAAGGGAAAACAACTTGCAAAGAGAAAAGCTGATGAAAGTAGATTGAAAGATTTAGAAATAAATTCATGTAATACTTTTTCATAAACATTCATTGTTTCATGTGATCAACATTTAATTTGCATACTGTATTGGATTAAGTAGTTATCTGGATTCCTTTTCTATCATTCTATTTGTTTATGCAATAAATACCATGCAATATTATATTGTTACTAATTTAATCACAACACAAATAATAGTCACTTTCCATTATACATCTTTACATATAATTTAATTATTCACACAAATAATAGTCGCTTTCCTTATTGAACACTATATAAAATTGAATGATCTAACCCTACACCAAAAAACAATTATAGCGTACCTCTAAATGTACTTGAACACTATACCAAATTGAACCCTAACCTCAATTAAATCATTTTGAAAACCTACACACTATACATTATTGAATCCTAAGCCTGACAGTAGAATGAAAATTCAAAAAACTTAAAACCAACTAAACTCTAAACCAAGTTCTAACCCTAAACCAAATTGAACCTTATACCTAGCCATTGAACCAAATTTACTCATAATCCTAATAGATATGTAAACTTAGCCATATTAACCACATAAATTGAAATGATAAACCTCAATGAAATAAAAGCATAATCATAAAACTAAATAACATACAAATAAATTATTTGAATTATAAGTTATTCAACAATTAAATAATTAATATAACGTAAAATATTGTACTTATAAATTATTAAGCATTTTATAATTTAATTTATTTCCAATTGCCCCTCCGGATGCTACTGGCATATATATATAGAAATATATATAAAGAAAGCCAAGAGATATCGAGGCTTTCATTTCCTTTTTTAACTTTAAATATAACTGTATGAAATGAAAGCCTCGATATCTCTTGTCTTTCTTTATATATATTTCTATATATATATGCTAGTTTTAATGGAATTGTAACCAAAATTAAACTCTATTTGAACTGTAATTGTAATCCTAATCATAACCCTCATGAAAATTTAACCAAAATTGAACATTGAATAACTCCTAACTGTAATTGACCCTAAACTTAACCCCGACCATAAAACAAATATAGAGTAAAATATTTTAAATAAAACAACAACCCAACCTTATGTCTAATTTAACTATAACAGAATCTCAACACTAACCCTAACCCTAATCTTGTATCATTACTGAATATAATACTAATAGAATTATAACCCTAACCCTGATACTAATTAAAAACTTACCATTAGTCTAATTTGAATCCAAAAACAAAGCTATTTCTAATTCATATGATTTTTTCTAATTTCTTTATAACTTCATTATGAAATAAATAGTTTGATTTTTGAGTTGTGAAATAAAATTTATTGTTTTTTATTATATTAATATGAAAAATGCCCTCATAGAACAACAACAAAAAAAACCCTAACCTCAAACAACCAATCATAAAGATCCAAAGGTAACAGTCAAAAGTAAAATTTATTATTATTTATTATTTTTAATTTATAATTTAATGAGAATTCGTAATATTTAAAAATATATCCTAAAAGATCTAACTCTATTTATGACATTCATTAAAATAACATAAAAAATTTAAAACTAAAAGAAAATTTGAGAAAATCAATACTTGGGGATTTTTTTTTTGATAAGTTGAGAGAGAAATTTATGCATACTGGAGAGGAGTTAATGAATATGATTGAGCTTTATGAGGGGGTACGAGGATTCATTTCATTGTAATTTAATTTATAACACCTAACTTTAAATTTGAAAAAAAAAAAAAAAAAAAAAAATGCCCTTTCAAGTTCATTGATTGCTTGACTAATGTTCCTCTTTCCTTTAACTTTACACAAATCAATTAATTTATTATTCATACAATATTTGTCCAATTCATTCTTGTTGCAGACACATCTATTTGTCATTATAATGTAGTATCTTGTGGTTTGATTTTGTTGATGGCACATGTGAGGAGTGTATTAAAAAAATCGTTTAATTGTGCATATATATTGTATATACATATATATACACAGTTTATAGTTTCAAATTATTCATAGAGCACTAATAAAGGTTTCATTATTAAGTTTTACAACTACCAAATTCTTTTGTTTGAATATTCTTAAAGCCTTTTCAATAAACCTATAGTGTGCATAACTTCTACCAATAAATATTTAAGGATAACTCACATCTTTTAGGAAATTTATCAAATGGTTATAACATTTTGTTTAAATTTCCTCACTTTGCGTCCATGTCTATTTGAGAAAATCATTTCTATTAAAATATGTTTTCTAATGATTTTTCTCCATTCAAATTTTAGAATTGTGATTCCTTTTCACCCATTCTTTTGCTAAATATGTGTAATATTATCTTCTAATCAATAATATTGATGTTTGTTAATTTTCAATAGATCTATGTATATATCTTAAATAACATATATACCTCTAATAAATCTACATAAAATACTTCCAGAGGTACTATTCTCAAGGTACCTATTTAATTTTTATTTCCATATACATTATTCATTGAAATTGAGAAAAAAAAGAAGAATAAATGTATTACTTATTGAATCTTAACCCTAACCCTATGTCTAATTGAATGTCATAACCCTCTTTTTGGACCTTGATATGACTTATTATTATTATTATTATTATTATTATTATTATTATTATTATTATTGTTATTGTTCTTATTATTATTATTATTATTATTATTATTATTATTATTGTTATTATTATTATTATTATTACTACTACTATTACTATTATAATATTAATTTTATGAGTAATGTTAGAAAGAAAAGATAAATTGAAATGAGGTTGAAGTTTTTAAATAAAAAGGAATTTAAGTGGTGACACACACATGAGGTCATAATTTATTTGAAAATTCTTATTTTCTCAATATCCTAATTGAGCACATGGTGTAGGAGAAATAAGAAGATTCTACAAAAGAAATTTAAAATTTAAAATATTAAAGAATAAATATTATATTTAGCAAATATATGACATGGGAGTTACAAAATTATTCTATGACAAGAATAACTCTATTCATGGCATTTTTATGACAAAGGAGTTACAAAATGCATTTTTGGGGGAGAATTCAAATTTTAATTTCAAATGCATGGTCAAGTGTAACCCCCACTATGACAACAATCATTTTGCATGAAATTAATTTTGAAAATTCTTATTTTCTCAATATGTTAATTTAGCACATGTCGTAGGAGGAAATAGAAGATTCTAGAGGTAAAATTCAAATTGCATATTCTTGCATGTAACTCCTCCACCAAGTGATCAATCAATTTTGCATGAAACCAATTTTAGAAAAGAACCTCCATTTTCAAGTAATTATCTTGATAGTGGAATTGGTGCATCTTTTCTATATAATGTATGCAAATCTTTCAAAAAAAGAGTTCATAGTTTGGGAATGAAAAGAAATTTTCTAAAGTTCTTGTTCTTGTTGGTAGAAGTAGAATTTGGTAGTCACTTGTATAGTAGGTTTCTTTTAAGTTTGGTTGAAAAAAATTTCTGAAGCTACAAGGAAGGATCTAAGAAGGATAGCTAGAAGATTGGACTCAACATCAAGCTTCAACAATCCAGGTTCTCGTCCCTTGCATTCTCATTTACATGTGAAAATTTTGTATTTTTTTTATATATAGATTTTTTCTCTTTGGAATCTTCATATATATATATATATATATATATAAGTGCTCATCTTAATTATTTAGAAAGATTAATCAAAAGAAAATCTACTTTCATTATAAATAAAAATAACTAAATAAAAAAAAGTAATACACAGATAAAAGTTCTTTTTCAGAAAAATGCATATGAATATTCTTTTTATATATTTAATCTGTTTTAGAGAAAAAGAAAGAAAAATCAAATCTTTGCTTTTGCTTTCTTGAATTTTAAAATCTAGAAAAGATCTTTGTAAAAAAAATAAAAAATCTTATTTTCCATATGTAATTATCTCCATGTGAATGAACTTATCTTTCTATGAATATATGTTGATCATCTGTGTATAAATCCTTAATTTGTTTATTTTATTACTTTCATGTGAATAAACTTATTTCTGTGAGCATATGATTACTTGTGTATAAATATTACTTCTCTTATTTATTATTTTTCTGCGAATAAATATTCTCTTTGTGAATATAAATTTATTCATTTGTGTATAGATCTTGTTTTACTCTTTTTGTGAGCATAAAGCATAAAATTGTCCCTTTGTGTAAACATCTGTGAATATAATCTTTCCTTGCCTGTAAATAAATTTTACTCTCTCTGTGAATTAATTTAATTATTTTTCTGTGAACATATACTTGTTCATCTATTCAGAAAAATTTGTAGCTCCCTGGGAACATGTGTTTTTCTTTGTCCTTGAATAATATCACTTCTTTGAGAAACTTAAAATTTCTTTTTTACCCATCTCGAATGCATCAGAGATAAATTTATTTATTTAATTATTTATTTTCTTTCACTTATTGTTCTCTGTGAATTAATTATATCTTTTAGTGAATATATTATTTAATTCCCAAGTCTATCTCTGTTTATTTATTTTTTATAAAGTCAGATCAAATCAATATATATATAGATAAATACATTAAAAATATATATAATTATCCATGTTATATCAACTATTATAACTGTTGTTATTTTAATAATTTTGTTTTTAATTTAGTTATTAATAAATTATTAATATAATAGATATATTATATATAGTTGACTATAATAAGTTTAGGATATAAAATAATATTGGTATATATTGTCTTAAAATTAGTACTAATTGATTATAAATAACATCTTGTTAATGTTAAATTGATTTGCTTTGATTCGAGTTGAGTGAATTAAATTATAATTTATTAATTGTTGAATGAATGAATTTTGGCCTTATTAAAAGTAAAATACAATTAGGATTTACAATTAAAATTTATTTTATGTATATATACTAAGGGGTTTATTTAGTTAAAATTTATTCATTAGAATTTGGTAATTAAAATTTATTTATGTCAATATAGTTGAAATTTAATTTATAACCTACTCTTATAAGAAGAGATTTATTCTTTAGTGTATAGTAAAGTTTGTTTATTAAAGAAAAATTTAAGAGGTGATTAATCCCTTAGGGGGAAAAATGATATTTCACTAATGATACACTTATTCTATAGTATTGGTTTTTTCTTCTCCAAGTGTCTCTACTTAGTCTCAAATTGTACCTAGTAGTAAGTAGATTTTCCCAAGATATTTAATACATTTCAAATATCTAAGTTCTTTATTTATTTATTTTTAATTTTTGGACTCCAAACTATCTTTTGTATATTTCAATTAGTACAAGTATCAAATGTTAAAGGAATTTACCTAACAAGTAGATGTGTTTAGATTCATAGCAACCCTTTTAGGTATTTCAGCAATATGAGTTAATGTTAGACAAATTTTTGCCTCAATTTGAAAGGTTGATTATTTGATTTGTTTCTTTATTAGATTCCAAAATATGAGTATATAAGGTATTGCGAATAGTCACTTCTTTTAATAGTTAAAATCATTTACCTTCTAGCTAAAAGAAACATAAGACTAGTAAAAAGGAAAAGTTACACTTAATAATACAAGTAATTAGTAAGGATAAATTTAATTAACATTAAAACTAGAGGTAAATTGCATAGTTAAATATTCATATGGTAATAGTATTAATTAGGATGCAAAGAGAGTTTATTCAAAACCAAAATTGTTTTAGCAAATGAGTTTCAAGAAACCTATTCCGTGATCATTTAGAAAATTAAATAACAATTCTAATTGAGGGTAATTTAAGGAGCAAACATTAGCTCCCTTTGAAGTATTTGAAATTGATAAAGAACTATTATTTGTAGAATGGATCCAAAAATAAAGTTAACATTACTTCAAGTGGAAGGAGTAATTAGTTATCACTTTATAATCTTGCAAAGGTATTAGTTCAAAAACAACTAGAAGTTTATTGATTGGAATTGTTTATTAGGAAACTTAGTATTATTTACTTGGTTAACTAGCAAGTGTTTACACTCTTGTCTAATCTCTTTTTCAAACAATTAGTAACTAAGAATAATGTGGTTAATTTGAAGCTTATTGTTGAATAGTTGTTTCCTTTTCCCTTCAACAAGTGAGTATTAAATTCATTTCCAAAATATAATTATTTGATAATGTAAATTCTATTTCAAGCAATTTAGTACCTTTCAAGTATTAGGATTCACATTTAAAGTAGTGTTATCATTTGTAGATGAAATTTGAATTACTTCATATGGGAGAATTAGCTGGGATTATTATTAAGTACTTTTCACTTCAAACAAGTAGGTGTTAAAATTCATTTCCAAATTCTTGCTATTCAATCATTTAATTTTTTTCAAGCAAATCAGTACTAGGATTCATACTTATTGTGTAATGGTTTGTCTAAAACAATTATATCTTGCAAGTAATTCAAATATTTTTCATAAGTTATCTTTGAAAGTATCATGGTTTCCAAGCAATTAGTAATTTCATGTATTTAGTTTAAGTTTTCAAATTTTTAATTATCATAACTTTCCTTCAAAGAAAATACTATTCCAAGTAGTCGATTTGTTTATGTTCCTTTCAATTACATAAAATTCACAGTTTAGTTTTTAAATTCAAGTGATAATTCCTTGTATATAATAGTTTCTTTTTCACAATTGTATTGGTATATTGCTTCTTTAGGGATTCATGAATTCAAAGTTAAATTCCCAGTTAGATAACTAAACAAGAGGAGTTGAAACCAAAAATTAGTGGTGTTCGGTATCTATGGTGCCTTTGGGTCACACTTACAGGTAATGTCGTCGTGTTGAACTACTACACTTAAAGCCTAATAAAGCTACAATAATGGCATCTATGGCATCGTCCCTCTAAATCGCTGGGGAGAAATAAGGGTCATTTGGAAGCTAAAATCCAAGGGGTGGGTAATCCCTCTTGGATCGATAATCTAAAAGATTAATTTTTAAATGAATTTACATCCGCTCAATTAAACCTTAGAAAACCCCATAAGGGTTTGGCGGTGTGTGATAATTTGGAATTTATCTATCTTGATGGATTTTTCAAAGTATGATAATGGATTAAGGGTGACGTATTTAATAGAAAATAGGACCTAGTTGTTTTAGGCCACAAGCATGATGTCACCTTGAGCCTTTTTTCTATAGAGCTACCATCATGGGTAGCAACCGCAGAGAAACTATCTGGGACATTGACCCTAGAAAGGGTTGTGCACCCACCAAACAGTTTACATTAAACCATAGTTAGAAACCAGAACTACATACTTTACACCTTGATCCCATGCTGAAACGGGTATCTAGGCAGTCTAGGGATGGAGTTGTCCCTTGTACTTAGGCATTCAGGGATGGGGATTAAGATTTGGTTATGGGTGAGTAGTTGGTTCTTGAATCTCCTTGATCTTTTAAATCAAATGGTGCAAATAATAATTGAAATGTTAAAATTAATTCAATGCATACTCAGAAGGAATCCCGTATGGATTCTCTTGACTTCCCAAGGTGGAACTCAAGCTTGTTAATGTAATTATTTTTATACTCCTAAGGACGATGACCTCGGTGCACTCCTAGTAGGGGAGTGTAGTCTTTAGAGAGTGGCTCAAGACCCGGATGATCCCGATGAGTCTAAAGTCTCTGGCCAGAGCATATCCTATTCTTATGAATAGATGCCTACCCCGTTTGGGTAGATGCCTATCCCGGATTGGATAGATGAAACCTCTTGTCCCGTATGGACAAATTCCTAACCCGTATGGTTAGATGCCTAACCATACGGGTTAGGCCTAGTCTCGTATGGATAGATGCCTAACCCATATGGTTAGATGCCCATCCCGATTGGATGGATGCCTATCTCGTTTGGATAGATGTACCTGAGTATGTGATTGAATCAAAAATAAGTAAGAATAAGTAAGAATAAGAAATCAATATTTTTATACTTAAAAAAAATAAAAAAATTAGTTGAGTTTTTGGATTAAGTAAGTGGGCTACTACATTGAACATTAAACCTAACAATTTACATAGCTTTAAATCTAAATTAATGTTAATCATAATGTAGTCATAATCCAAATTGAACTTTATTTTAAACCTAATTGTAACCCTAATTCAAGCTAACCCAAATTGAACATTAAATAAACCTTAATCATAATTGAACCCTAAACTTAACCAAATTGTAAGCCTTACCTAGATCCAAATATTTTTAACACAATCCTAACCCTAACTTTAAGTCTAATCCAACCCTAATAGAACCCTAGTCGTAATCTTGTATTGTAATTCAATCGTAATGCTAATAGAACCCTAAACCTAACCTTAATATTAATTAAACACTTATGCTAATCCTAACTTCAATCCTAACCCATAACTTTTTCATACGACCCTAACACTA
Organism: Cryptomeria japonica; assembly: GCF_030272615.1. Classification (NCBI taxonomy): domain Eukaryota; kingdom Viridiplantae; phylum Streptophyta; class Pinopsida; order Cupressales; family Cupressaceae; genus Cryptomeria; species Cryptomeria japonica. Next base: position 685,360,027 of record NC_081415.1, read on the forward strand.
ATATTTTATAAATTTTATAATTAATTTTTAAAAAAAATAACCATTTAATTTACCTATACAAATTAATTCATTATATTAATAATAAAATATAATTTATATTTAAAATAAAATACTAAAAATATATTACTTTTACTACATAAATAGTGTCATAATTTATTTCAATTTTGTGGAACCATTTTTATAAATCCATGGACTTCCTAAAATCGTCGAAGATTTTGTGACAAATCATCTCTTCGTCAATAGTCAGTATAAATTCACATAAAGAAAAGCAATATTTTGATTTTACTTCTTTCCTTAGCGAAAATTCAAACCTCTAAATAAGCATTTTACCTTACATTTGAATAATTCATTGTATTAGCGAATTTGTCTAGATTTTCTCTTCGTTTGTAATAATAATAAGTAAAGCAATATTTTCACTAAAATATACAAATTTTTTCAGAAATCTATTACAGTCGTCTATTTTCTTGATAAATAATAGTAATAATTGGAGCACTATTATCCAAAAAAAATTGAAAGACACTTGATCATTTATATATATAAGCAAGTGTCACATAGTGGTGAGTACTTGCCTTTCTAATATTGCAATAATACTTTTTTTTTTAGAGTTAGGTTGGATAATAATTCGAGATAATACTTTTGCAATAATATAATAGAGAGTGCCCACAATTACAACTAATTCAAACCTTAACAATAACCCTAATTCTAACCTTAACATAATTTGTACCCTAGCCCAAATTTTAACCCTAATTATAACTCTAGATCCAAGATTAAATACAACCCTAATCTTAATTTTTCCTTAATTCTTATCCTAGTTCAAAATCTAAGTATAAGCCTAACTTTAATCTTAATTTAAACTAATTTAAATCTTATTTTAACCTTAACCTTAACCCTTATTCTAACACTAATTCTTATTATAAACCTAATTTTAATTGTAATCATAATTATCATGATTTTAGAATTAAAATAAATAATAAGAATTAAGATCAAAGTTATAATATAATTATTAACTAAGTTATAATCATTTATTTAAATTATAACCTTAAAATTAATAATAATAATCTTAATCTCAATTAATAATTATTTAATTAAAAAATATATAATTATTAGTAATAGATTTATTATTATATATTTTTGGTAATGTTAATATTACGCACAAAGACCTATTAATACTCACATAATGGATTGATAGATATTCGAAGTTAAAAAACCCCTGTGATTAAAATTGACACCCGTCATAATTACAATTAGTTTTACTATTACTTAAATAAAAATAATTTAAATAACTTTAAATAACCCAAATTAAAATAAATGTACGAAAAACTTAAAAAACCAGTTTAATTATTTTCTCCTCTCAACTACCACTCACTTAAGTTTAACTATTAATCAATTCTATTTATCTCCATCATACTAATAGTTAACTTCGTCAAAAAAATATTAAAATATAGTAATATAGTAATATCTTAATAGTTATATTATATTGAATACAATATCATAATATAATAATAAATTAATATTAATTATAATATAATAATATAAATTTTTTTAAGAGGAATAATAAACAAATATGATATCTTTCGGCCTACTTTACCGATATTTAGGTATACTAGTTAAAAGATTATTTATAATTAACATATTAATTTTTATACAATATTTTAGATTATGTTATTGTATTATAAAGATTTAATATTATATTATAAGGATATATATAATATTTTATTTCATTTATGTTATAAATATAATTTAGATTAGAATTAAGTATGTAAATAATATGTATAATATTAAATTATTCAGTCAAACCTTTGTCTCAATTTTTTTTATATTTAAATAATTTAATTAATCTTACTAATTTATTTTTTATATATAATTTTATTATTGACTGATTATACATAATTAGCATATTTAATTTTGATTTTCTTTTAATATCAATAATAGTTCAATCCTAATATAATATTTTTAAATATTTTATTATATATAGACTTAAATATATTAATAATATTTTTTAATAATATTTATTATATTAAATTATTTATTCATCTTTTATCTAATATTTAATTTAATTATATACTATATAGAAAATATATATTAATATATTTATCAAAGATATATTTTATTTTGAATATTTTCTACTATATAAAATATAATTAATAATAGATATTGTTTTAATAGGCCATTTGTGTTTTGATTTTTTTTTAAGACATAAAATATGTATTTTAAAAATTCTTAAGAAATGTATTTATTAATTTTTTGAGTAAATCTATTCAAATTAATTTGATTCTCTATTTTTATTGATAGTTAAAATATTCCATCTGTTGGGTTAGGCTCATTCTACAGAAAAGGATAGACCATGTGTTGTTTTAACTAATACAAGTTAATCATATTTTTAACTTATTGAGAAATCCATGTATAAGAACTAAATTTATTAGTCAATTAGTAAAAAAAGAAATAATTTTGATAATTTATAAATGAAACTCATTGTAATAATTTGAAAAGAAAATTTGAACATACTAAATATTATTTTAATGTACCTAAAAATTTGCCTAAAAAAATTCATTTAGATAGTGGATCCGTGAAATCCCGTAATAAGATGTAAAAATAATAATTTGAGCCAATTCAATTAGAGAAAAATAATTTCTATAATTTAGAAACTTAAAAATCATGCATCTTAACTTTTTAAAAATTAAAAAAAAAAATCAAAAGAAAAAATTATTTGTTCTTATTGGTGCAAAAGTAATTGAATAATAACAATTGAAAAAATTACTTGTCCTAACCTGGGGATCCCCTTCTCCATCTCTCCATGTCTAAAGGATATGTGGTTGTGGGTCAGAAATAAAATTGAGTCCAAGCTGAACAAATGGGATAAGCACTACCTCTCCATAGTTGGAAGGCTTTAGGTCTACCAGAAGATTTTGTCCTCTTATGGCAATTATTATGCCTCAGTGTGGAAGTTTAGCAACTATAAATTTAATGACATTTAGAAAACCATAAGGAAATTCTAATAGTCAAATGGTTAAGGTGAAAGGAAGATGCACTCGGTCAAATGGGAATGGTGCTTCTTGGAAAAGAAGATTGGTGGGCTGGGGTTGAAGGACCTCAGAATTCATGGTATTACTCTTGCTACTAAATGGATTTTTCATGCTTTAAAAGGAAACAAGGCCTGGAAGGATCTCATTAGAAACAACATTATTTTGGTGGTTCCTAAGGAGTCCAAGTCCTAGAAATCACTCCCCTTTTGTAACCTAATTTTTGGTAGTTTTCTCGACTCCATCACAGGCTCACTTGTCTTCAAATGCATCTAGAAAGTCTGGGAATCTGTTAGGAATTAGATCTCCAACTATAGGGTCAGCAATACTGATCTCATTAGTGTGAGAGATCTTTATGGTGAAACCTCTTTCATAAATCGAAGCCTCTGGCTCTCGCTCAAGGTTGTTCAGCCAAAAGAAGGGCTAGTAAAGGTATTTGATGTTTGAAAGATATCATTATTAATGACAATATTATTTCTTGGGCTGATCTTTCTAGTAAGTTTGACTTACCTTCCTCCAATCAAAGGACTTATAATATGATTCATGAGGCCTGTCATTCTTTGCAGCTCCCCAAGAAATTCTTGGTTTGTAATGATAGGTTCTTACTTATACTTGGATGGATGGTACATTTTTAAATAATTTCAAGGCTAAGCTTGTTTATAATACTATTATGCATAATAACAACATTTTCATTCATGTTAACTCTATCTAGCATTCTAATTTATCTGATTCTAATTGGCATAAGATTTCCAGTAGGAATTGGAGTAACCCCATTGCTCCTAGGAAGAAATGTTTCAGATGGTTGTTGTTACTTAATAGATTGCCAATTAGATATGAGCAACAGGAATAAGATATTTGTAATGTTTGTAAAGTGGCTGAAACAACTAGACACATATTCTTTGATTGTATTATTGCTAGAGAGATCTGGCTTATGTTTGGTATCTCTATTCCTCTCTCTATTAGTATACTTGACATTGTTTCTGGTAATGTTTGTGGTGCAAAAAAGGATAGCAATTTATTCTAGTTCATTTTCTCTTGTGAAATTGTGTGGTATTTATGAAAAATCATAAATGAAGAAAAGTATCAAGGCAGAGCTAGGGTTCTTACTAAGTCCTTTCAAAGACTCACATATTATTTCATTGTTCCACAAGTCACCATTGTGATGAGGATTGAAATGAAGAAGTTTGAAAGGTTTCTTAAAGATGGATATACCAGAGTATTCATATATGAACTCTCTCATGGTTATACCTAGGGAAGATCCAACATGGAGAGGACCCCTTTTGTCAATGCCCTAGATGCACTCATGGCAAAAATCAATGAAGGAAGAAATATGGAGAGGCAACACTTGGCTCAGATGGCAGCTCATGGTGATTTCCTAGTCAGAGATGATAGGATGGTTGAGGATGGAGGGGCCTTTGGGTTGGACAACTTGGATGGACCGCTAGCCCCTCCTTGCCTCCTATTAGTTGCTCCTCATATTTTTTTGTATTATGTGAGCAGGCTGTAGTTGTTAGCTAGTATCTCTCTTTTTTGTACATTCTATCATTAGTACTCTCATTTAGTTAAATGACTGGTTTTACTTTGATCATGTGGATGTTGTTTTAAGCATCCAAGGCTGACTGGTTATTGTTTGTAGTTGATCTTTTATATTCATTATAAAAAAATAGTCATAAAAATTATAAAATAGTAATATAATGTTTAAAATAAAAATATTTTAATAATTAAAGTATTAATATTGATAATAATATAATAAGTCAACAATATTATATATTAGTAATTAGAATAAATAAAAAATAATCTAATAATTTTAACATTAATAATATAAAATTAACTTTTTTATAATACAAATAAAATATAGGATTGGATTTTTGCTTCAAATTGAAGATCATTTCATTGAATAAATATTAATGTAAGATGATACAAAATAATAATGTTCAAAAAAATAATCACTAATCACATTCTCAAATAAATATTAATTTTAGAAGAGTTATTATGGCAAAAGGCATTCACATAATGGATTGACAGATATGCGAGATTAAAAACTCCCTATGATTAAAATTAGCACCCATCATATTGTATAACACCCTTCATAATTATAATTAGTTCTACTATTACTTAAATAAAAACTAATTTAAAAAACTTTAAACTAGTATACCTATCTTTAGAGAAATATAGGTAAAGTACACCGAAAGATATCATATTTGTTTATTATTCCACTTAAAAATTAATTATAATTAATATTAATTTATTATTATATTATGATATTGTAATAAATATTATATTATTATTAAGATATTACTATATTTCAATATTTTAATATTTCTATTAAACTCTTGAGCAAAGAAAAAAAATCTATTAAGACTAATTATTATTATTATATTATCATATCTTTGTATTATTATTATAATATCATTTTGACGAATATGATGGAGATAAATAGAATTGATTAATAGTTAAACTTAGAGTGAGTGGTAGTTGAAGGAAAAATTAAATAAAATATATTTTTTAGTTTAAATGCATTTATTTTAGTTTAGGTTATTTAAATTTATTTAAATTATTTTTATTTAAGTAATAGTAAAAATAATTGTAATTATGACGGGTGTATACAATATGATGGGTGTATAGGTAAAGTGCGTCAAAAGATATCATATTTGTTTATTGCTCCAGTTAAAAAATAATTATATTATTATATTATGATATTGTAATCAATATTATATTATTATTATAACATTATTTTGACGAAGTTAATTACTAGTATGATGGAGATAAATAGAATTGATTAATAATATAATATTGATTACAATATCATAATATGATAATAAATTAATATTAATTATAATACAATTATTTTTTAAGTGGAATAATAAACATTTATCTGATATCTTTCTACATACTTTACCTATATTTCTCTAAAGATAGGTATACTAGTAGTTTTCTTAATTTTATTTTTTTTATCTTAAATATAGAGAGTAAACTTGCAAAAAGTATAGCTTTAGTAGTAATATGAGGTCATGCCTCAAAACCAACAATCCTGACCTACATAGATCTGATCAATGACTACTAACAATTTTGCATGCACATTATAAACAACACAATCCTATGCATAGCCTATTCTATGTTGTGTCCAAGCAAAAAGAGTATACATAGATAATGTTCATGTTTGAACAAAAAGAACCAAACAACATCTCAACACTCATGAAGATGATTCTGATAGGGCTCCATCCAAGTTGTCCACCCCAAAGGGCCTTCCATCCAGATTGTCTTCCTTCCCTTATGCGGCTGAGTCAACATCTGGATCTGTTCCATTGTTGGGTTTCTGGCTTTCTGAATCTCAGCACCAAGATTCTCCATTGTAGTGGAAAAAGAGGTGTAGTCTCCTGCAACTCGCCTCCATTCAAATTCATTCTCCAACTCATATATGAACCTAGTAGCATGGCCATCTTTGAGAAACCATAGAAATTTGTCCTTCTCTATTCTCATAGTTACAGAGACCTGCAAAATAATGTAATGAAGAGTGAGTCCATGAAATGACCCAGTAAGGGCCCTAGATTTACCTTGGAATTTATCTTCATTTCTAAGTTTCCAAATGTACCATAAGATATCAGTAGAAAGAATATGCCAAAATAATTTGTATTTTTTTCAAACCATGGATGCAACCAGTAAGAACTTCCATAATATTAACCTAGCTAGGAATAGAAATACCAAACATCAACTAGATTTCTTTAACAATAATGCACTCGAAGAAGATGTGTCTAACAGTTTCAGGAACTCTACATATATTACACATGTCAATATTGGATTAATCTTTCCTAAAAGGAAGCCTGTTAATTAACATCAGCCATTTAAAACATTTTTTCATAGGAGCAATAGGACTGTTCCATAATCTTGTGAATACTTTCTGCCACTACTTTAAAGATAAACCTACATACCACAAAGTATTAGCATGACTGATAATAGACTCATCATAAGAGAGAGTATTATAAACAATGATAGATTTAACATTAGAAATAAGGATATCATTATTCCATTTATAAGTAGTAAATATGTTATTATCCACATTACAAGTTTTAGGCACCTGAAGAACAACACAAGCATTTTTTACCATATTGTAAGTTCTTTTTTAGGAATCCGAAGCATCAACCTGAAAACAACTTGTCAAATAAAATGCAAATAAAAACATGCACTCCACTTAAGCTATATAAACATTGTAAGTAAAACCCGTGTATACAATAGAGTTTGGAAATGGAGGAGAAGATGAGAGAATACCTTAAGTCACGTCTCAGAGATTTATTAGACAAAGAGTTTCTTCCCATTCCTTTCCAACTCTTACTCGATAAACACATTCTTCACATCACTCCAAGAAAGTCCATCTAATCAATTTTATCTTTTCATACAACTTCTTAATCAACTGTAATGCATGGTGTATGCCAAAAATGTGGTCTTCAACCTGCAAGAAGAAAAACACTTCAAACAAACCAATGAAGCATTGCATTAGAGTTAGAAACCATACACAAGTTAGTGGATTTAAAACTCCTAAAATCTCCCCATTATCCTCTAGATGACAACCTAGAGAACAAGATTATAGTGATGTGCTAAGATCAAAAGGGATGCAACTAAGATCTTAGCTAAGATGAGATGATGGATGAAGATAGGATGCAAGATGCAAGACTAGATTATTAAGATGTTAAATGTATTCCAAATTGAAGATTAGATGATGCTAGATGAGTTAATTAAACTAGATGAGTATAAAATACTATGAGATGGTATGCAATTAACTAGATGATATGCTAAAATGAAGCTAAAATGTTAATGCTAATGCTAAATGGCTTGGATGCTTGAAGATGACAAGATGAGCTCCTTAACCTGCAAAATGACTATAATTTAGATGCAAAGATTGAGTTATGAATTGAAGGAGAAATGAGCTATTTTTATAGAAGAATTGGAGAATTGGATGGCCAAGATTGAATTGGTTTAAGGAGGGTCAAGATTGAAAGTTATCAATCCATGTGAGATTTTCAACCCAATCCCATGTTGACAAGTGTCACCATTAGATTGCTTGAGAGGAGAGGGAGGAAGCATTGTATGCTTAAGAAGACTTAATGGATAATCCCATGTGGGCAAATTCATGGAATAAAGCTTTTATCTAATGGATAAAGATATTGTCCAATGGACAAAATCTTGTGCAAAGCTCAATGTGTTGAAAATGTGAAGTTTTGTAAGAGCATTAAAATCTCTTTGGAGACCTTGGAGGTTATCTTTTTAGAAGTTACATAACCTTCAAAACTTTTGTGAGAGTCCTAAAAATTTGGGGAACACAACAAAGTTAGCTTGTTGAAAAGATAAAACTTTAAATGCATTTAGAAGACTTTCTTCCAAAATTAGAAGTGACTTCCGCAAAATTTACGGATGTGACCATGATATAAGAATTAGACTAATTAAGTGGGTTTTGAGAGGTTCTAGAAGAATGCTTAGGAAGTTAATGGAAAATGTAGGAGAATGCAAGTGGGAGAAATAGGGATTTTTAATTTAAAATAAAAAGATTTATTTCAACTAAAATGAATGCAACTTGCATTTGGGTAGATATTTAAATAAATATTAATTTATTTAAATGTGAATGTGAATTTTGGATTTAATTTAAATAAATCTTAATTAATTTAAATGAGAAAAAGGGGGATAAAGCATTAAATGCTTGAAGACTTTGAGGGAAACCATTAAATGCTTAAGAAGACTTTAAGGGAAACCATTAAAGGTTTGAGAAGACTCTAGACGGAAGCCATTAAAGGCTTGAAGAATTTAGGGAAGTCATTGAAGGTTTCAAGTGGGTGGAGATAAATAGGATCTCAAATAAAGAATTTATTTATTTAAAATTATGGTGCAACTTGCATTTGTAGGAAAATGCAAATGGGTGGAGGAAAATAGGATTTTTTAGATAAAATAAAAGATTTATTTTAGCCAAAAGGAGATACAACTTGCATATGTTGTAAAATGCAAATGGGGTGAGGGAAATAGGGATTTTTAATTAAATGTAAATTTAATTAAATGTGAAAGGGGATTTTAATTAAATGTTGAATTTAATTAAAATGGAAAGGGGATTTTAATTAAATGTGGAATTTGATTAGAATGGCTAGAAGGAGATATTTAATTAAATTTTAAATTTAATAAAAATGGCTAAAAGGGGATATTTAATTAAATGTTGAATTTAATTAAAATGCTTAGATAGAAGAAAGGGGGAATTAATTAAATCTTTAATTTGATTAATGGTTTATTAAAAGAAAATGGATATTGATTAAATCTTAGTTTAGTCAATAGACCGATTAAAGTAATTAAATAAATATAAATTCATTTAATTAATTGTACAAGTTTTAGGTGTCTACACATAAGTTTTACACATAAGTTTTCCATAAATGAATGAGGAAGAAAGAGTTTTGCAGAAGAATGATTTTGAGTCTAATTCTCATGGGAAGGAAGCAGAAGTATTCTCCATGAAACAAAACTCAAAACTTTCATTCACAATATTATTATTCAATCTGGTTTGAGGGAAATATTATGTTAAAAGATGTGTGATGTGATGTTGAAACAGAAATGGAAAGGAAGATCATCAATTGAGGGGAAGCCCAAAATTTTATTGCTCCCTTACACTCCACCTACACTAACAACATTGCCCTCTATCTATCTATCTCTATTATTGTTTTCTACACCTCTTTTATCTGGACCTATCATACAAATGATTATTTTGTTTGATTTGAATTTAATAGAAGTGCGGAGAATCTAAAGTATGAGACATCAGCTCTGGATTTTCCCTTGGCAGATAGAATGAGATTAAAATTAAAACTGAACATGTGGAATGATGGTTTAAATTACACATATTAAGTTTTAATTTTTAGATTTAAAAGTGAAAAACATTCAAAATTGATTGACATTCTTTAAACTTAATATGTTACTAAGTGTGTAATGTATGACTATGTTTCATTATTTTATGATTAGAAATATACGAACTAATTGATCTTTGTTTTGCATTCAAGATGCTTATTTTTATCTCTTGAATACATTTCATTTCAATTCTTTTATTTCCTGGTTTGTGGCGTTTGTGATGAGATGATATGTATAGATAGATCATCCGAATTAGGGCATTAAAATCTGAAAGGAGTTGAAGAAACGATAATTTTTCCATCTGTTTCAATTCAATAATAGTGAATTATTGAATTAATAGTGAAGTCGGGTGTGTTGACATTCATATGTCAAATCTGGAAAATTGATGGATGAAATTCAAATAAAAAATTTTGCAGGTAGCAGATTCGCACCATTGGTCAATGTAGCAGAAATGGGCCTACAGATGTAAAGAATTTTTTTAATTGATATTTATGTTTGTATTTAGACTAATTATAAATTGTTTAACTTGATAGTATTGATAAATAATTTATTTCTGTTAATGTCTGCTTTTTAAACAAGAAAATATATGGAATCTTATGTAAGAACAATTTTAAAGTGAAGAATAATATGACAACTTCACTAAGATGATGAAGAGATAATTAATTTTTTTTTTTAAGTTTAACATGTTTAAAGATCAAATATTTGAATCTCTTTTCTTACATTCCTTCATTCCTTTTTAAGTTTTATTTGATCTTAGAAAACAAAGATAAGCATTTAACTTTTTAGTAAATCATAAATGTATCTTTTTTTGTTGGAGGTTTAGACTTGGGAGCATAGCAACCTAACAAGGGCACGAAGCCTGCCTAGCGAAGGCCTTCATAGAGTAGTTTCTGCCACTAGATATGGGGGCACGAGCCTATAGGCTGAAACCTCTTGGGCAAATTTATTTTTGTTCATGCACAATTTGAGTGAATAGTGTAAGCCTTAAGATGATCAAACCACCAAAAATCTAAGCCTACACATAGAATTCAACACAACACCAATAGAGAACCATTAAACATATGAAACATAAATTATACATTCATACCCTCAATGGGTTTGCCTCCATTGCCTTCCTATCTCCATTGATCTTGCATAGTATGGTTGCTCTCATATTTTGGTATGTGCACAAGAGCTCAATGAGGAGTGGAAATATGGTTTGGGTGATGTGAGTGATGAATAATAAGAGGGTGGGTGAATTAGTATACCAAAAAATACTATACTCAATCCTTTAAACAGTTTAGCAGATAACTGATGCAACAGATTCACTAATAAACCGGTTAAGATAAATGCAAACCAAACAGCAAACAAAGCATTCACCCACAAAAGCACAATCACCATAACACAAGATATTTGACATGGAAACCCAAATGGGAAAAACCACGGTGAGCAGAAAATCACAAGTAAGTATCTACAGAATAGAAACCAAACCGATTAAGGTCAGACCGGTTAAGGTCATGCAATGTTCTTCACCAGAACAGATCTTGATAGGAATCTAGATCTATGTTAGGAGATAAGTCATGTTAAAGACTACCTTGTTAAAGGATTTCAGTAAGTCCTGTTAAAGACTACCTTGTACAAGGATTTCAGATCCATAGTTGTGAACCACCTAGTTAGAGGATTTACAAAGGTTTTGTTGGGCCTACCTGGTTAAGGGTTTCAGACTTGTCGAAGATATGAATAATCAACAAGTGAATGATCTAGATAATAGCACAGTATGCTTAGTTAGATCCTTGATATCTCCTTGTTAATACATTTCAGAATTACTTATGTCTTCAATATCTCCACACTCTATCTCTTCACATAGACCTAATCTTCTCTGCAATGACCACACATAACCTTTTCTCTTCTATGTCTCACACTCTATCTCATACATGCAAACCCTAGACATGGTTTCCTTATAAAGGAAACCGATTTCATGTGGTCTAATAGGATTAGACTACAAGTTCCTAGGTTTAGTGCATCTAGACACATTTGGTAACACGACACAAAATCACCACCAAAGTGTCGGTGGATGATAACTTATCACACATTACAGTAATACCGGTTGGCAACTCATCGCAGAGTAATACAGGTTAATACAATATATCGATTACCGGTTGTCAAAAATGAAGACTGGTAGATCGTAGTGTTTCGATCAAAAGTTAACTACCATTTGGTTCCTTCATAACACTTGAGCTTCTCGTACCGCTTGCGGCCTTCATACAATCGGTGACCGGTAAACCATTTTCTACAAAACACGAATAGTCTAAAGACTATACATTCAATAATACACAATACCGATTGGAGCAATTATCAGTTGAGCATAACTCATACATGAAGAAAGTGTGTGTCTATTAATGACAATCAAGACATCATCAAAATGCCAACAATCTCCCCCTTTTGCATTGATGGCAACACTTAGGAAAATTTTGACATCTAAGTGTTTTTACAACAAAAATGTCATAATCAAATTACTCCCCCTAAGCATATACACTACCCCTTTTGCAAAGATTATAATGTACACTATTCCCCAAAATGGTAACATGAAAGTACATGAAATGGTAAAATTCACCAAAATTTTAATGTATACTACTCCCCCTTCGCCAACAATGACAAAGTAATGCAAAATAACCCCTTTTTGCATATATAATAAAATAGAGTAGATGTTCATGACAATAAGGAATGAAATTTCTCAAAAACAGATTTAAAGTCTTGCACAAAAGTTTTCATAGCCAATGTCCATGACTCAAGTAATGAGGTAGCAACCTCACTTTTAGTCTTCATCTGGAATTTCAGTTCTTCCATTGCATCGATGGTACTCATCTCTTGAGTTATCATGATAGCTTCTAGGTTGAGAAAACATTTATGAAGAATATGCAGTCTTGGCAATAGGAGCAGTTGAAGCTCCTGCAAATCTTTAGTTTGATTGCTGATCTCTAAGTCCATCATGGCAGTATGATGTTGATAATGATGAATGGTTTATACATAGATAGTGAATGAATCATAGGGCATCTTGAAATTGCTGATATATGCTTGTAACTCCGATTGGAGTTTAACTTTCTGTTTAAGCACATTGTCACAAAATAGATGAGGTTGGCAGATTTTACTCAATAGTAATTTACCTTCACCCATAGCAACACTGATATCATTCAGCTGCTTCAGTAGTTGTGTCCTCAGTACATTCATTTGCTTGACTAAGGCAACATTGAGTTCCTTTTCATGGTTCTTCTTTGCAGTTGCTTTAGCAACATCTTCCAAGCATTGTACATGGTCCTCTACTACAGTACAAAGAAGTTTGAGCTTGGATAGAGAGGAATCAGTACTAAGGAGGTTGGTATTGGGAATTAGACTAGTAAGGGTGTCAACCGTAGTTTGTATTACATCTTGTTATTTCTTCCTTCGCAATTCTTCCAATCTCTCCTTTGCAAGTTTGATGCTTTGTAGTAGCTCAGACTCATGTGCTGATTGAGTTAGACTTGGAAGAGTTAGATCAATAGGACTGGTGGTATCAACCTATTTGGTTTGATCACCGATTGCCTTAGAAGTTTGCCCTCCTTCTTTTGTTTTGATCACCACTTGTTTTTTCTTTTCTGCTTCCTTCTCAATTTCTACTCTTTTCTTATCCTCTTTTTTCTTCTTTTGCTCCTCTTCTTGTGTTTTCTTCCTCTTTCTTCTTTTCTTCCTCTTTCTTTTTCTCTTCCTCTTTTCTCTTGTCTTCCTCTTTCTTTTTCTCTGACTCATTCCTCTTGATTTCTTCTTGCCTTGCTTTTTCCTCTTGATATTTCTCCGCTTTCTCTTTGTCTTGTTTCTCTTTCTCAGCTTGTTCTTTGTCCTATTTCTCTTTCTCTTTGTCAGGAGTGACATCCTCATTATCTAATGCATCAACATCAATAGTTTCAATTTTTTTTGTCACTCTTTCTCCTTGGCTGTCAAATACCTCATTCAGTTGGCCTAAGGATAGATTAGGTTCTTGATCAACCTTCCTCGCAGATTCAGATACTTGATGTATTTTGACAACAACTTTCACATGTATGTGAGTATCCTTTTCCACTTCATAAGCTTTACCTTCTAGTAGCTTGAGTCTTCTGTTTCCCATGAAGAAGATGCCTTTGTTCTTATCCATTATTTCAAATAATTTAGAATTTGAAGCATTAGGAAAGTATTGTGCAAAAAATTTCTCCCTGATCTCTTGTTCTCTTTCAATGGCAATGCACCATTTATTATCTAGAGAATTATACAAAGAATCTGGTGTAACTGATCTAAACTCAGATGGTGACTGATCATTAATACATAAGTATTTAATGACTTTCTCTTCTACCTCTTCTTTCTCATTATCATTAAAATATCTATATTTACCAGTGTTAAAGTTGCAGGAATATTACCGGTAGACTTCAGCTTTTTGCTTTATTGCCTTGTCTTCTTTATTTGAATCTCAAGTTCAGTGTCCTTTGACTCCGATGAGTGATTCTTGGATTTTCACTTCCTTTCAAATACCTTTGCTAGAATAATCTCAGATTTATTCTTAGCTGGTGACCGCTTGGTCACTTTCGAACTGGCATAGGTAACTGGTATAGATACCAATGGTACTGATTTGCCCTTTTTCTGTTTTGGTTCTTCAATTGGTGTGACCCTTTCACGTAGGTACCGATTCTCTTTTTCTGTGCATCCAGTGGTGAGGCAAGTAGGGTAGAGGCATACCCGATCAACATGTTATTCATCACTTTATACCCCATAGGGTCAACTACTTCCTTTCTCAGTTCCACCGCTTCCATTATGCAGTCATCTATCCTTATTGTGAAGCAAATGTCATCTTCATACTTCTTCACAATATCATCAGATATCCTCATTCTTTGGCTCATCTTCTATTTGAATTCATCAAAATACTTATTCAGAACCTTAGGATATCTAGTTCCTACTACTTGTAGACTTTCCTTAATTTGTCTGGAAACCGGTAGGTTAGTAGACCAATGAACATCACCTACTCCAAGGAAATAACCTTGAAAGTAGAAGAATAAACTGACTAGAAGTTGGCCAAACCTGAACCTTAGAGAATCGTCCTGTTTGATGGACTTCAAATTCAACAACAATTGCTTCTGTAGACAGGTACATAGGTCAAATGTAGTGTCTTCCTTGATCATCCTATAAGTGGCATTCACCACACTAGCAGGGACAGAGTTCATTCTGCTGGCATAAAACATCCGATAACCAATCACCATGTAAGCATATTTTAACAGATCATCAAAGATGGTGTTGATGGTCATCACCTATTGGTCACTCACAAAACCAGTGAGCTTTGTCATGTCATGAGTCTGCTCGAGATACATCTTGTCACCATGCACTCTGATAAGGATGATGTGAATATGTTCTTCTGTGAACTCTTCTAGAAAATATGTTGCATTGTGCAGTTTCATCTTCTCAAGGACACTATACTCAGGTTTGATCTTCTTGTCATCCCCATAGAACAGACTTAGCTAGGAATGAATCACTAGGGATCCTAGGTCTTCCAATTCATAGTCTATATACCCTGAAATATCTTCCTCAACAATAACTTCGGCAGGTATTTGAGATAGGGCATTGTATTTCATTTTCTTTTGAAGAAATTCGGCTGAATCTACAGGTGCACTAGAACTAGAGTGTGATGTAGAAGCCATGATTAATTGATAAGTAAGAATTTCAAAAAATACCTTCACAAATTGGAATTTAGGTTTTCCAATGTCGCGCACAAAACACCACTTCGGTTGCAAGTTCACCACTTAGAGTTCTTCACTGATTGCTTGAAGATGGTTGCAAGATTTCGCACAAAATTTTGTCAACTGCTAGACAAATCACTCTGGTTGCTCCACTCTTGAAAAATTCTTCTTTCGAAAATAGATAAGTGAAAATGATGATGAAAACCCTTTTAAACAAATTCTCACCTACCATAATAAATGCATCACCACTAGGGCACAAACCCTAATTTCGCCTTTTACTGCTTCAAGTCTTTTGTCGATTAATAGGTAACATATACCGGTTAAGGACTTTACCAATATAAACTGGGGGTTTGAAATATTTCACCGATATGTTACCCCTAAGCTTTTCTAAAGCTTAGTTTGTCGGTTTAGAGACTTCCACACTTGGAGCAGAAATAGGTTCATTTTGTGACTCTTCTTCTGATTTCTTTTTCCAAGTTTTATTCATTTTCGTTTGGATGGTTTCAGCATCAATCTTCCCTTCTGGAGTGATCGGTATATCACCTGATAGGTTCTTTCTCAGTTTCCAAGTTCTGACAGTGTGTCCCGATTTGCTGCAATGATAGCATACCATTTCAGGTGTTCTCCATGGTCCGCTATTCATACTTCCATTAGTCCTTTTGCATGTTGTAGCAGTGTGACCGCTACCATGACATATCAAACAAGTTGCTCTCCAACTAGTAGCCCCTTGATAACCACCTGACCGATGGTCATAGGTATTGTACCAGTTGGGATTTCGGTTCAAGAAGGTTTTGGGATAACTCCTTGAGTCCTTGGAGGATATCTCCCAGTGCTATGCAAAACTGACCTGCATTCAATTCTCTATGCCCAAACTTGTTGCATGCATAACAATTTCCATTGAATCTATTGGATCTAGGCATATTGGTTTGAAAATAAGGAAAATTATTGTAGGCGTTTCTTCTACACACATTGACAGTATGTCCTTCTTTGAGACAATTAAAGAAAACAAGTTTAAATTTTTGCTTACCTTTATCCTTGGATGTCGGTTGCTTCTTTGATGCTTTAGCTTTTGTTCTAGACGTCTCACCTTCCTCATACCCAAAGAAACCAAGTCTAGTGGCATTCTTTACTGGCTTTCCCAATTCTAGCTTTTGCTCTAGCTTAGCAGTACTCTGATTGAATTTGGCAAGTATCTCCTTTGACTCAGTAAGTTCCTTGGAAATAGTAGCATTGGATTCCATCAAGGTTGCATTCTCAGAAATAGCCATGTTTAGTTCACCTTGCATCTCTTCTTTTTCCCCTTTACTCTCTTGGAGGTGAGTGGTAAGGATACTGATTTCTTGCTTTGGCTTGGAGATCTCATGATCTTTGTCTTTTACCAGATCTTCAGCTTTCCTTCTGTTCTCAAGCTCTTAGCACATTTTGATAGTCACTCCTTCCAACTCTTTTTTCAGATTGGCTTTTGATTCATTCAGTTTTTCAACTTCTTCAACTAGGGCATCCATGTCAGCTTCATCAGAAAAGCTATTATTAGTAAGTTCCATCAGTTTCTCAGCATTCTCTCTTCTTTTGGCCAAAGAGGCTTTGTACTTGACATTGAATTCATCATAGGCTCTCTCAGTCTGATTGAGATGATGAGTAAGTTTGCTCACACTGTATTCCCCCATATCTCCTTCCAAGTGGTTAGACTTATAGAAAGGTTGGCTCTGATACCAATTGATGAATATTAAGAGAGGGGGGTGAATTAGTATACCAAAAAATACTATACTCAATCCTTTAAACAATTTAGCAAATAACCGGTACAACAGATTCACTAATAAACCAGTTAAGATAAATGCAAACCAAATAGAAAACAAAGCATTCACCCAACAAAGCACAATCACCATAACACAAGATATTTGATGTGGAAATCCAAATGGGAAAAACCACAATGATCAGAAACTCACAAGTAACTATCTGCAAAATAGAAACCAAACCGGTTAAGGTCATACAATGTTCTTCACCAGAATAGATCTTGTTAGGAATCTAGATCTCTGTTAGGAGATAAGTCCTGTTAAAGACTACCTTGTTAAAGGATTTCAGTAAGTCCTGTTAAAGACTACCTTGTAAAAGGATTTCAGATCCATAGTTGTGAACCACCTTGTTATAGGATTTACAAAGGCTTTGATGGGCCTACTCGGTTAAGGGTTTCAGACTTGTCGAAGATATTAGTAATAAAAAAGTGAATGATCTAGACAATAGTACAATATGCTTAGTTAGATCCTTGACAGTTCATTGTTAATGCATTTCAGCATTACTTCAATCTTCAATATCTCCACACTCTATTTCTTCACATAGACTTAATCTTCTCAGCAATGATCGCACATAACCTTTTCTCTTCTATGTCTCACACTCTATCTCATACATGCAAACCCTAGACATGATTTCCTTATAAAGGAAACTGATTTCATGTCAGTCCAATAGGATTAGACTACAAGTTCCTAGGTTCCCTGCATCTTGACACATTTGGTAACATAGCACAAAATCACTACCAAAGTGTCGGTGGATGATAACTCATCACACATTATAGTAATACCGGTTGGTAACTCATCACATAGTAATATTGGTTAATACAATATACCGATTACAAGTTGTCAAAAATGAAGACTGGTAGATCATAGTGGTCCGATCAAAAGTTAACTACTGCTTGGATCCTTCATACCGCTTGAGCTCCTCGAACCGCTTGGGATCCTTGTACCGCTTGTGGTCTTCATACAATCTGTGACCGGTAAACCATTTTCTGCAAAACACCAATAGTCTAAAGATTATACATTCAATAATACACAATACCGGTTGGAGCAATTACCGGTTGAGCATAACTCATACATCAAGAAAGTGTGTGTCCATCAATGACAATCAAAACATCATCAAAATACCAATAGTGAGGTTGTATGACATAGAAATATGTTCCACCATGGTTTGAAACTAATCCACTTGCAAGTCCATTGAGTATATCTATCTATCTCTATCTATCTCTATTATTGTTTTCTACACCTCTTTTATCTGGACCTATCATACAAATGATTATTTTGTTTGATTTGAATTTAATAGAAGTGCAGAGAATCTAAAGTATGAGACATCAGCTATGGATTTTCCCTTGGCAGATAGAATGAGATTAAAATTAAAACGGAACTTGTGGAATGAATAGGGGTGTTTTTCTTTATCTGATGGTTTAAATTATACACATTAAGTTTTAATTTTTAGATTTAAAAGTGAAAAACATTCAAAATTGATTGACATTCTTTAAACTTAATATGTTACTAAGTGTGTAATGTATGACTATGTTTCATTATTTTATGATTAGAAATATACGAACTAATTGATCTTTGTTTTGCATTCAAGATGCTTATATTTATCTCTTGAATACATTTCATTTCAATTCTTTTATTTCCTAGTTTGTGGCATTTGTGATGAGATGATATGTATAGATAGATCATCCGAATTAGGGCTTTAAAATTTGAAAGGAGTTGAAGAAATGATAATTAATCCATCTGTTTCAATTCAATAATAGTGAATTATTGAATTAATAGTGAAGTCAGGTGTGTTGGCCTTCACATGTCAAAACTAGAAAATTGATGTATGAAATTCAAATAAAAAATTTTGCAGGTAGCAGATTCGCACCATTGGTCAATGTAGCAGAAATGGGCCTACAAATGTAAAGAATATTTTTAATTGATATTTATGTTTGTATTTACATTAATTATAAATTGTTCAACTTGATAGTATTGATAAATAATTTATTTATGTTAATGTATACTTTTTAAACAAGAAAATATATGGAATCTTATGTAAGAACATTTTTAAAATGAAGAATAATATGACAACTTCACTAAGATGATGAAGAGATAATTAATTTTTTTTTTAAAGTTTAACATGTTTAAAGATCAAATATTTGCATCTCTTCTCTGACATTCCTTCATTCTTTTTTAAGTTCTATTTGATCTTAGAAAACAAAGATAAGCATCTAACTTTTTAATAAATCATAAATTTATCTATTTTTGTTGGAGGTTTAGATTTGGGAGCATAGCAACCTAACAAGGGCACGAAACCTGTCTAGAGAGGGCCTTCATAGAGTAGTTTTGGCCACTCGATATGGGGGCATGAGACTATAAGCTGAAACCTCTTGGGCAAATTTATTTTTGTTCATGCACAATTTGAGTGAATAGTGTAAGCCCTAAGATGATCAAACAACCAAAAATCTAAGCCTACACATTGAATTCAACACAACACCAATAGAGAACCATTAAACATATGAAACATAAATTATACATTCATACCCTCAATGGGTTTGCCTCCATTGCCTTCCTATCTCCATTGATCTTGCATAGTATGGTTGCTCTCATATTTTGGTATGTGCACAAGAGCTCAATGAGGAGTGGAAATATGGTTTGGGTGATGTGAGTGATGAATACTAAGAAGGGGGGTGAATTAGTATACCAAAAAATACTGTACTCAATCCTTTAAACAGTTTAGCAGATAACCGATGCAACAGATTCACTAATAAACCATTTAAGATAAATGCAAACCAAATATCAAACAAAGCATTCACCTACAAAAGCACAATCACCATAACACAAGATATTTGACATGGAAACCCAAATGGGAAAAACCACGGTGAGCAGAAACTCACAAGTAACTATCTATAGAATAGAAACTAGACTGGTAAAGGTCAGACCAGTTAAGGTCATACAATGTTCTTCAACAGAACAAATCCTGATAGGAATCTAGATCTATGTTAGGAGATAAGTCCTGTTAAAGACTACCTTGTTAAAGGATTTTAGTAAGTCCTGTTAAAGACTACCTTGTAAAAGGATTTCAGATCCACAGTTGTGAACCACCTTGTTAGAGTATTTACAAAGGCTTTGTTGGGCCTACTTGGTTAAGGGTTTTAGACTTGTCGAAGATATTAATAATCAACAAGTGAATGATCTAGATAATAGCACAGTATGCTTAGTTAGATCCTTGACAACTCATTGTTAATGCATTTCAGAATTACTTTTGTCTTCAATATCTCCACGCACTATCTCTTCACATAGACCTAATCTTCTCTGCAATGATCACACATAACCTTTTCTCTTCTATGTCTCACACTCTATCTCATACATGCAAATCCTAGACATGATGTCCTTATAAAGGAAACTGATTTCATGTGGTCTAATAGGATTAGACTACAAGTTCCTAGGTTCAATGAATCTAGACACATTTGGTAACACAACACAAAATCACCGCCAAAGTGTCGGTGGATGATAACTTATCACACATTACAGTAATACCAGTTGGTAACTCATCACAGAGTAATACAGGTTAATACAATATATCGATTACCGGTTGTCAAAAATGAAGACTGGTAGATCGTAGTGTTCTGATCAAAAGTTAACTACCGTTTGGTTCCTTCGTAACACTTGAGCTCCTCGTACCACTTGCGGTCTTCATACAATCTGTGACCGGTAAACCATTTTCTACAAAACACCAATAGTCTAAAGACTATACATTCAATAATACACAATACTGGTTGGAGCAATTATTGGTTGAGCATAACTCATACATGAAGAAAGTGTGTGTCCATAAATGACAATCAAAACATCATCAAAATGCCAATAATCTCCCCCTTTGGCATTGATGGCAACACTTAGGAAAATTTTGACATCTAAGTGTTTTTACAACAAAAATGTCATAATCAAATTACTCCCCCTAAGCATATACACTACCCCTTTTGCAAAGATTACAATGTACACTATTCCCCCAAATGGTAACATGAAAGTATATGAAATGGTAACATTCACCAAAATTTTAATGTACACTACTCCCCCTTTGCCAACAATGACAAAGTAATGCAAAATAACCCCTTTTTGCATATATAATAAAATAGGGTAGATGTTCATGACAATAAGGAATGAAATTTTTCAAAAACAGATTTAAAGTCATGCACAAAAGTTTTCATAGCCAATGTCCATGACTCAAGTAATGAGGTAGCAACCTCACTTTCAGTCTTCATCTGGAATTTCAGTTCTTCCATTGCATTGATGGTACTCATCTCTTGAGTTATCATGATAGCTTCCAAGTTGAGAAAACATTTCTGAAGAATATGCAAATCTTTAGTTTGATTGCTAATCTCTAAGTCCATCATGGTAGTCTGATGCTGATAATGATGAACGGTTTATCCATAGGTAGTGAATGAATCATAGGGCATCTTGAAATTGTTGATATATGCCTATAACTCCGATTGGAGTTTAGCTTTCTGTTTAAGCACATCGTCACAAAATAGATGAGGTTGGCAGATTTTACTCAATAGTAATTTACCTTCACCCATAGCAACACTGATATCATTCAGCTGCTTCAGTAGTTGTGTCCTCAGTTCATTCATTTGCTTGACTAAGGCAACATTGAGTGCCTTTTCATGGTTCTTCTTTGCAGTTGCTTCAGCAACATCTTCCAAGCATTGTACCTGGTCCTCTACTACAATACAAAGGTGTTTGAGCTTGGATAGAGAGGAATCGGTACTAGGGAGGTTGGTATCGGGAATTAGACCAGTAAGGGTGTCAACCGTAGTTTGTATGACATCTTGTTCTTTCTTCCTTCACAATTCTTCTAGTCTCTCCTATGCAAGTTTGATGCTTCCTAGTAGCTCAAACTCATCTGTTGATTGAGTCAGACTTGCAAGAGTTAGATCAATAGGACTGGTGGTATCAACCTGTTTGGTTTGATCACCGATTGCCTTAAGAGTCTGCCCTCCTTCTTTTGTTTTGTATCACCGCTTGTTTGTTCTTCTCTGCTTCATTCTCCTCTTCTACTATTTTCTTATCCTCTTCTTTCTTCTTTTGCTCCTCTTCTTGTGTTTTCTTCTCTTCCTCCTTCTTCCTTTCTTCTTCCTTCCTCTTCTCTTCTTCTTTTCTCTTATCTTCTTCTCTCTTCTTCTCTTCCTCTTTCTTCTCTTCTTCCTCTTTCTTCTTTTCTTCCTCTTTCTTTTTCTCTTCCTCTTTTCTCTTGTCTTCCTCTTTCTTTTTCTCCGACTCTTTCCTCTTGATTTCTTCTTGCCTTGCTTTTTCCTCTTGCTCTTTCTCCGCTTTCTCTTTGTCCTGTTTCTCTTTCTCAACTTGTTCTTTGTCCTATTTCTCTTTCTCTTTGTCAGGAGAGACATCCTCATTGTCTAATGCATCAACATCAATAGTTTCAATTTGTTCTGTCACTCTTTCTCCTTGAGTGTCAAATACCTCATTCGGTTGGCCTGAGGATAGATCAGGTTCTTGATCAACCTTCCTCGCAGATTTAGATACTTGATGTATTTTGACAACAAATTTCACATGTATGTGAGTATCCTTTTCCACTTCATAAGCTTTACATTCTAGTAGCCTGAGTCTTCTCCTTCTCATGAAGAAGATGCCTTTGTTCTTATCCATTATTTCAAATAATTCAGAATTTGAAGCATCAGGAAAGTATTGTGCAAAAATTTTCTCCCTGATCTCCTATTCTCTTTCAATGGCAATGAACCATTTATTATCTAGAGAATTATACAAAGAATCTGGTGTAACCAATCTAAACTCAAATGGTGACCGATCATTAATACTTAAGTATTTAATGACTTCCTCTTCTACCTCTTCTTTCTCATTATCATTAAAATCATCAAAATATTCCTTTAAATCATCAAGCACTTTCCTCTTAATATTCTTTAGTGTCCTCTGACAATGTGTCATTGGCTTATAAGAGGAAATATCTATATTTACCAGTGTTGAAGTTGCAGGAACATTACTGGTAGACTTCGGCTTTTTGCTTTATTGCCTTGTCTTCTTTGTTTGAATCTCTGGTTTAGTGTCCTTTGACTCCGATGAGTGATTCTTGGATTTCCGCTTCCTCTCAAATACCTTTGCTGGAATAATCTCAAGTTTTTTCTTAGATGGTGACCGCTTGGTCACTTTCGGACTGGCATAGGTAACCGGTATAGATACCGATGGCACTGGTTTCCCCTTTTTCTGTTTCGGTTCTTCAATTGGTGTGACCCATTCACGTAGATACCGATTCTCTTTTTTTGTGCATCCAGTGGTGAGGCAAGTAGGGTAGAGGCATACCCAATCAACATGTTATTCATCACTTTATACCCCATAGGGTCAACTACTTCCTTTCTCAGTTCCACCACTTCCATTATGTAGTCATCTATCCTTATTGTGAAGCAAATTTCATCTTCATACTTCTTCACAATATCATCAGATATCCTCATTCTCTGGCTCATCTTCTATTTGAATTCATCAAAATATTTATTCAGAACCTCAAGATATCTAGTTCCTACTACTTGTAGACTTTCCTTAATTTGTCTGGAAACCGGTAGGTCAGTAGACCAATGAACATCACCTACTCTAGGGAAATAACCTTGAAAGTAGAAGAATAAACTGACCAGAAGTTGGCCAAACCTGAACCTTAGAGAATTGTCCTATTTGATGGACTTCAAATTCAACAACAATTGCTTCTATAGACAGGTACATAGGTCAAATGTAGTGTCTTCCTTGATCATCCTATAAGCGACATTCATCGCACTAGCAGGGACATAGTTCATTCTACTAGCATAAAACATCCAGTAACCAATCACCATGCAAGCATATTTTACCAGATCATCAAAGATGGTGTTGATGGTCATCGCCCGTTGGTCACTCACAGAACCGGTGAGCTTTGTCATTTTAGTTTTGGTGACTTTCCGTAGAGCTAGTACCTCTCCAATATTTCAAAAATCGGTGATGGCATAAATTGCTTCCGGTGTGATGTCATGAGTTTGCTCGAGATACATCTTGTCACCATGCACTCTGATAAGGATGATGTGAATATGTTCTTCTGTGAACTCTTCTAGAAAATATGTCACATTGTGCAGTTTCATCTTCTCAAGGACACTATACTTAGGTTTGATCTTCTTGTCATCCCCACAAAATAGACTTAGCTACGAATGAATCACTAGGGATCCTAGGTCTTCCAATTTATAGTCTATATACCCTGAAATATCTCCCTCAACAATAACTTTGACAGGTATTTGAGATAGGGCATTGTATTTCATTTTCTTTTGAAGAAATTCGGTTGAATCTACAAGTGCACTAGAACTAGAGTGTGATGCAAAAGCCATGATTAACTAATAAGTAAGAATTTCAAAAAATGCCTTCACAAATTGGAATTTACGTTTTCCAATGTTGCGCACAAAACACCACTTCGATTGCAAGTTCACCGCTTAGAGTTCTTCACTGATTGCTTGAAGATGGTTGCAAGATTTCACACAAGATTTTGTCAACTATTAGACAAATCGCTCTGGTTACTCTGCTCTTGAAAAATTCTTCTTTCGAAAACAGATAAGTGAAAATGATGATGAAAACCCTTTTAAACAAATTCTCACCCACCATAATAATTGCATCACCGCTAGGGGGGCACAAACCCTAATTTTTCCTTTTACCGCTTCAAGTCTTCTACTGATTAATAGGTAACATATACCGGTTAACATCTTTACCGATATAAACTGGGGGTTCAAAATATTTCACTGATATGTTCCCCCTAAGCTTTTCTGAAGCTCAGTTTGTCGGTTTAGACACTTCCACACTTGATGTAGAAACAAGTTCATTCTGTGACTCTTCTTCTGATTTCTTTTTCCAAGTTTTATTCATTTCCATTTGGATGGTTTCAACATCAATCTTCCCTTCCGGAGTGATCGGTATATCACCCGATAGGTTCTTTCTCAGTTTCCAAGTTCTGGCGGTGTGTCCCAATTTGTTGCAATGATAGCATACCATTCCAAGTGTTCTCCATGGTCCGTTATTCATACTTCCATTAGTCCTTCTGCATGTTGCAGTAGTGTGACCGCTACCATGACAAATCAAACAAGTTGCTCTCCAATTAGTAGCTGCTTGATAACCAACTGACCAATGGTCATAGGTATTGTACCGGTTGGGATTTCGGTTCACAGAAGGTTCTGGGATAACTCCTTGAGTCCTTGGACGATATCTCCCAGTGTTTTGTAAAATTGACCTGCATTCAATTCTCTATGCCCAAACTTGTTGCATGCATAACAATTTCCATTGAATCTATTGGATCTAGGCATATTGTTTTGAAAATAAGGAAAATTGTTGTAGGCCTTTCTTCTACACACATTGGCAGTATGTCCTTCTTTGAGACAATTAAAGAAAACAGGTTTAAATTTTTGCTTACCTTTATCCTTGGATGTTGGTTGCTTCTTTGATGCTTCAGCTTTTATTCTAGAGGTCTCACCTTCCTCATACCCAGAGAAACCAAGTCTAGTGGTATTCTTTACTGGATTTGCCAATTCTAGCTTTTGCTCTAGCTTAGCAGTACTCTAATTGAATTTGGCAAGTATCTCCTTTGACTTAGTAAGTTCCTTGGAAATAGCAGCATTGGATTCCATCAAGGTTGCATTCTCAGAAATAGCCATGTTTAGTTCACCTTGCATCTCTTATTTTTCCCCTTTACTCTCTTGGAGGTGAGCGGTAAGGGTACTAATTTCTTGCTTTAGCTTGGAGATCTCATGATCTTTGTCTTTTACCAAATCTTCAGCTTTCCTTCTATTCTTAAGCTCTTTTAACATTTTGGTAGTAACTCCTTCCAACTCTTTTCTCAGATTGGCTTTTGATTCATTCAGTTTTTCAATTTCTTCAACTAGGGCATCCATGTCAGCTTCATCAGAAGAGCTATTTTTAGTAAGTTCCATCAGTTTCTCAGCAATGCTCTCTTCTTTTGGCCAAAGAGGCTTTGTACTTGACTTTGAGTTCATCATAGGCTCTCTCAGTCTGAGTGAGATGATGAGTAGGTTCGCTCACACTGTATTCCCCCATATCTCCTTCCAAGTGGTTAGACTTATAGAAAGGTTGGCTCTGATACCAATTGATGAATACTAAGAGAGGGGGGTGAATTAGTATACCAAAAAATACTGTACTCAATCCTTTAAAAAGTTTAGCAAATAACCGGTACAACAAATTCACTAATAAACCAGTTAAGATAAATGCAAACCAAATAGAAAACAAAGCATTCACCCACAAAAGCACAATCACCATAACACAAGATATTTGATGTGGAAACCCAAATGGGAAAATCCATGGTGAGCAGAAACTCACAAGTAACTATCTGCAGAATAGAAACCAGACCGGTTAAGGTCATATAATGTTCTTCACCAGAACAGATCCTGTTAGGAATCTAGATCTTTGTTAGGAGATAAGTCCTGTTAAAGACTACCTTGTTAAAGGATTTCAGTAAGTCCTGTTAAAGACTACCTTGTAAAAGGATTTTAGATCCACAGTTGTGAACTACCTTGTTAGAGGATTTACAAAGGCTTTGTTGGGCCTACCCGGTTAAGGGATTTAGACTTGTCGAAGATATTAGTAATCAACAAGTGAATGATCTAGATAATAGCACAATATGCTTAGTTAGATCCTTGACAGCTCATTGTTAATGCATTTCAGCATTACTTAAGTCTTCAATATCTCCACACTCTATCTCTTCACATAGACCTAATCTTCTCTGCAATGATCACACATAACCTTTTCTCTTCTATGTCTCACAGTCTATCTCATACATGCAAACCCTAGATATGATTTCCTTATAAAGGAAACTAATTTCATGTCGGTCCAATAGGATTAGACTACCAGTTCCTAGGTTCTGTGCATCTAGATACATTTGGTAACACAACACAAAATCACCACCAAAGTGTCGGTGGATGATAACTCATCACACATTATAGTAATACCGATTGGTAACTCATCACATAGTAATACCGGTTAATACAATATACCGATTATTGGTTGTCAAAAATGAAGACTGGTAGATCGTAGTGGTTCGATCAAAAGTTAACTACCGCTTGGCTCCTTCGTACCGCTTTAGCTCCTTGAACCGCTTGGGATCCTCATACCACTTGCAATCTTCATACAATCTGTGACCCGTAAACCATTTTCTGCAAAACACCAATAGTCTAAAGACTATACATTCAATAATACACAATACCAATTGGAGCACTTACCAATTTAGCATAACTTATACATCAAGAAAGTGTGTGTCCATCAATGACAATCAAAACATCATCAAAATGCCAATAGTGAGGTTGTAGGACATACAAATATGTTCCATCATGGTTTGAAACTA
Organism: Cryptomeria japonica; assembly: GCF_030272615.1. NCBI lineage: Eukaryota > Viridiplantae > Streptophyta > Pinopsida > Cupressales > Cupressaceae > Cryptomeria > Cryptomeria japonica. Next base: position 685,387,778 of record NC_081415.1, read on the forward strand.
ATCCACTTGCAAGTCCATTGATATAGTGGTCTCTTGTAAAGCTTTATCTAGGACTTCTTTGTGTGAAGGTGACATGTGTAAGAGCTCAACGATAGGTATGTGTGTGGGTGTCTTTCCAAGCTAGTCAACAAGATCACATTGTTTGGACAAAGATATAGCTTTAGAGGTGGCACCTTGGAGTGTCACTTTTCCTCTACAGGTCCTAACAATACATTCAAAAGACTTGTTCATGATTCTTATAGTAGAGACATGAGTGTCCATTCCAAAACTATGGTTAACCGTGTAATCATAGGAGGCTTTGGTGTAACTAGCATTATTGTCTTGGGAAATTTTAGGAGCCTTTCTTTTATCATGCTTGGATAGAGGATCCTTAAACACCACATGTTCTTCATTGGATGAGTGACCTTCAATCTCAATAGCAATGCCACTATCAATAGGATCTTGAACGATGTTCTTAAGTCTATTACAATTGCTAACCTTATGACCTTTATTGTGTTGATAGTCACAAAACACATTGTTATTCCACCATGCAAGCTTAACTTGTGGCTTCAATGGTCTTTCTTTAGGTATTTGTGATGAGTTTGTTGGCTACAAGTTTCTATAGTGTTGATTCTATAGGTTCTCCCAGAGGTATGAAATGTCTACAAGGTTGATTTGTGAGTTTTGATGATGTCCTTTGGGTATTGATTTGTTTTTTTGTGGAACTAGATCCTAGAGATCTCATCATAGATTTTACCATATTAGCATCCACAACCTCATCATTAGGGGTATTCTTGTTCTTTGTTCCAAAATGAGGTTTTTTGTTGTTATTTGAATTAGGAGCATCCTTGTGATCTTTGAATATTTTGAGAGTGTCTTGTTTGAGAAGGAGCTTCTCTATTGATACCCCCTTTTCTATAACCTCACCAAAGGTTCTTATACATTTTGATAGAAGGTGGTACCCAATTTCACAATTTAAATTTTGCATGAACATTTCTACCATGTTTTTTTGCGGGATATTACAAGGACATCTACTAGTCTATCTTCTCCATCTTTGCAAAAAGGATGCAAAATACTCTCCATATCATTGTTTAGTTGTGCATAGTGTTGACATGGAGACCTTTTTTTTGTTATAAGAGAAGTGAGTCATAAAGCTTTTGGCTATCTCACCAAAGCACTTAATCCCATGAGGTAATCGTGCAAACCATTCAAGAGCTTGGCCACCTAAACTATGTGGAAAGAGACGCATGAAATAAGAATCATTGTGAGGCACTTCTATACAAGCTCTGAAGAATTCTTGAATGTGCATTTTTTGGGTCACTTGTTCCTCTATATGTTTTGAAGTTAGGTACTTAAAAACTTGGGGGAATAAGTACCATAGGTATGCTCCTATCAAAAGGATAAGGACAAAGATCATATAACGTGTATTTCTTAGTTCTAGTCCATGATTGCATATTGGTTGTTTGTTGTTGAAGGGCTTGAAGTTTTTGAGCTGGAGCTCCTAGAGGTTCAAAAGAATTCCCTTGATTTTCCCCCATGTTTTGCTCAAATGGAGGTGGATGTGGAATGCAGTTGGCCTAATTATTGAGCACATTCTAATGATCTTGTTGATTGAAATTGTGGAAATGATCATTTTGTCTATCATTATTGGGTTGAATAGGATCATGATTGTGGTTAAGTCTATCAAAACCTTGTTGTTGATGAGTCATGTTATTCATTTGCAAAAGAGTGGATGGGGACTCAGGTATAGGAGCATGTATCACTTGAGAAACATCAAAATCGGTGGGTAGTTTAGCACCTTGTTGTGCAAGCATGAGGAAATATTGATGTCACTTTTGATCCAAAATAGTGTTGATAAATTTGTTGAATTGGGGATCATTCAAGTGGTCTTCAATGTCATCCTCTTCTTCCTCTTCCTCATGTTAGCAGAAAAAATTAGCTTTTAAACAAATATCAAGCTAACAATACCTCAACTATGTTAAAAATATTTTAAATTATCTTCTAGCTCTAATACCATGTAAAAAATAGGCCCAAAATATAACTATTAATTGAAATAATAGTAGTGAACAACACAAAACAGGGCATTAGTCATAGAAAAATGACCGAAAGCAATCTACTTTTTATTATATTCAATTCAACAATATACAATCACATTGCATTACATTACATTGAACAACTTTGTATTTATAGCTGAGCTTGGAAGCTTCTGGTATTCTAGAGAATTTTCAAACTGAAAAATTCTTTTGCTTGGACAGCTTCTAGTTCTTTTGTTTTCTCAATAATTCTATCCCTCTAGAAAATTCCTAACTCTTTTCTAGACAATCTTATTCATTAACACGTGGATCAGATTATTTAAGTTTGATGAATCTTTCAAGCACATTTATTGGACTGGAATTGAGGTGTCTCTATAGAAGCATATAAAGGCAGCAACATCATTATATGGATGCATTTCATTCCAGGGAAAATGGAAAATGGAGTTGCTCTTGGTTGATGATACAAACAGAGTAAGAGTATGGAAATCTATGAAAAGCACATATATTAGATGTATTTCACTTCAGTGACCGCAATCTCTTTCAAAAGGGAGAAATTAAGATCATTTCCACCATGGGCAAACAAAGTACTGGAAAATCTTATTTGCTAAACCATTTGCTTGTATGTGCTCTTAAACTTCGAGGGATTTTGCAGTTTTGAGAGAAGCGAACGAGAGGATATGCCTCACTGTTCTCAATGCTGCAGTTAGCAACTTTATGACTTTGAACTACAAGGTATGTTAAAACGCGTACGCAGTTAAAAAGAGAAATGCGGATTCTAAAACTAGAATTAAATATTTTTCTAAATTTATATTGTCATATTTAATAATCAATTATGGTGGGCTATAAGAGAATCAACTAATAATGGTCAATTATGATGGATTCTCTTACAATCATAAGCGTTATAAGTTCTTATGATAGTTGTAAGATGCATAAGAGCATTTCTCATACTTCAAAATAATAAATTTTGGGTGTATAATTTAGGAGGTTTGAATAGATAATCATTTTGAGATGTACAATTGTCATTTTCATTCTTTTTGATGGTTAAAAAATAGGGTCCAATTTTTGGCACGACCACATTTTGTATCTTCATTTACAAGCTACCACTTGAGTTCTATTTCTCTATATAAAGCAGCCTCGGAGAGTGTTAGTCTTGTTATGTTTTATAGGTGAAATATTTTGTTGCTAGAATTAATCCAGATTGTGGGTTGCTAGTAGAAGACTCTTGGTGCAGCAACACCCCTTCAAGTTGACAAATCAGGCTCAGAGGAGGAAGGATAAGGCATCAAACATGTCTTTAGGATGTTTTACATGTGTTTCAATCATGCATTGTGTGTTTGTAATAAAAGACCCCATCTTGTGAGCCAAACTCCTATTTTGGCATCCCGATAAGCCAATTAGGACTTTTGGATAAAAAGGGGACCAATCATGTGTAGGACATAGTTATCCTAGTATTTTTAGTGCTTCTAGGGTATTTTAGGAGGGGTTATTCTTAACCCAAGGCATTAGGAGGCGAGAAATGACATTTTGACATAAGCAACTTTTATGCACTTTTTGCATATTTTTTGTTTGAACTCCTCCAGTGGTGCTAACCTCTTGTTTTTGGTTGAGAGTAGTTTTGGAGTGGTATATACACCTTGTGGATCCAATTCCCAAGGAGGGACTGTACGAAGCAAAGTTTTGATGACTGCAAACTAATGAAATTCTGAGTTTTTCCTGCAATTCTGGAGTTTTGGTACGGGGCACGGCATTGTACGGATTGGAATCGATTCCCAATTATGTGAATTTGTTATAATAGTGAGCCACCTTTGATTTCTATTTGTTTTGAGGTTCAGATCATGTGTTTTTCTCCTGTTATTCCAATTTTGTTGTAGGTGCCCTCAAAACGAGGGTTTACCTAGGGTTTTTCTTTTCCATCGCCATAACTTGCAATTTATCAATCTAAGACTCATGGGATTGGGTGAAATGCAAGTATGGCCAGTGTATTCTAAGATTCCAAAATCATTTTGCAGGAGGAGCAAGGGAGGTGTGTTTGAACTGACCCTAGGCAGACATCTCTATGTGGCTACCTAGTCCTTAAACAACAAAGTTACCCTAGAATGCAAATGCTGATGATTCCAGGTGTGTAACCCTAGAATCCATGATTTTTTATGGTTCCCCACATGCTCATGGGTTTTTGATTGTATGGTTTTCTCATTTGGACATAGTTGCTTCACAAATGGAGACCTAATTAGCCCTTTAGGACAGTTGGCCTTCACCTGTTTCAGACCTTTGTTTGTTAGACCTTGACCCTTCCTTTTGGGGAATCATGTAAATCCCAAAAGGGTATTTGAATCCAAGACTTGTTTTTCAGGGTGTCTGGAAAATTTTGGACTTAAGGTCCCTTTACCGTTTCAAAAGGCTACTAGCAAATAGGTCTAATTGTGAAGGTGCTATAAGGAATGGTGGCGAAACCTTACAACGAGTGTTTGATTTGGTCTAGTTGAGTCATGTTTGACCCAAAATAGGTGTGGTAATGATCAGTAACCCTTGGAGGCTTCAAAGTGTATGTTGGAACAAATTACCCAATTTGAGTAAGTATGAGTCTTGGAGATTGTGAGGTGTTGAACTAATGTTGTAGAGCCTTGCCTTGATAGGATCCTATTGTCATTTTGAGGGGTCAATGTCATACATCTTGGAGTGTTTGGTAGGATACAAGGAGGGTTGTGCATCAAGTGGTATCAGAGCTATTAACAACTTTGGTAAGGAGATAGAGATTTGAGAAATGGCAAAAGGACAAGAAGAAGAAGTCCCTAGAGGACCAATCACCAACATGGAATTGGCAAAGATTGTGAGAGAGCAGGCCACTACTTGCAAGGAAATGTAGAGGGAGTTAGAGAGGTTGAGAGGCAGAGTAGATGGAAAGGAAGATGGAGGCACTGGTAGTGGTGAAGAAGGGGATGAAGATGAGATCCCTGTGCCAGAGGAAGAGATGATTCCTCCTGACCAGAGGCACTTCCTTAATACCCTCAAATCCATGGAGAGGAGAACCATGGAGTAGAAGATTGATTTTCCAACTTTCACTGGGAAGATGGAACCAGATGTAGTGGTAGATTGGATAGACTCCCTGTCTAGTTTTTTTGAATGTGAAGACATTCCAGGACACCAAAAGGTGAAGATTGCTAAGTCCAAGTTGAAGGGAGCCACACTAACTTGGTGGAACTTTGTCCAAGAGGAAAGAGAGAAGGACAAAAAAAGCCAAGATTGTTTCCTGGAAGAGGATGGTTGCCTTAGTAAAGGAGGCCTATTTACCCGGAGACTATGAAATTCAACTTCACAAGAGGAGACAAAATCTGAAGCAAAAGGAGATGGATGTGAACTCTTACACTGAGGAGTTCCAAAGGCTATGTATGAATTATAAGACAAAGGAGGAAGAGAGTGAAAAAGTTGCCCAGTACCTAAATGGATTAAGGTATAACATTCAAGAAGAACTAAACCTCCTTAGCCTGGATACCGGTTGTAGATGCCATTAACTTGCCATCAATGTGGAATTGAAGATCAAGAGGGGACAAGAGCATAACAATAGAGGAAGAGGAAGACAACAGAAAGGGCAAAGAATTTTTTCCAGAGGTAAAGGAAATGGTTTTGGAAACCAAGGTGAAACCAATCAAGAAGGCACTGAAGGAGAGAGTAGCTCCAATAACAATGGAGGATACAATAAAAGAGGTAACTTCAGAGGAAGAAGACCACCATTCAGGGGAAGATCTCAAGGTAGAGGTCCAATCAGATGTTATAACTGCAATCAAGAAGGGCACATGGCTAATAGATGTCTTGAAAAAACCTATTAGTTCCATGGGGGAAAGGAGAAGTGACTTGGTTCTACAAATTGATTGCCAAACTGTGGCATGTGCAAATACATACCAAAGTGTCAATACCCCTAACAGTTATGGCTACCCTGAAAGAGGTGAAGCTTTGATGATCAAAAGAGTAGTAACTACCATGAAGATGGTTGACAAAGAGCCCCAACAGAGAAAGTCCCTATTCAAGACCACTTGCAAAGCAGGTGGAAAGGTATGCAAGGTTCTAATAGACTCTGGTTCAACTGAAAACTTTGTGTCTCTAGAAATGGTGGAGAAGATAAAGATGAGGAAACTACCTCACCCTTGCCCCTACAAGGTCTCATGGCTCACACAAGGTCAGCAATTTGTTGTGGAAGAGCAGGCTTGGATAGAATTCCAAATTGGAACCTATAAGGATAGATTCTTGTTTGACATTGCAAAGATGGATTCTTGCCATCTTCTATTTGGGAGACCTTGAAAATTTGATTTAAAGGCACAACATGATGGTGCTAGGAACACATATTCCATCACCAAAGATGGTAAAGTGATTGAGTTGTTACCTTTGATGGAGAGTGAAGGGGAAACCAAACCAAAGGAGGCCAAGGTGTTGATGTTAGGAGGAAAGAAATTCATGAAGAACATGGCAGATGAAGGTATTGTTTGTTATGCCCTTATTCCTAGTCTAATAGCGACAAAGGTGGAGAAGTCTGAAGATAAGAAAGAAGACAGATTGAGGTTGGTTGACCCTACAGTGCAACAACTACTAAACAAGTATAAGGGTATCATCTCTGATGGCATGCCAAGGTCACTACCTCCCATGAGAGATATAAACCATTGCATAGATCTTATACCTGGATCCACCTTTCCTAATAAAGCAACATACAAGCTCACACCTGATCAGAATGTTGAGATAGCAAAGAAGATTGAAGAATTGTTGGAGTCCAGACTAGTTGGCAAAAGTTTGAGCCATGTGCAGTCCCTACAGTCTTGGCACCCAAAAAGGAAGGCACTTGGAGACTTTGCACCGAATCAAGGGCTATCAAAAAATTACTATCAGGTATAGATTTCCAATGCCTAGGATTGAGAATTTGTTGGATTGCTCGGGGGGTGCTAGATACTTTACAAAAATTGACTTGAAAAGTGACTATCATCAGATTAGGATTAGGTTGGGAGATGAGTGGAAGACTGCATTTTAAAAAAATGAGGGGTTGTATGAGTGGAAAGTCATGCCCTTTGGCTTATCTAATGCACCAAGTACCTTTATGAGGTTAATGAATGAGGTTTTGAGGGTTTTCATAGGAAATTTTGTCATAGTCTACCTAGATGACATTTTGCTTTTCAGTCAAACCAAAGAAGAGCACCTAAAACATGTAGACCAGGTCCTAAGGAGATTGCATGAAGAGAAATTAATGATCAATTTGGAAAAGTGTTTGTTTATGCAGGAAGAGATCATCTACTTAGGATTTGTAATCTCCTATGGTGAGTTAAAAATGGATCAAGAAAAGGTGAGTGTCATATTGTCTTGGCCTACACCTAGAAAAATGAATGATGTTACAAGCTTTCATGGCTTAGCCACATTCTATAGGAAATTTATAAGAGGCTTTAGCCATATTTGTGCTCCTATGCTTGATACCATAAAGGGATGACAAAAGTGCAGGTTCAGTTGGACAGAAGAGGCAAATAACTCCTCTAAAACATTGAAGAGAAAAGTTGCAGAGCAGCCAATCCTTGCCCTACCTGATTTCAACAAGATCTTCCAAGTGGAGTGTGATGTCAGTCACATGGCTATTGGGGCAGTGCTTAGTCAGGAAGGAAGGCCTATTGCCTTCTTCAGTGAGAAGATAAATGAGGCAAAGAGGAGGTATTCATCCTATGACCTAGAGATGTATGCTTTAGTACAATCGTTGAAAAAGTGGAGACACTACTTGTTGCCAAAAGAGTTTGTAGTCTAAATAGACAATCAGGCCCTTAGTTTTATAAATAGCCAAGAAAAGTTGAATCACGGGCATATGAAGTGGGTGGAAACTCTGTACAAGCTTTCACTTTCACTCTTAAGCATAACAAAGGGGTCAAGAATAAGGTGCCAGATGCTTTGAGCAAAAGAGTCCAAATTACAAATCGGATCCAATTGGAGAGTGTGAGAATAGACTCCTTAAAAGCCATGTATGAGGATGATGAAGACTTTGGAGAGATATATAAGGTATGTGCTTCATTTGATGAGTGGTTTCATGTTGATTACTCTAAATTTTTTATTCAAAATGGATTGTTGTTTAAGGGTGCATAGTTATGCATACCCAAATGCTATATGAGATTAAATATAATCAGGGAGAAACATTATGGAGGAATGGCAGGCCACTTTGGCCTTGACAAGACACTAGATTTAGTGAAGAGGCACTACTTTTGGCCTAAACTGCAGACAGATGTCAAGAGATTTGTGGAGACATGTGTGATATGCCAAAAGGCAAAGGGGAAGTCCACAAATGCAGGCCTATATCAACCTTTACCCATTCCTTCAAGACCATGGGAAAGCATAAGTATGGATTTTGTTTTAGGATTGCCTAGGACAAGGAAAGGATATGATAGTGTTTTTGTAGTGGTGGATAGGTTTAGTAAAATGACACATTTCTTGCCATGTAAAACCACTTGTGATGCTTCTTATGTTGCAGACTTGTTCTTCAAGGAGATTGTCCAGATACATGGTTTGCCTTTGACCATAGTCTCTGATAGGGATGTAAATTTTATTGGACACTTCTAGAGGACCCTTTGGAAGAAGCTTGTCACAAATCTAGCCTTCTCCTCAGCCTACCATCCCCAAACGGATGGCCAAACTAAAGTTGTAAATAGGTCATGGGGAAATTTGCTAAGGTGTTTGACTAGACAACATGGAGAGAGATGGAATAGCATATTGTCTCAGGCAAAATTCTCCTATAATGATACAGTGAATAGAAGTACTGGTAAGTCACCCTTCCAAGTTGTATATGGCATCCACCCAAGGGGTGTGTTTGAGTTAAGAGAACTATCTCAAGGAGAAGTCATTAGTGCTGATGGGGAAACCTTTGCTACCGCCATAAAGGAGATCCATGACCAAGTTAAAACTCACCTTCAACAATCTATAGAAAGATATAAAGCTCATGCTGACAAGAAGAAGAGGGATGTCCAACCTGATGTGGGAGACTTGGTGTGGGTTCACTTGAAGAAGGAAAGACTTCCAAAAGGCAGATATACAAAGCTCATGCAAAGAAAGATTGAACCCTATCAAATGTTGAAAAAATGTGGCCAAAATGCTTATGAACTTCAACTCCCACCTGATCTTGGTTTGTCACCTATCTTTAATGTATGTGACTTAACTCTTTATAAATGTAGTGTTGATGCAGGAGAAGACACAATTCAGGTTATTGCAGATGATGACATTCCCAAACATTCACCACCAAAGTTGCATAAGGTTTTAGACATCGAGGTTGCAAAGAGAACAAGGCACAATATTTATATGGAATATTTGATGGCTTGGATAGGACAACCTGATTCTGAAGCCATCTGGATTATGGAACAATAGATCAAAGACCATGGTGCAGACCTATAGGCTCTCATCTCAAGTGGACTTGAGATTTCTTCTTCCAAGGAGTATGGTGCAGTAGCACCCATTCAAGTTGATAAATCAGGCTCAGAGGAGGAAGGATAAGGCTTCAAACATGTATTTAAGATGTTTTACATGTGTTTCAATCATGCATTGTGTGTTTCTAATAAAGGACCCCATCTTGTGAGCCAAACTCCTATTTTGGCATCCTGATAAGCCAATTAGGACTTTTGAAAAAAAAAAGGGGATCAATTATGTGTAGGACATAGTTATCCAAGTATTTTAAGTTCTTATAGGGTGTTTTAGGAGGGGTTCATCTTAACCCAAGGCATTAGGAGATGCGAAATGATATTTTGACAACTTTGTCAAAAGTTGTCATAAGCAACTTTTATGCACTTTTTGCATTTTTGTTTGTTTGAACTCCTCCAATGATGCTAACCTCTTGATTTCAGTTGAGAGTAGTTTTGGAGTGGTATATACACCTTGTGGATCCAATTCCCAAGGAGGGACTATACGTAGGAAATTTTTAATGACTACAAACAAATGAAATTTTGAGTTTTTCTTGCAATTCTGGAGTTTTGGTATGGGGTATGGCATTGTACGGATTGGGATCAATTCCCACTGATGTGAATCTGTTAGAATAGTGAGTCACCTTTGGTTTGGATTTGGTTTGAGGTTCAAATCATGTGTTTTTCTCCTGTTATTCCAATTTTGTTGTAGGTGCCCAGAAAACCAGGGTTTACTTAGGGTTTTGCTTCTCCATGGCCATAACTTGCAATTTATCAATCTAAGAGTCATGGGATTGGGTGAAATGAAATTATGGCTAGTTTATTCTAATATTCCAAAATAATTTTGCAAGAGGAGCAAGGGAGGTGTGTGTTTGAACCGACCCTCGGTAGGCATCTCTATGTGGCTACCTAGTCCTTAAACAAAAAAGTTACCCTAGAATGCAAATGACGATGATAGTCCTTAAACAAAAAAGTTACCCTAGAATGCAAATGATGATGATTTCAAGCATGTAACCCTAGAATCCATGATGGTTTATGGTTCCCCACATGCTCATGGGGTTGTGACGGTATGGTTTGCTCATTTGGACATAGTTGCTTCACAAATGGAGACTTAATTAGCCCTTTAGGATAGTTGACCTTCACTGGTTTCAGACCTTTGTTTTTCAGACCTTGACCCTTCCTTTTAGGGAATTGTATAAAGCCCAAAAGGGTATTTGAATCGATGACTTGTTTGTTAGGGTGTTTGGAAAATTTTGGACTTAAGGTCCCTTTACCCGTTTTGAAGGGGTACTAGCAAATAGGCCTAATTGTGAAGGTGCTATAAGCAATGGTGGTGAATCTTTACAACAAGTGTTTTATCTAGTCCAGGTGAGTCATGTTTGACCCAAAACAGGTGTGGTAATGGCCAGTAACCCTTGGAGGCTTCAAAGTGTATGTTGGAACAAATTACCCAATTTGAGTAAGTATGAGTCTTGGAGATTGTGAGATGTTGAACTAATGTTGTAGAGCCTTGCCTTGATAGGATCCTATTGTTGTTTTGAGGGGTCAGTGCATACATCTTGGAGTGTTTGGCAGGATACAAGGAGGGCTCTGCATCAACTCTTGTTGAAGAAGTTAAGTGTTGATATTGTATTGTAGCCATTAGTTTACTAGAATACAAAGTTTTACTCCAAAAAGGGTTTTCCCCAAGGTGTATCTTGTGTTTACTATTGTATATCTTTACACATGTTCATTATCTCTTTGTGAAAGTGTTAGGAAGCCTTTTTTGCACCTTAGATTCCTTTCACATTTACCATTAAGTTAATACTTGTATGGAAATTAAAAGTGTTGTCATCATCCAAATTACATCCAGATGATGATAGACTAACAAAATAAAAAATTAGTTTATGGCGATGTGAGAAAACCATGGAGACAAATCTTGTGGGGAGCAGTTTGAGCTCAAGTATTCAATTGCTCAGAAATTTTGGTCCATTGTATTGAAGGCATGGGAGCTGACAACAATGAGATGGGACCTAATTGAGTTGAACAATAGTTCTTGGCCTCCAATTATCTCAACATGCAATAAGTTGGTTGATTTAGTAGCCATAAATCCCAAGAATGAAAGTTTACTCAAAGTAGTTCTCCTCAAGTTTGGAGAGATACTAATTTCCATTCACAACAAGACAAATTCATGCTTGCAATTGTAATTTGGTTCAAGGATTGGCTCCAACATAAATAATCTTAGCCCCATTTATAGATTTAGAAGGCATTTTGATTTGTTTTGTTTGGATGAAGCTACCAATGTCTAACTCTCTATGAAAAAAACCAAAAAAGGATTGGATAGTTTAAATTTGATGAATCTTTCAAGCACATATATTGGATTGGAATTGAGGTGTCTTTATAGAAGCATATAAAGGTAGCAACATCATTATACTCCCCCTTGATGTTGAGACTCATAATTTGATCTCAAAGCTTTGACAAACTAGATCTTTGCAACTTGATGTGACCTTGTTATACAAGATAACTCAATATGGCAAAGTCCAAACCTTAGCAACTCACTGTGCATCATTTTCCTTCCTTTTATCAAAGAAGTTCTCAAACTTCCAAACCATTTTTGACCATTGTCCCTTTCAAAATGCAAACACTTTGGCTTATACAACCTTCTAAACATATTTGTTAACTTTTGCCAATAGTATCAATCAATCCATCCATAATCAATCTACATACAACATTTTGTAGATTGTTCATTTCTCTCTGTATTCCAACATGAGTTTTTACAATGATTCTTCAACACTTCTCTGATTTATGTACTTCTCCATGACAGTGTAAATATTGCATTCTTTGAGCTGATTTGAATGAGCTTATAACATTGGCAACATTATATCTATCATTCTTATCATATCCGAGACCTTCATACTTCTATCTCATAACTAGTTGAATGGGCTTTTGAATTCCTTGCCCATGCTTTCCTAGTCTTCTTCCTTTATGACCTATTTTTTTGCATGATCTTCATACCAATATTATTTTTAAAACCACCTTTTCTATTAGCACCTGTACATACAAGCACATCTTTACCTTCACCATCTTCACCTAAAGAAACTTTAGATACACCATCCACAATGCTTAATTGATCAAGAGAGCAAAATAAATATTATGTCCCACATGAGACATCACAAATTAATGACTTTGATTTCAAAAGCTCGTTTTCTTTTTTAAACAACTTCAACTTCTTTTCCAAATCTTCGTTAGATCGCCCTTGACTTTATCAAACAACTTTAGCTTTTATTTCAATTCTCCATTTTTCCATTTAAAGTTTTCATTTTTTTGTAAAGAATATCATTTTCACATGAACTTTCATAGATATTTTTTCTCAGCTGCTTTATTGTTTCTATCAATTCTGAATTAGACTTTTTCAATTTCATCAATTCATCTTTCGAATAATCTTTTTCATATATATATATATATAAAACCAGACTTTCGTGTTGATAAATGATTTAAACGTACTGATAGTGCACTTGACTTGTAGCTTCACAATCTGCTTCAACTTAAAGACTTTTCAATTGTCTTCAAACTCCTATGGCGGCTTCTAGAAGAGCAATATGCTCACTTCCCTCCGTGCATGTCGGCCTTGGCAACGGATCTCTCTAATCTAGTCTTCTTTAAGTAGCAGTTTCTTTTTGTGCACAGCAGTGACCTCACTCCAATTAAACTGGCTGTAAATAATGATTTCTCTTCAAACGACAATAATATGATAGCTATCTGTTTTCAGTGATTTATCTTGCTCCCTCTTAGGGCAATCTGCAGTCATCTGTTTCATCCATGTTTTTTGGATAACAAACACCGCAACCTTTCTTTATTCTCAATTGCAGCCTGTTTTTTGAATGATTTACCGATAAATGTGATGTTTGCTTTGTTTTTTTTGGTTCAGTTTTATTGCTGTTTTCTATCTTTTTCTTTTTAACGGAAGTTTTATACTAACGAATCAGTTTTCATTCTTATTATTCTCAATTTTTCTTCTTTTCTTCTGTTAACTTACAAGTTGTGTTCTTATTTTCCAAGCTAAATTCTTACTGTACAAGTTTAGTTAAAATTTTCTTTCTCATTTATCTGATACTTCTCAAATTTGTTTAAAAAAGATAAATTACATGCACATCAAATCTGAAACTTTTAAAACAAAAAATATTAACACATTAAATATATTATTAAAAAACTCTAACAAACTGTTTATTTCAATAATAAAAATAATAATAATAAACTTATTTAGATGAGCATAAAACTGTTTTTATGGTAAAAAGCATGCTTTAGCCTGGAACAGGCTGTCAAATAAAAGACATGCATTCGGTCGAAAGCTCTATAAACATTGTGTTAATGCATTCCGTGTAATGGCTTTCAAATTTGAAGACAAGATGCTTCTCCCTCTGCGCACTTGTAAGCTATGTGGCATAGAATTATCCCCAACCGAGACTCTTCACATTCATGCAGGCAAGTAGTAGTACAACATGCTTCCTTCTTAATCAACTGATTAATTGTATACAACTTCTTAATGCACCGATTGCATGGGTTTTCCGTTAATGAACTTGGAAGAAATACTTTTGCAGTATGAAAGATTCTGGGTTTAGCTTTTATGGGTATGAGGCAGAAGCTTTTCTGCATGAAAGAAAACTTAAATCTTTCTTCTTCTCTTCTTTTTAACAATATTGTTATTCAATCTGGTTTGAGGAAATTGTTATATGGTATTAAAACAGGAAAGGAGAGGAACATTGATCTAGGGAAAGCTAGGAATCTGATTGCTCTTTTAGACTACATTGATTGCACAACCACCACCCTTTTTCATCCGTGAGTATTTATCCCTTGGCTTAAATCAAACATATTAAGTTTTGATTTTAGGCTTACTAGTGTTAAACATTCAGAATTGACTAACATTCTCTAGACTTAATATACTGCTTAATGTGTGTGATTTAAGACTTACTTTTACCCATATATACTGCTTAATGTGTGTGATTTAAGACTTACTTTTACCCATATTATATATTCTGATATTGCTATCAGAATTTAACTGTAAAACTATACTATCTCAAAACTGATTATTTTTCCTTTATTTTGAATTTGTTAGAAGTTTGGAGGATCTGAGATATGAGACACCGGCTGTGGATCTGCTATCCTCCTTTGGGAGATCGAACGGGGAGATTGAAACTGAAACTGTGGAATAAATACTCCACATGGGTATTTTGATATATTCATAATTGTAACGATATGCTACTTTGTTTCATCATTAGAAATATGTAAATAGTTGATATTTGTTTTGCATTCCAGATGTTTATTTTTCTGTCTGAAAAAGTATTTCAATCTTCTTTTTTGGTTTGTGGTTTCTGTGATGAGAATATATCAGAATTAAAGAAATTTCTTGCTGAATGGTTATTAATGGTTATTAAGAAGTTTTTTATTTTTCTTATAAAAAGCTATTTTTATTGGTTTAATTTTCTTAATCTGTTTTTTCAATACTGTAAAAATTGTTTTGTATAGAAAATAGTGATCACCTTTCACAAGTTTTTTATAAGAAAAAAACAAGCTATTTATCAAAAAACTTCTTCAGGCAGTCAAAGCAGTGGCAGCTGAGGGAGGAGGATTAGGGTCATCTTTTGTGCCCCATACATCAGTGGGGCCAGGAGTGGGGTCTGGCACAGACCACCCATCTGGATCTTTTTCAATTTCTCCTTCCTCCTGTGGGGAAGGCGAGATCACCAGAACCAGGCGAGGAAACTTGGAGGTGGTGGGAGATGGCCACCTAAAATCAACAGCAGGCCACACAGAGGGCCACCCTGAGGCAGAGCCACACCACGCAGAGAAGCCGAGCGACATCGCTGAAATAGATTTCTCCAAATTTAATTTTGATGGTTTTTTGCAAAACATTTTAAGTGATGTAGCTGAAATAGGTTGAATTGTGCAATGTTTTTTTGTTTTAAGACAGAATAATAATTTAACATAGAATGGAAAGTAATGTTACAAGATCAAATTTGGTGATCCCTTAATAATTACTGTTCATAAAATTATCTATTTGCCAACAGCTTATCCTTCAGGGACATGTGTGTCAAATGTACGTAAGGACCATCCTTTCCTCCAATGGAATTTAATTTGACACATTTAATAAAAATTTGACTTGTAGATTCTTGTAACACAAATAATGCACACTTCCCAAGCATCACAGATTTCCCTATTCTTTCCATCGCAATTTCTGTTGTTGAACAAGCCTTATGTTGGATGATCTTTAGTCACAATACATTGCTTTGTTCATCGTGTCTTAGAACAAGAAACCTACATCGACATATAGGTTTCATGAGGAAAATTTGTTTGAAGTGAGGGTCCTACTTCATGCTCAACATGCCCAATTGCTTTACATCCTGAAACCATTAAAACTATTCAATATCTATGAACATGAGACTAAGCTGAAAGATGATATGCATAAAGTATTCACTAGAATTGATCGATACACTCACTAGAATAATAGTTGTAGTTTCATCTATTAATTTCAATGTCTTTATCACTGTTATCATTAGGATGTTTTATTGTTGGTGAACAATTGAGGCTTATCCTCAAGATATTAAAACTTCAGTGAGCATTTTAGCCTGTATCCACCACAATTGCTAGTAAGTGTCATATTGTCATTTGACTACATATGCACAAGCTCATGCTTTAGTAAGCATATTTGTTCACATAAAGAATTTACATCGCTCTCAGTTTTTTCATTCACAACTGCTTGATCTTGTATGGCTTTGTCTCTATTAGAAAACATCAATGTGCTTAAGTCTCACTGCTGAAACACTTGTTTTTTTAAAGAGAGATTGCACAAATCATGGTGGCTCACCAACATCACATGCTTTTTCTATCTCTATTGATGGCATGCATATTTAACATAGCATTTCCAATGAAATCCCTTAAACATTAGTGTTCTGATGGATGCCCATACACTACTGTTAAAGCAAATTTTGAGCAAATTTTGCGCTAGTAGAGAGGATTCTCTTAAGGGTTTCTAAATCTTTTTCAACAAATATATTTTGTGCATGCCTTGCAATCATTGCATTCCATATGGTGACATTCTCTTTGAGCATTTGATCATATGGTTTTGTGCCAAGTCTGCAGTTCCACATTTTCCATGTATGTCTGGTAAGGTGCATGCAACCACAATATTCAATAAAATTCCTCCTTACTATCGATGCAAATTCTTAATCCATTTCAAAATACCTTTTTATGTATGCAGAGATAAGTCTTTGGTGAAGTTTGTGAAACTAGGGTTTATGCTTTCAAAATGCATTCGATTGAAAGCTCCTAAAGCCTGTTTGTGAAATTAATTTTGTGCAGACCCTTGGTAATCATGGCGTGCAAAGAGATCACATTTTTTGAGGTATTCTTTCTTGTAAAGCTGATTTAAAAAAACCATTTCATGTACGTACTACAATCACAACATGTCATGAGATAGTGTTTTCTTGGAGGCATTTTGTCAAGAAGTTTGCTGCCCTTGTGTATGCTTCCACGGTTTGTGTGTGGCTCTCTGAGCATTTCCAACTATAATATCTGACAAAACTTTGTCTTCATTAAGAGAAGAGTATTAGTAGTGGATCACGTTTCAATAATCAATTACTACTGCTATGTTTGCCCTATACTTCGTTAAATTCATGTTCATATCCTATTTTAAGTTTACTAACAATAACAGCAATCAATTCAATTAAAAACCTTAAACTGGAGCGCAACCCAACGAAGAATATAACATGAAAGCACAACACACATAACAACAATATTTGACATGGAAAACCCAGAAAGGGAAAAACCACTGTGGGAAACTCTACCCACAATCAAATGAATACTTTGTAGTAATATTGTGAATAATTACATTGGGGTCTACACGTGCAGAAAGCCCAACAGTCTAGAGTGCACTTCTCATCACAAATGGAAGTCTCATTGACTTACAAAATCATTGGACTATAATCTGGAAAGAAATGAACTGTGAAAGTAGCATCTACTAATGCTTGATACAGTTTCGGTTAAGCACTAATGTTTTCTCTGCAATACAAAACCTTTCCAACCTTCACCTTAATGATATGACTTTATTTGAACTTAATTCTTCTCTGATAATGAAGGCTTAACCAACCATAACCATCCCATCTATATCTGAATTACATGAACAAGTCACCTATAAATACAAATCATCAACCTTATTGATAAGGTTTGCTAAACCCTAAACCCATAAACCCATAATTACAAAATAACATCATATGATATCACCAGACCAATATTGTGATTTACATTACAGAGCATGGACCTAAATCAAGTAACCAAACAATTATATACGCCAGGGATTCCACTAAGATCAAAATCCAACACACTTCACTTGCTCGTAGAAACCCTTAGTGAAAGTTTAACCGAATCCAAATAGGACCACCATAATAGCACACCATCCAAAGCAAAGTCACCAAACACTCAGGATATGATCAAGAAGCACCAACAGCATAAAAGAAATCGATTCCATAAGCCAGACCCAAAATCCACTGACCAAGTCACCAAAATAGCATACTGTTGGCTTGATGATGATTATTGTAATGGATGACTTCATGTGTTGTCATTGATGGCACATGTATACACACACATATGTGTAATACCTTAAAAATGGTCATCTAAACCATGGGCCCCTAATCTCGACAACGTCACCAAGGTCCTAACCAAAGGCAATTAAATAAATCTTGAGCACACAATTAATTCTTTAATAATCAATGTCACATGGCAAAATTAATCACCCAATATTTATTAAATATTTATTTAATTAATTGATCATTCCAAGTAAATCATTTTAAACAATTATCTTATTTATTTTAATTAAATATCTTTTGCATATTTAATTAAATAAATCAATTTGCCATTAAATCATCAAAAAGAGGAATTAATTTGAAAAATAAATTAAAATTGTCATAAATCTTCAAAAAAGGAAACAAATCAAGAAAGAGGAATTGGAAATTATGAGCACAAATCTTCAAAAAAGGAAATAAATCAAAAAAAGAATTAATTGACAAAAAAGAATTAAAAATTGAGAAAAGAAATCAATTGGAGATAATCTTGAAAAAACAAATTAAAAATTGATAGATAATAAGCAATTAAAATAATTAAATATTAAAATTGAATGAAATAGAGAACAAATCAATTTTTTCTGATTTTATCTTAATTTTAGTTCAATTTCCTTTAAAAACTGAAAAAGGCATCCAATCACATCAATTCACTTGGATTGTGCTTCCTCTTGGAAAATCTTGACCACTCATCATCATTTGATCTCAGCCTTTGGTTTCTTTCTGAATTTTCTATAAATTCAGGCTCTCATCTCTCATTCAAAGATCCTGAAGAATGTATTGTTATGATGTTGTTTTTGCTCTAGGTTCAATAATATTTCTGCATTGATATATTGCATATTAGTTTTTTTTTTATCGATAAAAGGCTGAGGCCAAAGAATTTTATTAATTTTAAAAAATAGATAGAATTACATTTACACCTCCATTCGGTGTGGGCACCGGTAGGAAAGAATGGAGCAAAGAAAACCTCTGGTCTAGCCCAGATCCCTCAAGGATCACAAAAAATTAAGAATGCGATACAAAATAGAGATACAAGATCACAAAGGGAACTTGTTAAAAATAATGAAGATTGTATGTAGAAATCCTCTGTGTAAAGTTGAGCAGCAGATTGCCCATTTCTTGGGGTGATGCTGCCATTTGTGGGTGACAGTTCTTGCTATTCCTAAAACACAAGGTTAAGCATGCTCTGCTCCATATGCTGCACAAAATCTTGAGAAAAATCTCTCACAAGAATGTTAGGAAAAAGAAAACCGAACAGGTCAACTTATACAATATATCATACCTGTCTGGATGGTCACCCTATTAGGATACACAGCTCAAAATATTGGTCTCAAAAAATCTCCAGAAACATAATGCAAGAGTGATTACCCATCGGAGAGCATAAACTCAATAAATATTAACGAGGCAAATTCCATAAGTATTCCTGCAAAGAGATCGTGGGGAGCTACCATCTTAAAGAATATACACAGCTTAAAAGGATTACGAAGCTAAGTTAAAACAACCTAGAGACATTAAAGCTTGAAAGCTTCTTAAGAACAAAACAAGAGACAAAACATCAAGAATATAGGGGACCGAAAAGGTAAAATAGAGATGAGGATAGCTAGGTAAGTGTTAGTCCTAAAAGAAGGCAATATCTACATAAATAATAATACCTATATATCCATGATCACAAATATCCCGGAGCAAGATATGCCAGCACATTTATATACCTATGCTCATTAATGTAAGGTATTGCCCCCTTCTAGTCTTAAAGCTTATCCTAGCAGAGTGACAATGAACTTTAGAAAAGACTCATCAAAGACAGTAATTCCATCGACAAAAGATAACAAGGAAAGCGGAGATGGTTTTCATCGACGGGAAAAAGGTCTTCGAGAAGATAATACCATCGGTGTAACATAGAAAGGACTCACCGAAAGGAAAGTTCTCATCGAAAGAATAATGTCGATCAGAAAAAAGGAGGCTACATCAATAAAAGATATCGATGAGGAAATAGGTTTCGAGGATGCTAAAAGGCATGCCTCCAATACGCATGGTTTCACCGATGCACCTTTATAGGTGGAAGATAATAAGGGAGGATAACGAAAGGCTTCAGTGAGACAATAGATCCATTCATCGACAGGGCATGATGATTTTGATGGAAGAAGTGTTTCGGTGGAAAAATAAAGGAGGTCACCGAAGCCCTAGGTTTCTTCGACATAAAAACCCAATGGATATCAGATAGGTATCGGTGAGGAAACAACCATAGTGACCGAATATAGTATTTCGACGAAAGAAGGATTATCTGTGGAGTTAAATTATAAAAGCCCCCTATTGTTAAAAGAAATCATCATTTTTATTAATACCATGGTAGCCCCCAAGTCATCAAGCGGGTGTAATAGCATCCTATTAAGATATCTGGGCTCAAATAATATCGATGAGACCCAACGATGTCTCATCGATATAGAAGGGCCATCAAAGAAAGGAAGCATTGATGAACTTCAGAAAAGACTCATCGAAGACAGTAATTCCATCGACAAAAGATATTGAGGAAAGCAGAGATGGTTTTTATTGACAGGAAAAAGTCTTCGAGGAGATAATACCATCGGTGTAACATAAAAAGACCTCACAGAAAGGAGTGTTCTCATCAAAAGAATAATGTTGATCAGATAAAAGGAAGTTAGATCAATAAAAGATATCAATCACAAAATAGGTTTTGAGGAAGCTAAAAGGCATGCCTCCGATACGCATGGTTTCATCGATGCGACTTTATCGGTGGAAGATGATAAGGGAGGATAAAGAAACACTTTGGTGAGACAATAGATCCATTCACCGATAGGGCATGATGATTTCGATGGAAGAATTGTTTTGGTGGAAAAAATAAAGGAGGTCACCGAAGCCCGCGGTTTCTTCAACATAGAAACCCAATGGATATAAGATAGGTATTGGTGAGGAAACAACCATAGTGACCGAATACAGTATTTCAATGAAAGAAGGATTATTTGTGGAGTTAAATTATAAAAGCCTGCTATTATAAAAGAAATTATCATTTTCATTAATACCATGGTAGCCCACAAGTCATCAAGCGGGTGTAATAGCATCCTATTTAAGATATTCGGGTTCAAATAATATCAATGAGACCCAATGATGTCTCATCGATATAGAAGGGCCATCGAAGAAAGGAAGCGTCGATGAACTTCAGAAAAGACTCATCAAAGACAATAATTCCATCAACAAAAGATATCGAGGAAAGCGGAGATGGTTTTTATCGATGGGAAAAGGTCTTCGAGGAGATATTACCATCGGTGTAACATAAAAAGGACTCATCGAAAGGAATGTTCTCATCAAAACAATAACATCGATCAGACAAAAGGAAGCTACATCGATAAAAGATATCGATGAGGAAATAGGTTTCGAGGAAGCTAAAAGGCATGCCTCTGATATGCATGGTTTCACAGATGCGACTTTATCAGTGGAAGATGATAAGGGAGGATAAAGAAAGGCTTTGGTGAGACAATAGATCCATTCACTAATAGGGCATGATGATTTCGATGGAAGAAGTGTTTCAGTGGAAAAAATAAAGGAGGTCACCGAAGCCCACGGTTTGTTCGACATAAAAACCCAATAGATATCAGATAGGTATTGGTGAGGAAACATCCATAGTGATCGAATATAGTATTTCGATGAAAGAAGGATTAGCTGTGGAGTTAAATTATAAAAGCCCCCTGTTGTTAAAAGAAATCATCATTTTCATTAGTACCATGGCAGCCCACAAGTATCAAGCGGGTGTAATAGCATCCTATTAAGATATCCAGGTTCAAATAATATCGATGAGACCCAATGATGTCTTCATCGATATAGAAGGGGCATCGAAGAAAGGAAGCACCGATGAACTTTAGAAAAGACTCATCGAAGAAAGAAATTCCATCGACAAAAGATATCGAGGAAAGCGGAGATGGTTTTCATCGATGGGAAAAGGTCTATGAGGAGATAATACCATCGAAGTAACATAAAAAGGACTCATCGAAAGAATAATGTCGATCAGAAAAAAGGAGGCTACATCGATAAAAGATATCAACAAGGAAATAGGTTTTGAGGAGGCTAAAAGGCATGCCTCCTATACGCATGGTTTCATCGATGCGACTTTATCGATGGGAGATGATAAGGGAGGATAAAGAAAGGCTTCGGTGAGACAATAGATCCATCCACCGGCAGGGCATGGTGATTTTGATGGAAGAGGTGTTTCGGTGGAAAAAATAAAGGAGGTCACTGAAGCCCATGGTTTCTTCGACATAAAAGCCCAATGGATATCAAATAGGTATCAGTGAGGAAACAGCCATAGTGACTGAATACAGTATTTCGATGAAAGAAGGATTATCTGTGGAGTTAAATTATAAAAGCCCCCTATTGTTAAAAGAAATTATCATTTTCATTAATACCATGGTAGCTCACAAGTCATCAAGTGGGTGTAATAGCATCCTATTTAAGATATCCGGGTTCAAATAATATCAATGAGACCCAATGATGTCTCATCAAAGAAAGGAAGCACCGATGAACTTCAGAAAAGACTCATCAAAGACAGTAATTCCATCGACAAAAGATATCGAGGAAAGCGGAGATGGTTTCTATTGACGGTTAAAGGTCTTCGAGGAGATAGTACCAACGGTATAACATAAAAAGGACTCACTGAAAGGAATGTTCTCATCAAAAGAATAAAGTTGAGACAAAAGGAAGCTACATCGATAAAAGATATTGATGAGGAAATAGGTTTCGAGGAAACTAAAAGGCATGCCTCCGAGACGCATGGTTTCACCGATGCGACTTTATCAGTGGAAGATGATAAGGGAGGATAAAGAAAGGCTTCGGTGAGAGAATAGATCCATTCACCGACAGGGCATGATGATTTCGATGGAAGAAGTGTTTCGGTGGAAAAAATAAAGGAGGTCACCGAAGCCCGCGGTTTCTTCAACATAAAAACCCAATGGATATCAGATAGGTATCGGTGAGGAAACAACCATAGTGACCAAATACAGTATTTTGATAAAAGAAGGATACATGCATTGAGAGTGCTTATCTGTCCCAGATAATTCATGAAAGGGCCTTGGGCTGCAAGAATGTGAGATAAAACCTGCATATATGTATATATATGTAAATATATATATATGTTTATATGTGTGTGTGTGTGTGTGTGTGTGTGCCGATGAGAGGATACATATATATATATATATATATATATATATATATGTATGTATGTATGTATGTATGTATGTATGCATCTATATATATATATATGTGTGTCGATGAGAGGCTACATATGAGGATGGATGACTGAATCAAGGTGAGGGTCTGATAATGAAAGTTCCCAGATAAGTATATACAAAAATATTAGACGAGGGGCCTTTCCTTGGGCTAAAGGATGGAAGACTAAATGGGTATGAAGGAGAGGAATAAAATCTATGATTGAGATTTGTGTTTTAATGATTATATCCGACCACGGATTGGGCCTAACTACCTGAGTTAAAGTCTGGGAGAGAGATATATGGGCATATTTAAATTGAATGTTTGTTTGAGTATCTATATGTAAATACAAGGGGCAAGAAGAGGAATAAATAAGGGGGTTAAAACAGAGTCTGGCCAAGAGAAACATAAGGGGATGAAAGGAGAAACATGCTAATGGCCACCTAGGACATGAAAACAAAGGAGGGGGTTGCCTTAAGGTGGCACATACAAGAGATTGATGCCATTAGCTCCCAATTTGGCCAACTCATCTGCTCTTTTATTGCCCTCCCTATAAATATGATTGACTGTGAACCTATCAAAATCTTTGCATAAGTCAAGAGCTTTTGACAGCAAAGTATTTAGTCTCCAATTAGGCATACTACCTTTCCTTAAAGCATTGGCAATTATAGCCGTATCTCCTTCGATTTCCAAGTTCTTAACTCCTAGTTTCCTACATAAATGCAGACCCTCCACCAAGGCCATAAGTTCCGCCCAATTGTTGGTGTTGATGCCAACTGAAGAGGAAAGGGTTGCTAGTTCCTTGCCTTCCCAATTATGAACAACACATCCTATCCCTACTTGCCCTAGGTTTCCATGGGATACCCCATCAAAGTTTAGCTTCACCCAACCATCACCTGGGGGCTGCCATTTGCATGCATCCCTTGATCGAAGACTAGCAATAGGACCATCTCCTACAAAGGGAGGAAAGGATAAGCCTTCTCGACATTTTATCATATTATCATCCCAATAAGTGATAGAGGCATTCTTCAAAGTGCCTGATGACAATCGGTTGTTCATGAGCTCAGTGATAGCTGACTCTATCCTGTTAATGATTTTGGGAACCTCTAGTTTTTCATTCTTAAAGAGATGTCTTTGTCCTTCCATAGTTCCCACATAATGGAAGAAGGAAGAGCTTTCCATAAACCTTCAAAGAGACAGCCACGCTTTAGGAGACGCCATGCCTTGAGCATTCCAAAGATGGTGTGGGGGAAGGCTGCGGACCATTCAAGTTTGTTGGTGAATCAGATCCAACATTTGTGAGAAAAGGGGTAGTTAAGGAGGATATGATTGGTGTCTTCCTCATCTGCCTCGCAAAGAGGACATCTACTAGGGCCCTTATACCCCATTCTTTTAAATTTGTCCGTAGTTAGGAGCTTGTTCTCAACCACAAGCCAGGAGAAGATACCTGCCTTAGGCAAACAGTATTTATCCCAGCAAAGTTTCAAGGGAAGCTCAGTCATAGGTCTTAAAAATGATTTGGAGATGAGAGAGTACCCATCCTTGGAGTTGTATTCTCCTCTTAGGGAGCCATCCCAGACAAGCTTGTCCTTATTCTGACCTAAGGCAATGTTCCTTGATTTAAGAATTACCATAAGTTTTTGTTTATCCATTATCGGGATATCCTCATCTTCCTTCTCAATCCACTGCCAACTAGCCCCATCCTCTAAAGGGGAGATATAGTTGCTTAACAGGGGTCCTCTATGAGATTCAAGAAGGGTATGAGTAGCACAAAAGTCATGGATATTATCAATAGCCTTATATCCACCCCATGAATCCGACCAGAAAATAGCTTTATCCCTGGGCCTAGGTTCCAAGTAAGTCTGTCTGAGATAATCCTCCTGCAGTCTAACATAAAATTCCATAGGCAAGACCCTCTGGGAGGGTTGGTTTCTCTAAAGATTTGGATAGGATTCCCTCCATTAAGGTATTTGTGGTGCAGCAAGCGAGCCCATTTGAGGTGGGGTGTTCTGAACATCCTCCAGACCAACTTGGCACCCAAGGCTTTCCCTGATCATGAAGGTTTTTAATGCCAATTCCTCCTTCTTCTTTAGGTTTGCATATCTTGTCCCAGGATATGAGTGATATTTTACGATTGTCATTAGCACCTTGCCAAAAGAAAGTCATGAGATGCTTGTTGAGATCTGCAAGTTTAGAAGAAGATAAATGTTGATAGGAGAGCTGGTAAATGGGCATAGCTGACAAGACCGATCTAACCAAGGTTTCTCTACCTGCAGATGAGAGCCATTTTCCTTTCCAACTGTTAATCCTAGACTTGATTTTATCCACCAAGTTGTCCCATAATTTTGAGGGTCTTCGACCCTTGTCAAGGGGAATGCCTAGGTATTTGCAAGGAAGAGTTCCTTCACTAATCTCCAGGATATAGTTGATCACTTTCCCTAAGGAGGGGTCTATGTTGAACATAAAAACTACAGACTTGGCTAGATTCACCTCTTGACTCAAGGCTAGCATATAGGAATTAAGTATGCCTTTGAAGGTGCTCACTTCCCTTACACTTCCCTGCCCAAAAAGCATCGCGTCGTCAACAAATTGCAGGCGGGTAAAGGGAGGGAGGCTGCTGGTAATGGGGATTCCTTGGATCCCACCTTCCTCTTTGGCCTTAGAGATGGATCTACCTAGGGCTTTAGCCATGATGATGAAGAGGAAGGGGGACATAGGATCTCCTTTCCTAAGCCCTCTTGAGCTGCTGAAGAAACCTTCTGGGGAACCATTAACCAAGACCGAGAATTTGGGGGTGGATATACATTCAAAGATTAGGTTGATCCAGGATTTGGAAAATCCAAAGGCCTCCAAGAATTTGCATAGGAAGTGCCAATCAACTTTGTCGTAAGCTTTGCTTATGTCTAATTTGACTAGCATACTTGGGGCCCTGTTGAGCTGGACCGAATGAATGGCCTCTTGGGCTATAATAACCCCATCATAGATTGATCTATCTACTACAAAGCCAGTTTGTTCTTCACTAATGATAATGGGGAGAAGATTATGGAGCTAGCTGCTAGGGTTTTGGTTAAGAGTTTGTACAGAGTGTTGCAAAGGGCTATTGGTCTAAAGACATTAAAGCTTTCAGGATTTTCTTTTTTGGGGATGAGAGATAAGAAGGTATTGTTGATTTCTTTGAGAATCTTACCAGAGTTCCTAATACCTTCTAAGGCGTCAATGATCTCTGTCCCCATAAAACCCCAACATTTTTGGAAAAAGCTAGTGGGAAAGTCATCCGGGCCCAGGGCCTTGTCGAGATTCATCTTCATAAGGATAGATTTAACCTCCTCCTCAAAGAATTTCTTTGACAGGATTTTGTTGTGGTCATCGTTAATGAGTTTTGGAATATTCTTGATAATATTGAGTTAGCCTCTGAGGTTGGAGCCTTCAATATTGTTTAAGATTTTATCAAAAAACCTTGCTACCTCGGAGGCAACATCATCTGGTTCAGACAGGATGGAACCCTGGCAATTCTTAATTTTAGAAATTCGATTGACCCATTGCCTCTACTTAGTACTATTTTGGAAAAATTTAGTATTTCGGTCCCCATCACTCAACCAAGTCTCCCTCGATTTTTGTTTCCAAAAGATCCCTTCATTTGAGAGTGTCTTTTCATACTCAAAGAGTAGAGCCTTTTCTTTGAGGAAGAGATGTTCATCCATCCCCTTCTCAAGAACCTCAATGTTAACATTCTTAAGATCATTTTCTATTAGGAGTTTTTTATCGAAAATATTTCCAAAATTAGTCCTATTCCATTCTAAGAGCTTCCTTTTGATAAGCTTTAACTTGTTTGTGACAATAAACATCTTCAAACCAAAGAAAACAGAGCTTCTCCACCAGTTCTCAATTAAGTTTAAAAAGTTATCATCTCTGAACCACATGCTCTCAAATTTGAAGGGACATTTTTTAGGGGAGTGGTCAGATAATAAGATTAGTTGGAGTAGGAAATGGTCAGATCCTGTTAAATGGAGGGGTTCTGCATTTAGGGTAAAGTTAAGCTCCAAGAGCCCTTCATGAATAAAGAACCTATCTAGTTTCTCAATAATGTACAGAAACCAAGCCTTCTGTTGTTCCAAGTGAAGGCATTATTTGCTGTCTGGATTTCCAATAGGGAGTTCCTATTGATCCAATGATTGAAATCTACAGCCGCTAGAGGAAGTTTGTTGCTACCTCCTCTTTTGTCTGCCACCTTAGTGATAGCATTGAAGACTCCAGTTCTCAAAAAGGGCTATCTCAGAGGAGTTCATTTTGGTTTCTTGGATTAACATTATATCTAGTTTAGAATCAGAGATGCAGAGCTTTAATATGCATTGTTTGTTAAGGGCATTCAGACCCCTAACATTCCAAGTAATGATTTTCTTGGCTCTATGGGGAGGAACTTCCCCTCACTTGCATTAAAAAGAGTAGATCTTTTAGACTGACCCTTGGCTTCTCCATCCTTTGATCTTAGTTCAGTAAGGGATCTCCTACCTCTTCTCTTCCTGTGTTTAGAATAGTCATGAGATTCTTTGCTTCTATCAGAGCTGAGAATGCCTAGAATATTTGGGTTATCATTTTTTAAGTTATCTAATGCTACAAAGAGTTCACCTATTTCTAAGTCGACTCTAGTAACATCCACTAGATTTTTAACAAAGAGATCCCTTTGTCTTTCCAACTCCTCATCATCACAGATTTCATCAACCAATAGGTCCATCACAGTTAAAATTGGCAATGATTTTTACTTCCCTAGCCACTCGATCATTCTCATATTCTACAATTGGATCAGAAACAGCCTTCAGAGATGGAGGGCAAACCTCTGCCCCATCAAGGCCCTCCATACTTGAGACTAGAGAGATTGGTTGACCCTGTAAGGATGCCAATCCTGGATCCAGGGAAAGCCTATCTAGCTCTTCTGATTGCTCAGAGGCAATTAGTTCCATTAAAGGGGGAGACCCCAAGTGACTCAACCTCTCTAGTGGAATGAGAGAGCTAGATGATGACATATTTGTCAGGCCGAGCTGCTCTTTCTGGGGGATAACCTCATTGATTTCACCATCTTCCAGATCTCGGTCCCCTAGAAGAGAGTCAGCTATAGGTGAATTTATAGTTAGTAGTGAAGGAAGAGGGGAGCGAGAGGGCTCAACAGGGGAGCTATGAGGATAAAGGTTTGAGGTAAGATGATTAGGGTTAATATCAATCTTATAGCCCTCTAGGGTAAAAGCCCCTCCTTCCACAAATCGGAATGGGGCACCATTAGACTTGAGCAATGATACAGGGAAAGGTTTCTCAGAGGGGATCTTCCTTGGCATAGAATCTTCGAAAGGACCATTATAAAAGGGTAATTCTAGGGTTAAACAAGATTTATCACATTTCAGAGTTATAGGCTCTAAAGATTTAATGTTAATATTCATATTAACGATTAAGAGTTGGTTAAAGAAGCTTAGGGCTGATTTTTTGACTTTTATAAATTTACCTATTTTGTTGCCTATTATTCTTAAAAAGTCATTATTGCGAAATTCTACAGGGAATTTATCAAGTGAAATTGATCTATTAACCATGCATGAATTGAATTGAGATGGGAGAAAGAGAGGTTGCCATCCCCAGCAATTAAAACCCTAGACCTTTAAATTTTAATATATCCTCATTAATTAATGAATTTCTAAGATTATGATTACCACATTCAATAGCTAAGAAATTATCAAGAAGGATGTCAATTTTTACCTGGTTATTGAATGAATTTGTTCCGACGGGATCCCCCAACCTTTCCACCAAGGAAAGATCATTTTATCGCCGCAATGCATTTGATACCTAGCCTGGGTATAATTATCAATTTCAATGACCAGCCTATTAGGAATAGCTAGGGAGTTTGAAGGTAGATCCGACATAGGGTGCTTAATTTCCTTAGAATTGTGACAGCTAGAGGTTTCCATATCCTCTGATAATTTGCCCAGGGATTTTCGTGGAGGAATCTAGCGAGCAGAGGAACTCTTTGGCAGGTTAGGTTTTACAAAACCCTCCTCCCGACAATGATTGGAAATCCTTTTGAGGTCGTTTGGTTGCCCTAATTCCCTTCTACAGCTAACCAAATGCCAATCCTGATCCCAACCCTTGTAAAGAGGAGGGGAAGCCCTAGCCGCATTAACCAAAGAGTATTTTGTTTTTGCAAAGAAGGCCTCTTGATCGCGGGTCTGTGAAATGACCCTACCAAGATCCTCAGTCCCGGAGTTATTAGCCAAAATAGTGAATCAATTAGCAGAACCTCTGTAATTTCCCCGTGGCGGATAAGAGCACTCAATAGAGGATGTCGATGCATTGCATCCCTTTTTTGCATGCAGAGACATATTTTTTTTCATTTTTACTTTTTGTAAGTTATATATTACATATTAGTTATTTCATATTGATTAAATCATTTAGCTTAATATTGCTTAAATCTTGTTAGATTAATCTTGCATCCATCTAGCTTAATATCATGCTCATATAGATTAAATCCTTCATCTTGGTGTATTCTAGTCATTGGTATTGCTTATACAAATCTGAGAGCAATCTTATACTTGCATCTTTTAGAAGACAATGGGTCGATTTGTTATGGTTTTCTTATTCATGCTTATAGCTGACTAACCATGCATGTAATGACTTAATTGAAGTGTTGTGTATTTTAGATATAGATACAGGTCCATTTTTCACACACACATTTTTGGTGCCCACCGTGGGGCAGAAAACTACTTTTTCGCTCTCAAAATCATTCTTCTTATCCTGCAGGTTTCATCCGTACAATCTCTACAAAATATCATACGAGTAGTTTCACTGCATCATACGACATTATATTGAAGCCTGTCATTTATCATACGACTTTATATTAAATCCTATTATTTGTCATACGAATTAGAAGATGGACTCGTACGACATACTATTTCTGGTTATTTGATTTTGTCTTATGTCATCCTATGCTTATTTCTAACTCGTACGACAAAACCCTTTTGTCATCTTATTCCATGAGAATTCTCATACGACTCTGTTTTCTATTAGATTAAAAGCCAGTTTCACTTTTCGAGGTTTTTCTTGAGTTAAATTTTGATTACGCTAACACTAACCCTGAATTGTCTTTTGTCTACCTAGTATTTTCATAGCTTAACCAGTCTCTTGCTTGATTCTTGTCAAATAAGTTTTCAATCAAACATACGCCTGTCAAAGAATGAAAACTGTTGGTGTAAATAATTATTCATCATGGATATTATTACACCTTACTTAAGTTTACTTTGGTACATGAATTTAATAGTAGTTTGGGTATGAGACACTTGGGTGTTTGTGCCAACATTGGGATAGTGTGTGTAGGAGAATTTCCACCTTTTATGGTGTTAATCTTGTTGTTACACTCCACATTCAATGGGTGATCCACCTCATGTGGACTATTAGATTATTTCTCCTACCTACCCACACCTATTTCCTACCTACCCTTGTTTCTTATTGAGCCACATGTCATGTTTGTGTGATCACATATCCATAAGCCTTTCCTATATAAGAAGGCTCATCTACATTGTTTGTATGGGAAATCAATCAATGCTTGATGATTCAGTTGATCAGTATTTTCATCTTGATAGAATATAGTTTATTTCTATCATCTATTTTGTCTCTCTTATTTGTGCTTTCCATTGCCTCTTGATCTTGACAAAATTTAACATGGTATCAAAGCTGGTCCATGGCTAACATGGTATGAGAACTAGTCCATATCTCCAATGGTATCAGAGCCATTAGAGTGTCATTGGTTTGTTAATTGAGAGAAATTTAATGCTATTTGGGGTTTGCATTTTGGAGCTTTCTATTGCAAGGTATTATTGAAGCTTGATGGGTCAAATCTGAGGTTACCATTGGATTGAGGAGGTCCAAGAAAGTTATTTTTTCCTTTTGTTTCATCCAAATCAAACTTCGGAGGCCAAATCTAGAGACATTTGAAGTTTGAAGCTACGACGGAAATTTTCCAAAAATTATAATTTTGTAGACAAGTTTCAAATAGCGATATCTCACTCATCTAGACTCCTTCTTTCGAGAAATTTTTTTTATTTTGGGGTAGAATTTCGTGATCTGTACAATGGTGCAGGATTTTTTGGATTTTCAGATACATATTTTTTCGGAAATCATGAAATCCCGATTTTTACAACTTTGGAGGCTTCGTTTGGGCTCATATAGACTCTTTTTCAGGTGCTGTTTTTTTTTAAAGTGCATAATTTTTTGTCTACATTTATAATCTACCATTTGTTTGCAGTGATTTTGAGTAGAAATTGTACTTTCCGATATTTGGTCATTTTTTTGGCCTATTTGGTACTTGTATTTTTCTTGGATCTCAGTTTAGATCACTAGCAGTATTTGTTGAAGTCTCTTCTATCTCATTTTGAGAATTTGTAAAGTTGAAATCAAAACTCCACTTTGCCATTATTTGCAAGTGCCAACATGATCTTTTTATGGGGGGTCAATTGTTCATTTATATCTCTTGGTGAAATTCCATTCAGAGGCATCTTCATCTGCAGTATTCTATAGGGCTTCTTTATTAGTGGCATCATTTTCATGTTTTCACATTTGAATATTTTATCATGATGTATTCTCTTGCATGAGCAATGTTGTACTCACACTATCATAAAGTGTCACACCTCTTTGTATCTTGTCATTGTTGACTATTTGATGTAATCCTCTTGTACACGTAGATTAGGAATATCTTGTGAGACTTTGTGCATGGCTCCAGTTGAGACTTAGATTGTACACATTTGTGCATGGCTCCCATGAGACTTGGATTGTACCAGTATTTCTGCTATTTTTGAGTATCCAAATGATGCTCATGGCAGGTTGTCTCTATGCCTGATCTTCATTTTGTTGCAGTGAGTGATTCATTGTCATCGACTTGGTACTTGGTTTTGTCACACTTTGACATTATTGGTGCAGCATTAGCTCTCTTTCTTCCTTATGGGCAGGTATTTTGGTCATCATCATTGGACCATCTTTGCAGGAGATTCGACATTGAGGGGGGCATCATGGTCTCTTCTTCTCTCTTATGGGGGGGACATAGTTTTGTTCTTCTCATTCATCATTGAGAGCATTGTGTGCTTTCATCATCTCTCTTTTGGGGGAGGGTTTTTTCCCATTGGATTTTTCTCTCTTTCTTTGCTTTATGGGAGATTGCATTTGCATTGGTGCATGGGTATCTAACATGGCCTAGTAGTTGGGACCCATCTTGCATTTCTTAGTTGCATTGTAGACTTAAGTGCATTCCCCTAAGTTGCACTTAAGGGGGGGTGTTGGTGTAATTAATTATTCATCATGGATATTATTACACCTTACTTAAGTTTACTTTGGTACATGCATTTAAAAGTAGTTTGGGTATGAGACACTTAGGTGTTTGTGCCAACATTGGGATAGTGTGTGTAGGATAATTTCCACCTTTTATGGTGTTGATCTTGTTGTTACACTCCACATTCAGTGGGTGATCCACCTCATGTGGATTATTATATTATTTCTCCTACCTACCCACACCTATTTCCTACCTACCCTTGTTTCTTATTGAGCCACATGTCATGTTTGTGTGCTCACATAGCCATAAGCCTTGCCTATTTAAGAAGGCTCATCTACATTGTTTGTATAGGCAATCAATCAACGCTTGATGATCTAGTTGATCAATATTTTCATCTTGATAGAATACAGTTTATTTCTATAATATATTTTGTCTCTCTTATTTGTGCTTACCATTGCCTCTTGATCTTGGAAAAATCTAACAAAAACAATATGACTACTGATGCGTTGTTTTTGCAAGTTGCCTAAAGAAAATCGACCAAATATTATGTATTCTTTAAATTCATTTTTAGGCACTTAAATTTCTATCTGGTTAATGAACAAATCTATCTTTTGTGTTTTCAAAAAAATATAAGAGGTAGGAGAGTATGCTCTTGTCTTTTACAGACAATCAGAAATCTAGAACCCCGAAGCTTTTTTCTAAGTTTTGAGATTTGTGTACCTTTAGCGGGCCTATCACAGTGGGAAAAGGTAATCACCCTGTGAGAACAACCCAAGTGAGTACAGCTGGACCAGAGCATTCCAAATCACTATAATAAATAGGTCTCTGATGATTAAAGTCTCAGAGGATGGGATTATTTGAGTTTTCTCTTTGAGATCTCTCATATCGATCATTTTGTAGGGCCTCATGGTCTCAATCACATTTACGTGACTACAACTTGTTTTGGTACCTTGTCGAGCTATAGGCCTCAATAATGCTTGCGTGACTTCAAGGGGTAATTTCAAACAAATTCCTGCCTAAGAACTATAAGATAGAAGCTACTTGGTTCACCTCTGAAAGGTTGATAATCTTTGTGCAAGACAGATAGTAATTCTCCCAAGACACTTGCCACATCATGCCCCCATTAGCATTTGGAGTCGACTAATACGGCATTGAGAATCCATTGTGTGAGACTCAGCAGTCATATTCTAATTAGCTATTGGGTGTGTACCTAAGTTAGCAAGCAAAGGTTTTCTTCTCTAACCCAACTTCCATGGGGTTAGCGTGCTGTGATTGGAGTTACTATTCATACTGCGTGTTTTATGTGTTTTCATCCCTCAAACTAAAACTGAAATACTAAAACTAGAGAAAACAAATCAAACAAATCAACAACTCAGTGATAAACTCTATCCATGTCAAAACTAGTCTATCCTAGTCAAAAATCAGTCCACCTCAGAATTGGTCATACTCAGCAATCGAAAAGCTCAGAATTTTTGTCTCTATCCTGTTAACAGTCGTACGAGCCTGATCATTTGTCATCCTACACCATATCCTATTTTGTACAAGTCTTCTAATTTGTTGTCTGAGCTCAATCCTATGTCGTATGAAACCTAGTATTCTATTATTTCAAGCTAAATCCTGTGTCTTATGAGTCTTATAATTTGTCTTCTGAGCTCAATTCTGTGTCATACGAGACCCAGTAGTCTGTCGTTTAAGCTAAAATCCTGTGTCAAATGAGATAGAACTGCACTGGATTTTTTTGTCATCCGGGACCTGCCCATTTGTCATACGGTACTAGGCAGCAACTCGTATGAAATAGAATGGTTGTCATCCTGAAGCTATTATACTGTCGTACGATCTTAGAAATCTTGTCATACAAATCTCTGATTTTGCCAGTCCAGAACAATCAAACCTATCTAAATAGTCTACAGCAAGCCTAAAACTGGTTATCATCCTTCTAAGCATAAACAACCTTGATAGTGTACCTCTGTCATTGCATTGCACGATTTTGTCGATCATCTTTAAGCTAGTCCAAACAATAGCTTATCAAACCTAAGTTAACTTAGACAATGTCTTACGCAGGATAGATCATTCCTGAAAGCAAGCCAGATCTTAGTTACTTCTCTTAATCACTATGTTAAATGAACTACTAGCTACAATTTGATCTTGACTTCTGCAACACATTTAACACTCAGTCTTGTTGGTTACAAATGCCTGTTCAAACCAGAAACTCTCGCAGCAAAACAAACAAAGGAAAAGAAACACCCTTTTTCGTCAAAAGACAACCCATTCCTTGTATAAAACCCCTTTTACAATAAACCGTCCTCATCACAAATACCAGTTTACGATCTACCAATCTTTGGTCAGCCTCTATCTCCCACCATGTCTAGGGAAAGACAAGAAAGAGAAGCTAGTAAATGAGACACTCACGATGACTTTAGCAATCATGCTACTAATAGTAATTCCTCATCGACTGAATATGAGCTTCCTGAATCTCTGGAAGCTAAAATACATAGATGTCAAAATGATAAAGAATTCTGAAAAATGATGAAGGTCATCATGGCTAGGGAAAAAGAAGACTATTTCCTAGAATTATCAAAGCAAGGCACTAAACTCCCTACTGGTTATAATGTGGAGGCCCTCGTCACTAAAGAGGAAGAGACGCCATGGGGAAAAATAAGCAAACAAATGCAAACATTACAAACTGCGGTCACAAAACTACAAAACAAAGATAAAACACCAAAACAATATTCTCTGGACACAATATGCCCATTCCCCTTTGACAAAAACCTTTACATGCCTCAATTCCCTTCATGAGTCAAGATCCCAAAATTTGACAAATATGGTACCTCACATCCTCAAGATCATGTCAGAGAGTTTTGTGTCACTTGTATGGATTTCATGCATGATCAAACATACCTCATGTGCCTTTTCCCAAGGAGTTTAGGGGGTCAAGCAATGGAATGGTTCTCCAATCTACCCAAAGGAATAAAAATGTTTGAAGAACTAATCCAACTATTTTTACAACAATACTCATACAACATTCGATATTTTGTGACTATGATAGAGCTTTGCGATACCAAACAAAAGACAGGAGAACCCTTTCTCACTTTTCTCCAACAATGGAGAAAGATGTTCTCTAGATATTCACGAACTATCCCAGATCTTGAGAAAATGGATATCTTTGTCAACAACCTAATCCCTAAATTAATGTACAGTGTCTAGATGCAAGTACACCCTTCATTCAACAAAATGGTAGATAACGCCCTCAGAATGGAAGATGTGCTTATAAAAAAGGGAGATATATCACTTTGGAAAGAAACATCACAAGGTTCTAGTTCTAAAAAAAAGATCAAGTACTATAAATATGGCAAAGATAACAATAGAAACGTTGTTAGTGATGGAGCGGTGGATACTGTCCAAGCAAACACAAAATCCACAATATTTAACTTGTCCAGCGGCACACAAGAACTCAAAGCAACTGAAACTACGACAAAAAATCCTCCAAAGAAAATAAGAGAATGGTTTAAAGACAACCCTTGGGTTTCAAATCCTAAGCATGATTTTACTCCTCTAGATGAGTCATATGAATCAGCTTTCAAAACCTTATTGGAAAATAATCTGATAACATTTCCAGACAATTCTAGACCATATGACCCTGAAATTAGACCCAAATGATGGAGAGGAAATGAATACTCTGACTACCATTGGAACAAGGGACATTACATAAACAACTGCATAAAACTCCGACATGAAATCCAATATCTCATTGACGTAGGCAAGATCGT
Organism: Cryptomeria japonica; assembly: GCF_030272615.1. Taxonomy (NCBI): domain Eukaryota; kingdom Viridiplantae; phylum Streptophyta; class Pinopsida; order Cupressales; family Cupressaceae; genus Cryptomeria; species Cryptomeria japonica. Next base: position 685,424,051 of record NC_081415.1, read on the forward strand.
TGTTGGAAATCATGCGACTAATGTTGATCATAAGGCCTTTAAAGATCCCTTGTCGACTTATGAACAAGGAGATTCCTCAAAATCCAATTGAGGAGCTAGAGTCAATTATATCTACACTAACAATGATAATGTGATCAACAAGATTGAATCTACTCAACCTGAATATTGCAATGTGATCATAGTCTAGGATCAACAAAACCCAACACAAACTACTAATGTCATAACTTGCACTCAAAGATTACTCTCCCAGGAGCTAGTTCCTCAACTTTTGATCAAACAACATGAAATCTACCAAATAGACAAACAAATAAAATCATGGCCAAATCAAAACAGTTGGCTTCATCATCTTCTCCTGGTTATAGTATTGTCGAACAATTGAAGAGAACCAATGCTCAAATCTCCATTTTAGAACTGCTTAAGATCTCTTCTGTTCATAAAGAGGTCCTGGACAAGGCTCTACTTACCACCAGTGTCCCTAAATATTTAGACATAGATTGATTTCAATCTATGGTGGGTCACCTGAAGTCACCTCATTACCTCACTTTCTCTGAAGAAGATGATAACTCACTAAGTCACCCACATATCCAGTCATTACACATTGAAGCCATGATCCATAAACACCGAGTTAAGCATGTTTTGATAGATGGAGGTGCTAGGTTGAATATTTGTACCTACACTCTACTGTCACAGCTGGGATTCTCCAAAAATGTTATTGTCCAACAAAGAAGATAGCAATCAAGGCTTATGATGAAGAAGAAAGAACTTCTAAGGGTCTGGTACAATTACCAATCAGAGTAGGACCTGTGGAAAGAGATGCCATTTTTCAAGTCTTGGATCTTCATCTTTCATAAAACATCTTACTGGGCAGGCCATGGATTCATGAAATGAAAGTGGTACCATCTATGTATCATCAATACCTAAAATTTCCTTATAATGGAGTTGAAGTCAGTATTCCTACTTATACAAGTTATACCTGCAACACATTAACGCAAAGTGTTGATGCTTTTGTTCCTAATAATAGAGCAGCCTCCATAGCCGAAAGTTTGGAATCTTTGCTGAAAGATTTATAAAAGAAATTGAAAACCACAAACACTGGCATAGATGGCTACAAGATAGAGCCTATACTCTCACTAATGTCTCTTCCTCCATCACCAAGACAGTCAGGAAAACTGTCAAAGGTTATGAAGCCACAAAATTCAACTCCGAAAGTCATGTATGATGGTCTCTTTATACAGTCCTCCACTTCTCTTGCAGACAAAATAGAAGAGGATGATGTCCTCAAATCACTTTTCAAAGAAGATAGTGCAAACAAAGAAATACAACATTGTGAGATTTCCTGGACACAATATGGTCCAGGCTATAAGATGCTTCAACGCATGGGATATTCAGGTACTGGCTCTCTAGGAAAATGTCAAAAGGGTATTGTTGAACCTATTCAGTTACAAACTAAGTCTGTCAATGATAAAGCTGGACTAGGATATGATCCAAGAAAGCAATCAGATCAGAAGCACACATGACACCATCAACGTAAGTGGAAGAAAAAGGTACTACCTTTAACAACACAAGAAATTAATACTCAACAAACTCAGGAAGAGTGTGACGATGAAAAAAAAGAAATGACCACCCAGAGAGAGGAAGCAGATGGTCATCAAGTTCCAGTTATATCAGCTATAATACCACAGGAAGTAGAAGTCCCAGAGGATATGAGAGACGAAGTATACAGAATCAGAGAATTGTTTGCACCACTGAACATTCCGGTCACATATACTAGCAGACAACAAGTAGATGATTGAGAAACTGATTCAAATGAGTATGAATGGGGTCCTGGCCATCTCTCAGATACATCTACTATAGAAATCCCTAAAGAATCCTATGATATCACAGATGATGTGCAAGAGATGGTACATCTAAGAATGCAAAGAAAAATGAAAGAAACTAGACAAAAAAGACAAGAAGACTATGAAGGATAGTTGGAGAAAGAAAGGACACAAGCAATTTCTTCACCTACTAACTCCCCCTCTAACCAGGTAAAACAAATTAGGTACGGAACTACAAAAGAAGAATTAGAAGCTATAGAAATAGAACCAGTCATCAGTCCAAAGGAAGCTAAATGAAACAGATGACATGGATTAACATAACCATTAAAGTTTTGTCCACAAGTGTGTCAAATACAGGTAATCAATGAACCGAATCATGAAGGAACTTGCAGCATCAAAGATGTGGGTATTGATACTATATATACTTTTACTAAGCCACTTGAAGACAAGCCTGAAACTTCATCTTATGACTTTGATAACTCGGACAGGAGCTCTATTTATAACAATGATTATTCCACAACACATTATGACTACTTTGTCATGAATGTTGAGATGTTGTCTGTTGACCCTATTACTGTCACACCATGGTATGTAGTCCAATCTGAAGTAGTTAACAACGCTAGAAGTAGGTTGGTTGGGTTAGGTCCACTCAATACTAACATGAATTTTGATGATCATGTCGTGACTCTTTCTGGTCTCAAGACACATACGCAAGGTAGTCTTCTAGAACTTGACTGGTCGGTCCAAAGTCATAATGATAGTACTGTGAACTCCCTGGAGAATGTTCCAACCTTATTCTTAATGCATCCAGAACTGATTGATTTTACTCTTTATAACCAACCCTTGAATGTACCTACTTTTGCCAATGACTATACATTAACATATTATCTCAATGCAGTTGAACCCATGTACTCTACCACCAGTGAACAGAATGAAAACATGACTGAAATGGATATGAAGTATCTTGGTCAAAAAAAAAAGAAAAAGAAAAATAAAAGATCTGATGGCGAAAACCACATTGTGGTGGTGTCAGAATCTAAAAAAGGAGAAAATAAAGGATGTACCTAAAGGTGAAAACCTCTCTGAGGTTCTTGAAGGTGAGATACTTGATATACTACCAACTCAGCCAGTGAACATTGGGAGTCAAGAGACACCACACATCATTCATTTAGCCCAATCACTATCAGCAGAAGAGAAAAGATTTCAGCAACCATTTTTTAGAAAAAAAGATCAACTTTGCATGGACATACTCAGATATGCCAGGACTAGATCCTAATCTCATCATGCATCACCTCTCTATTACACAAGGAGTTAAACCAATCAAGCAAAAACTCCATAAGATGCATCCTCATGTGGCACTACTAGTCAAAGCTGAATTAGAGAAATTGCTAAAAGTTGGATTTATTAGAGCTATAGACTACATGGAATGGATATCAAACATAGTACCTATATCAAAGGAAGACAAATCTATTAGAGTTTGCACAGACTTAGGGGATCTCAAAAAAGCATGTCCAAAAAATGATTTTCCATTGCCAAACATTGACATGATAGTAGATATGACTATTGGATATGAGATGTATTCATTAATGGATGGATTCTCTAGTTACAATCAGATCAAGATAGCACCTAAAGATCAAGAAAAGATAGCTTTCACATGTACATGGGGAACCTTCTGCTCGAATTTTATGTCATTTGGGCTGAAGAATGCAAGAGAAACTTACCAAAGAGTGGTAACCGCTATCTTCCACGATATGATGCATAAAAACAAGGAAGATTATGTTGATGACACCCTGGTAAAAACCATGAAGAGATCTACGCATATTCAAGAACTAGGCCTCATACTGGATAGAATGGAAAGATTCAAGCTCCGATTAAATCCTAAAAAGTGTGCATTTGGGGTAACATCAGGAAAATTGCTTGGTTACATAATTTCAAAAAAAGGAATTGAGGTTGACCCTGAAAAGGTCCAAGCTATAATGGAAATGCCTTCACCCAAGAACATTAGTCAAATGAGAAGTTTACAAGGTTGTCTTCAATTAATAAGGTGCTTTATATCTCAGCTAGCAGACAAAGCTCAACCCTTCACAAAGGTATTAAGGAAAGGAATTCAATACAATTGGGATAAAGATTGTGAACAATATTTACAACAAATCGAAGAATATATTTCTAATCCACCCATATTAATGCCACCGATTCAAGGTAAGCCACTAATCCTATACATATTAGCTACAAATACTTCACTGGGGGCACTTCTGGCACAATGGGATGACAATAAAAAGGAACGAGCTATCTATTACATCAGCAGAACATTGGTGTCATATGAAATGAACCACTATAATAGAGAAAGCAGGCTTGGCATTGGTCTTTGCATCACAAAAATTAAGGCACTATATGTTGGTACACTCTATTAAGCTGGTAGCCAAGATTGATCCACTCAAATATCTTCTCAGCAAAGCAATGCTTACAGGAAGACTGGCCAAATGGGTTTTGGTTCTTACAGAATTTGATATCAAATATGTGAAATGTAAAGCCATCAAAGGACATGTTATTGCAGACCAACTTGTTGATGCTCCACTTGAAGATAGTCAACCTCTGCATGTAGAATTCTCAGATGAATCAATCCTGCACCTTACTGAATAATCATGGAAGATGTTCTTTGATGGGTCTTTCACTCAACATGGTTCTGGTGCTGGAATACTTTTTATTACTCCCTAGAAATACTCAATCCCAAAAGCTTACAAGATTCTCTTCCCTTGCACCAATAACATTGCTGAATATGAAGCTTTGGTAAACGGGATCAAGTTGGCCATCGAGTGGAAGATTGTTGAATTGAACATCTATGGTGATTCTCAACTCATCATCAACCAAATCAATGACCTATATCAAACAAGAGATGAAAAACTGATGCCTTATAAAAATTTGTGGATGATCTCAAGAAATACTTTACCTTCGTATCATTTTAGCAGATCACCAGAACAACAAATAGAGCAGTGGATGCAATGGCCACCTTGGCATCTATACCACAGTTACAAGAGTCTAATTTTTGTTTTGAATTCATGGTGGAAGAGTTACATTATCCTTCCTATGATTCCCTCGAGTCACAGATGGTTTGTTCTATTATTGTACATGACTCATCTCGTTATAGCCATATTTACTATTACCTACATGACCAAGTTGTCCCTGCTAATCTTTTCCAAAATGAAAAAAGGAACCTAATCCAAAATGCATCATAGTACATCATCATTGCTAATGACCTATTCAGGCAAGGTTTAGATAATACTTTTCTTAGATGTCTAGAAACTGAGGAGTCCCAACATGCATTATCCAAGGTTCATGAAGGTGTTTGTGGATCCCATTCGAACGGTCTAACTTTAGCACATAAACTACTAAGGGTTGGCTACTACATGGAGAAAGAAGCTATAAAATTTGCTAAAACCTATGAAAAGTGTCAACTGCATGGGCACCTTATACACACTCCAGCAAGGGATCTCATACCCTTTATGACACATTGGCACTTCCAACAGTGGGCATTTGATCTAATTGGGAAAATATATCTTGCATCATCTAATAGACACAAATTTATTATCACTGCCACTAATTACTTCACTAAGTGGGTAGAAGCGGTTCCGCTCATCAAGGAAACCGACAAACAAGTAGCTCTATTTATTCTTAATTATATCATCTACGAGGATGGTATACCTTCATCCATTATAACTAAAAGTGGAGGATAGTTTAAGAATAAAGATCTAAACGAACTCTATGAGAAATTTAAAATAAAACAACACTAGCCGTCAGTATATTACCCTCAAGGTAATGGACAAGCATAGGCATCTAACAAAAACATATTGACTATCTTGCACAGAATAGTGAACAAATCTGGGAAGGATTGGCATCTCCAGCTCAATCCTGCCCTGTGGGCTTATAGAACAAGTATCAGAACACCTACTGGGGCTAAACCTTTTTCTCTAGTATATGGGTCTGAAGCAGTATTACCTATTGAGGTGGAAATACCATCTCTAAGAGTTTCTTTGCAAGGTCTTGTTACTAATGAAGAATATAGAATATCTAGATTACAAGAGCTCGAATTGTTGGATGAGCGTCGGCAAGTGGTGTTTGATCATCTTAGAGTGTATCAGAAAAGAATGTCGAGAGGATATAACAAGAAGGTTAGACATAGAGAATTTCAGGTTGGTGACCTAGTTCTAAGAGAAAATCCTAAAAGTCAATAGTTTCGAGACAACAAAGGGAAGTTTGAACCCAACTGGCTGGGTCCCTATATCATTACTGCAGCTTTTGGCTCCAGTGCCTATCAGCTCTCAACATCGGAAGGAGAACAGATCCATGAACCGATCAACACCATCCATCTAAAGAAATTTTTTACCTAAATATTCTCTGCTCCAGCATTTTATGTAGCTAAAAAGTCCTGAAGAAACCTGAAAATCGAAAAAAGTCTTGAAGAAATCCTAAAAATTGAAAAAAGTCCTGAAGAAATCCTAAAAATCAGCAAAAATCTTGGAGAAATCCTAAAAATCGGAAAAAGTCTTGAAGAAATCCTAAAATTCGGAAAAAGTCTTGAAAAAAAAAAGGAAAAAGAGAGAGAAAATGCCCTAGTGAAAACCTAGTAAATAGGCATCTTAGTAAAATATATATATATATATATATATATATATCTGCCAAGTAGGTGAAAACCTAGCAAATAGGCACCTCTTGTACTCAAGCACTCCATCTATCAATGCAACATTGGCATTCTCGCTTTCATGCATCTTCACTTTCACTTGTACATATTTCAGTCAATTTTGTGACATCCTGGTTCATTGGAACCCTCATGGCTTGAAATTGATCAATGTCCTAGTCTTAGGTAATTGACAAGAGAACATTACATATCCTAAGCAGTGTCAAACAAGTCATCTTTTCATCAGTAAAACCTGGTCGTCCACTACTAGTCAGTTACCTGTCTCCTAACTACCAAAGAGTTTTATCAATGAGTAAACAAGAAAAACAACAAAATTGAAAACAATCACTGAACTATTTGAGATATGCATGAATTTTTCTTTATGTGTTGTCTTTTACATTGGCTTTCGCTTATTATTCCCTCTGAGTAACTCGAGGAAGTCTATCTTGACTAAGAGGAGCAAAGATTGGGTTATAATATTTTCTTGTTTTCTGCTTGTAGGAATGATCCCAAAGATCTAGAAACATCTAAATTAGCTGGGTGTCTGTGATAAGAGCCTTCACACTAAGGTGAAATCACCTCAGTACCTTGACTCCACTTATTTGAATGCTACAGGGAGGTCCATATCATTTCTTTGTTTATTTTGAGGGAATTTCTTTATGATGCAATTCGGGTCCCTGTGAAATCTATCCAAAGATATGAACAAAAAAAGGATCATTGTGGACAAGATAATTAATATTGCACATGAAAAGAAGGGAACTCTAATCTGCCTACTATAATTGTAAAACACTCAATGATGAAAATTAAGCTTTTCAAAGTCCAGTGACTAGGTTTTGGTTGCATCTCATTTTGCATCTCATCTTGCATTTCATTCTGCATTTTTTGAATTTAGAGTGATTTCAGTATGGTAACAATGATCTCCTTATTTTTTGAATGAGTGTTGGAAGCTTCATCATTTTTTTTTAGCTAAGTGGTATCTTTTCATCATTTCTTCGATCGAATACTTGTGTTTTTTAGATGTTTAGCTGCATACATAAACATTTAATATAGATTCATACATTTCATTATCTGTTCATTACACATTCATCTCATTGCATAGAAAAATGACAAAATTGCATTATTCATTACTTAGTTGCACATTCATCTATTTTCATATGAAAAGAAACAAAAATAGACATCTATGATCATTTGCATTGCATACATTACATGCTGAAAAGAAATGCATACATGTAGAATAACGCATATAGAAAGCATCTCAAAATTGAATCAACACAAGTACAATGAAGTCAAATCGGATCTCGTATATATATATATATACATATCGTATAAAGTCTAAGAGTACAAAATGATGTCCAATGAAATGTACAAACTCCCATCGGAGCAAGAATCGTATCGGCTACAAAAAATGGTTGTGTCTACAAAAAAATAATATCCCAGCTACAAAAAGAAATAACTAGCTAGCACCCTCTCCCTCATTGCTAGGTGGAGGAGGAGGAGCTTGATGCCCGGGATCCTAATGAGGTGCCTGAGCTCTCTCTGACCGTGCCATTTACGGTGAGTACGGTAACACCTATTGTGCAACAGGAACTGCAACACTATATGTTGCAACATAGTAGGTTTCCCTACTAGTTTGGTGAAGGACCTCCTATCACAAGGGCTCTACCTATGCTCTCATCTCTGCTCTCAGTGCTGCGATCTAGCAATCACGCTCAGACCTCACCTCGGCAAGTTGTTGGTCTCGCTCCACCAGCTGAGTCTGAGCCACTGTCAACTGTGACTGCATCTCTGCTAAACATGCCCTCATCGATCGTCCATCATCTGTCCCCTGTTCTCTCATAGGCTCTCCACCCCCATCTCCACTTCCAACACCACCCTGCTCCTCTCACCACTGACAAACTGGCCTCAGAGCTACTCGCTCCTCCTTAGTCCCGTGCAATCTGACTCCTACGTGCCTTAGGGATCTGCCCTCACCCCTGTGTTGTCCACCCTTAGTTGGAACCCTACTGCTACTAGCACTAGGATCACCACCTGTTCGCCTTGGAGCCTCGGCTCTCTGTCCCTATCCCTGCCTCTAGCCTGCCTTTGTCCCTGCCCCTATGCCGGTGTGGGGGCATCATCCTCAATATCCTCAATATGAGGAGCCTTCTTTGTTGGATCTGTGAATCGAGGGAAAGGATACTACTAAAAATAATCTCTATACTAGGGCAATACCCCTACATCTGCAATATCACTCAAGTAGTCCCATCTCAGTCACTAAAGACTAGTCAGCTCCTGTATAGCCAAGGCATAGGATAACTATGGAGACCAGTCAGCTCCTATATAGCCAAGGCATAGGATAAGTATGGAGACCATCCCTATCTCTCCTCATCCACATAATGTGCATATGTATTATACTCCTGGGATATCCCCTGCGACCAGCCATACTACCTCATCACCCGTGAAATGATGAATCGCTCAACAATGGTCTGTGATCTTCTAATGAGAGGGTGCATAACAAAAAGGTCCTTGCGAATCAGCCACCAGTCATCCCACAGCTCAAAGCCCCTGTATGGTCTCCATACTACGACTATTAGGTCATCAAGCTATCATCTCCAAAAATCTGTCTTGCCCAGATGGGGCTGTGTAATATAAATGGCATACCTGTATATAACCGGCTGCCCAAACTCTCTACTATCATCTACCACTAGCCAACAAATGGGAAGGTGCTCCCAAACCCAAACTTGTAAAATATATACACCTGTAGCCATGATCCTACCATCCCTATACACAATCTCATGCATCTCTTGATACATGTGAGCCAGTATACAAGAACCCCAGTCAAGTCTCTAAGTGGTCTCGACCAATCTCTCCAGCATCCAACCCCATCCACACTGGAAACCCTACTGCCCTCTATCTGGCATCAGAAAATAGCCAATGAAACCTGCTAGAACACATGCCAATAGAAACTCCTCGTTGTATCTACTCATCAATATGTCCCAGCTGATGGAACAGGTCAAAATGTCTAGATCCCTGAGTACATGCCTAACCGCCTGTAATCCAGGTAACAGTGTGGTATCATAATCCACCTTATCCCTAGTAAAAGGGATACAAAGGATCTTGTACACATCCTCGAGAGTAATAGTCAACTCCCCCACTCGCAAATGAAACATGTTATGCTCTGAGTGAAAACGCTGAACCAATGCTATGAGCATACCGTGATTAACACGGATATCAGGTAATCTCAAAAGATGAGTCAAACCACATAAATCAACCTGAGCCTGCTCAACCTCAGATAAATGTCGTACTAATGTCATGGTGGGAGGATATACACATCTGAAGAGAATAGGATGTAATCGAATCCGCAAAAACCCAACAATGAACATCAGAAAATATTCCAAATAAGCCAAGACAAGAAATAAAACATCATGCAAATCCAACTAAGTCAAGTGCAAAATCAAATTTTCAATTTGAGACCTTAAAAAATGCTCATTGTTTCCCGAATGACAAAACATAGAAGGGCAACACTCGTACGAGTCAGGAATGGCTCTCGTACAATAAAACATTTCCAAATGACAAATTATAAGACCCTGCATGACAAAATAGTTTTTTTACTGACCTATCGTACGACACAAGGGTAGGGTCCGAACAATAAATCTAATGGTCCCAAACGATAAAAGGAAATTCACCAGTTACTCGTACAAGACAGGATCCTATCTCACACGATAAAACGTAAGACCTGACCCCAAACATGCGAAAAACTTGGAAAATGAACAAAAAAATTCAAAATTAAAAACATAAAGAGGCTTAAGATAGATCACTTACCACTGGCTCATAGTTTTGGGGTTGATTATGACATCTCTGGTGCTCAAATCTATGTTGACGCGTAGGGACCACCATTTTTTTTGCATAGGGATTTTTGAATTTTCAAACTTGGAAGGTTAAAATGATTTAAAAATGATACTTTCATCCCATATATAGCCAAAAACCTAATTTTTCAACTTGCTCCGATGGACATGAAAATTGTACCCTTAGCTAATTTTCCCACTCTAACTCCACTTTCGGGATCAAAATCGAAATCGGATGTCAACTCTCTTATCAAAATTTCACAAAATTTGGACCACTTAGCGCTTTTCATCAAACTGCTCATTCTCTTCTTCAATTGCGCTCAATTTCAACGTTGTATCTCAATCTAATTCCTACAAATCAACTTTGCGCTCAATTTCTCTCCAAAATTTTCAAAATTCCTCTGAATCAATTTGTACAAAAATCATTATCGCTCAAAATTTCCTATCATCATGTACCCTCGCTATTTGTCCCGAGGGGGCATACTCATGACCTTATGACCTCACATCTTCAAATGTCGAGAAAATTTTCATATCTTCATCCAAAGTCGAGCAAACATCTTTTTCAACTAAAGAAAATCAATCAAATATGACCTCATAGCTAGGGGCATCTCAACTTCATCGCTTTATATCAAGTTGAGATTTCTTGATCATCTTAATCAAATCAATCGCCAGGGGCAAATCAGTTTCATCGCTTCAAATCAAGCTGATATTTGTCTTTTATCTGAAATAATCTCTTAATGTTAATCAGTTTCATCGCTTTTCATCAAGCTAATTATTCATTTAAACTCAATCAAGGGTTTAAAGAGTTTCTTTGATCACACTCAATCTAAGCAGGTGTTCAGTATTCATCACTTTGGATCAAGCTGAACAATTTATCTTCGCTCATCGTATCTTGATCAATCAAGTTCAAGATTGATTTTTATCATCACTCACTGTATCTAAGTTCAATCAAGTTCTAGATTAGTAAGATCTGCTTCTTGATCAATCAAGTTCAAGTTTGGTATCTTTTGTTTTCTATCGGTATCACTTTAATCAGACTTCATCTAGCTTTGTCGCTTTGAATCAAGCTAAACACCTCGCTTTTCATCTAGTTCGTGATCAATCAAGTTCAGAACTGGTATCTCCTAGACATCAAATTTTCTTTGAACCAACGCGCTGCTCGCACATTAATTCAAAGAGGGGAAAATGTAACACCCTAAAAATGGTCATCTAAACCATGGGCCCCTAATCTTGACAACGTCACCAAGGTCCTAACCAAAGGCAATTAAATAAATCTTGAGCACACAATTAATTCTTTAATCATCAATGTCACATGGCAAAATTCATCAACCAATATTAATTAAATATTTATTTAATTAATTGATCATTGCAAGTAAATCATTTTAAACAATTATCTTATTTATTTTAATTAAATATATTTTGCATATTTAATTAAATAAATCAATTTGCCATTAAATCATCAAAAAGAGGAATTAATTTAAAAAATAAATTAAAATTGCCATAAATCTTCAAAAAAGGAAACAAATCAAGAAAGAGGAATTGGAAATTATGAGCACAAATCTTCAAAAAGGAAATAAATCAAAAAAAGAATTAATTGACAAAAAAGAATTAAAATTTGAGAAAAGAAATCAATTGGAGATAATCTTGAAAAGACAAATTAAAAAATGATAGATAATCTCAAAGAAAGCAATTAAAACAATTAAATATTAAAATTGAATGAAATAGAGAATAAATCCATTTTTTCTGATTTTATCTTAATTTTAGTTCAATTTTCTTTAAAAACTGAAAAAAGAATCCAATCACATCAATTCACCTGGATTGTGCTTCCTCTTGGAAAATCTTGACTGCTCATCATCATTTTCTCTCAGCCTTTGGTTTCTTTCTGAATTTTTTATATAATCAGGCTCTCATCTCTCATTGAAAGATCTTGGAGAATATATTGTTATGATGTTGTTTTTGCTCTAGGTTCAATAATATTTCTACATTGATATATTGCATATTAGTTATTTCATATTGATTAAATCATTTAGCTTAATATTGATTAAATCTTGTTAGATTAATCTTGCGTCCATCTAGCTTAATATCATGCTCATATAGATTAAATCCTTCATCTTGGTGTAGTCTAGTCATTGGTATTGCTTATACAAAACTGAGAGCAATCTTATACTCTCATCTTTTAGAAGGCAATGGGTCGATTTGTTATGGTTTTCTTATTAATGCTTATATCTGACTAACCATGCATGTAATGACTTAATTAAAGTGTTGTGTATTCCAGATATAGATACAGGTCCACTTTTCACACACATAATATGTTTACATTGTCATAGTCATCTTAGTTAAGACAAACTGGTACTACTCCTAATTCTTTATATTGCAAAACCGGTATTATTTGCATAGAGAAGTCCAATCTATTTTGAAGGTGTCTAACTGGAGATACTACGGATATCAGCAAAGAAGCGAATGGAGAACAATCAGTCTCTGAGTTGGAAGAGGTTAACTCTTAACCAGTATCAGTGTTCCAACTGGTTTTTCTAATTGTGTGATGAGTTATCACTGGTCGTGAAGAGTTATCCCTCACCAACATTTGGGGGCAATCTGTGATGTGTTATGTTAGATTGTCCAGATACACTATACCTAGGAAATTGTGATGGGGTTCCCTGAGCCGACATGAAATCTAATGTCTATATAATGACAGTGTGATGAACTATTTTTATGATGCAATCTATCAAAGGAATTGCAGAGTATGTCGGTGATTTAGTTTTGAGAGAGTAGAAGAGGATCTATTCAAGCAAGATGTGTTATTTCTAGATCACACCACCTATTGTTTTCTAGTCACTACAATAGTCAAATCCCCTAATTGAGTAAGCTCTAACAATATTCATGTACAAATACTCTAGCCAGGTGATCCATTAGTTTGTGTTTGAAATCCTCTATCGAGGTTACTCCTAGCAGGGTACTACTTTTAATAGGGTATAGCTCCTAATAGAGCTTTGGGATCTTTAACAAGATTTGCTCCTAGCAGATCACTTTTGTAGACCTTAACTGGTCAGTTACCTATTATTGCAGATAGTTAACTTGTGAGTCTCATCTTACAGTGGTTTTCCCAATTGGGTTTTCTACATATAAACACTTGTGTTATGATGGATGTTTTACTTGTTGTGGGTGCTTTAATATCATTTTGGATTGCATGCATAGTTTTAAGTAAACTGGTTAACTGTCTTTACCAGTCTATAATTGAAGCGGTATTGTTTTTGTTGTCATTAATTCATCCCCCCTCTCAGTTCTTTATAAGTCTATCAATTAGTATCAGAGCCAAACTTCCTTAAGGCTTAATCGCGTGGAAGGAAACCCTAAAGCCACTATGGGGAATATGAGTTATTTAGAGATGGCTAGAGTGATTGATGCAACCAAGGAAGAGCTTGAAACTCTAGGGGTCAGATTTAAAGCTTCACAAGTTAAAAGGAGAGAGCTGATCGAGCAACTATTGGAGATCTTTGACAATAGTTCTTCAAATGAGGCCAACATTGATGCACTGGCAGAAGAAGTGGAAAAACTGAATGGTGAAAAGCTAAATCTGAGGAGAGAACTAGAAGCCCTAACAATCCGTATGAGCCAAGAGCTTGTAGCAAGAAGGGAAGTTGAAGACCTAATAAAAGAGAGAAATCATGATATTGATAAGATCAAATAGGAGAATGCAACTTTGCATGAACATTAGCATGAGGAGAAGGAAGAGAAGGAAGCTTTGCAACTAGATCTTGAAATGGCAATATCTCTAAGAGAGACTCTGACAAAGCACAATGAAGATCTTACCAAAGAGCTCACTGAGGCTAATGGGAAGCTTGAAAATTTCAATAAGAGTTCTTCTATGTTGGGTGAGTAGATCCAATCTCAGAGGATGAAAGGTGACACATCTGAACTAGGTTTCAATACATCTAAGAAAGGAGAATCTTTTGGTACCAAGAGCAACATGCACAAAGGTAAAACCGCTCCTAAGGCTAACAAGCCTACTAGTAAGAAAGCTTTCAAACCTGTTTGCTTTATCTATCTCAAACCTAGACATACTGCTAATGTGTGTAGAAGTAGACCTAATGAGAATACAGGCTATAATGCTAATGGTAGGTATGTGTCTAGAAGATTTTAAGGTCATTGTTTCACATGCAACATGTATGGGCATCGATCAATTGAATGTAGATATGGAGCAAACAATCTGGCACCTCACATGAATCCAAGACCTAATGGTGACTGGAGAAGAACCTATGACAACCAGGGAAACATGAACTAGTAGAAACCCTATGTCAATAGGTTTAGTTTATATGAAATGGAAAAGGTAACAAATGCGATTTGCACCATTTGCAATAATTATGGACAGTGGCTATGAACTGCAGAAGGAGAACTGGAAGAGGTAATGCAAGACCTTGGAGATTATCTGGGATGGCCTACTATCATTGCCACAAATTGGGACACATGGAAAAGTTATGTAGAACTAGGAAGAACAAACTGGTTAACCACTCTAACGATCAGAAAGGTAAGCAGAAGGCCGATGTTGAGGAAACAAGAGAAGAGATTAATAGAATCTAGAAAAAGAAGAGTGAGCACAAGTCTACAGAAGAATCTAACCCTTCACCTAGTGTGGAGAATCCTGGACCGGAGAATTAAGCTTTTCAACAAGCCTAAGGGGAGCATATCAGTAAATCTACTTCCGAACCCCTTGAAGAATGTGTGGTAAGAGAGTTTTGCATTTTGAGTTGTTTTGTGAGAATTCTTGATATCATTGTCTATCGGTTTTTAAAAGATTATCAATTGGTTATATACCTATCGGTATAACTGAGTTTTGTTAAGCGGTATATTAGGGTTTGTTACCCTATCGGTTGAGTAATTAATGCAATGGGTAAGTTTATAAAAGCGAGTTTTACCATGTTATTTTTACCCTAATTACGTTCGAAGGAGAGTTTTTGAGCACCTGCAGAGCGAAAAAGAGAATTGCTAGCTGATTGTAAATGGATTTGTGTCGTAGATCAAAAGATTGAACCAAATTAAAAGATTAGAGAAGACGAAATGGGTGTGCATTCAAGAGATCAACCAAAAACCTTGCCAGTGCGAAGGGATTAAGGTATTATTTTGTTAATCTCTCTCAAATCTAGATTATTTAGAATGGCATCATCGTCTAAATGAGCAGAGAGACTTATGATTACTACTGAATCTATGGAGTCTATAGAATCAAAAAAAATAGTATCATACAATGCATTGTCTCAAGTTCCTGATGGTGCTATGATCAAAGATGATTTATCTAGTTATATTGACTATAAAATTGAGGATCTAGGATCATTATCAATCTATTCACAGCTCAAATATTTGTGTGATAAAAGTGGGAAAATCAAACCCGAGCTCATTAGGGTTTATGAAAAAGGTTTTCATAATGTTGCATATTTTCTTGAATATTTTGAAGAAGAGCATGTTAGGACAATTCTTAGTCATGTGCATGGAGAGAATATGTATCTTGACAGGTCATACACAATCACGAAGGAAAAGTTTTTGTCAAACTAGTGAAGTACCAAAACTGAGGAAAATTTCAAAAGAGACTGTGATTTTACTAACTCACACCACCACTAATGGTCATGCATTTTCAGTCAACAACATTGCGGATCAAGCAGTCATATTTGAAACTATGGTCATTGGTTATAGGATATTTTATTCTAGCAGGATGACCAGTGTGCCATCTGCTATTGTGTATGCAGCTTATAGGATTATTACAGAGAATGCAGATTATGAATTATGCAAGGAAATAAGGACCCAATTGATGTTGAACCTACAATCAATTAAGAAAGAAAATAGTCAAAAGTTCAAATATGGTCAACTATTAATTGGTCTATTCTTCTATTTTCAAAATTTCCTACTGGGAATTGGTGACATTCAATGGTCAAAAGACATACCGGTAACAACTCAAATCAAGAATAGCATTAAGGTTGTAAAGAACACATTTCCTGTTGCTATGAACAAATATTTTAATAAGTTCCAAAAGAAGATGAGTATGAGGTTAAGGCTACCTAAAGATGTGGTGAAACACTTTGCAAATGACATTTGTTTCACAGTTACCACAAATTTTTATCTTATGGAGGTCGTTAAACCCAAGGAGGATGAGATAGAAGAAATGAGTTATGATGTCAACTAGGATTTATTGACTGGTTATGCCAACAACCTCTTAGCATCTCCCAAGGATAAGAACAAGAAAAGACTGGGAACTTACTAGGAACAGAGTGCACTTGCTCAACCCAGTAGTGCTAAAGAGAAGAAGAAGAAAGTTGAGCAAGCACCTTCAGTGACCACAGATACAAGGGTGACAAGAAGCATTCAAGTCAAAAAGGAACCAACGCCCAAAGTATATGCCAAGAAGAAGACTACAACAAAGAAGAGAGGTAGGCAACTCATTCTTCAAGTAGAATTTGAGGATACCAACACTGAAGAGGAACCAAAGAAAATGAAAGTGGCTGGTAAGAAAGCCAAACCAGTAGGAGACATTTCAAATAAAAGTATTCCTATTAATGTTTCATCATACAAACCTATGACTGATTTTGAGAGGACATTAAAATCATTAGGGAGGAAATAGTTTGATAATGTGAAAGAGTGTTTTGATTCATTTGATGATGAACAGAAACAACAAATTGTTCAAGAAGTAATCAACCACTTGTGTCAATACAATCAGGTGCCTTAGGATATTGAAAAGGATATTTCTAATTATTTGTATTCTATTCTTGCAAATAAGTGGAAAATGGTTGTAGAACAAGATCAAGAAATTATTGATAGAGTTTTCATTCAATATTTTCCTGAGTTACCTAGAGATGAATTATTAGAATTGCTTGATAATTTCAAAGGACAATTTTATTCCAAATCAAGAAGATTGAAGTTATTGGTTGGAAAGGTTCAATCTATTGAAGTTGATACTCACCAGATACCTAAAAATATTCAAAGGATGCATGAGCAAATGAAGTCTCATAAAACTAATCAAACATAGACTAGAGCTCAACCGGAGCTAGATGAAGAAGAGATTATTACTCCGGATGTTGTCTATCCTATTAAGAACAAGGATGACACAACTTCTCCAATAGTTATTTTCTTTGTAGATGATAATGAAGAAATCCAGGACACTATTGATACAAATGGTATTATCATTGAACTAGTTAAGGAACCTTCATAGCAACCAGGCATTATTGTTACACAGGAAGTAGCTAAAGCATCAGTCAATGAACCTAGTGTGGATATTCAACCGCCATCAGAAAAAGAACACCAAGTGGAAAATCAACTGCCACTGGTTACTACAGATGCACAAGAGAAACATACAAAGGCAGAGAAATAGAAACTAGAGAAAGAGGTTGAAGTGAAGGAAAATGAAAAGAGACAGGAGGAAGAGAAAGAGAAAACAAAGGAGAAGATAGCACAGAAAATAGATGATAAGGAAAAGGAAAAGGTAAAGCAGCAAACTGGTGATGAGGATGACTCAATAGGCATCAAAGGACCTATAGATATAGATAATATGAGTACCTTTGAACTCATGGAGATTGCTACAGTGATGCAATCTAGAGCTGCCAAGAAAAGGCTAAAAGAATAGGGGAAATAAGTAGAAACAATTCAAACTGTTGTTACTACTTATCAAGTTGCCATTAGTTTTATATCCAAAGTCATTCTATATACTCTATTCAGTTACTACTATCGAAACATTCAGTCGATATGCACAGAACAATCGGTTATAGAAGAAAGTAGTCACAGAGCCCAATATGCACCGAGCTATCTACTGAGTATCATTCCATGTCTACCGAGTAGAAATAATGATACACCAATTTGATATACACCAAGTGAAACATGTTACCAGATTCATTGAATCTAGACATGCATGGGAAAACATGTTACAAGATCGAGGAACATAGAACCGTTATCACATTGGAAATTGCGCTTAAAGATTACGCATGATTTTGAGGTCATCTAACCAATGAAATATTTTATATAGTTATTCATTCAATAAATCATGTTTGTAAGATCGAAGCAATGAATCAGATCATCGACATAAGAGATCTATTTATATAGAGGTGTATGAAGCAAGACATGTGTGATAGACAGAGATATATAGAGGTGTATGAAGCAAGACATGTGTGATACATCAGAAAGCACTAAGTGTTATGATTGTTACAGAGACACAGAGGTCACCGAGAAGGATTTTAGAGAACAATCAAAGAAAAGAGTAAACAGAAGGCTTTACCGAGTTATTCTATAGGTTACTGAGGTATGCTATAAGCAAGGTAATCTTATTTTGAGCACATAGAATCTGCTATAACATTCTAGATGTAAAGTTACAGATATTTGTAAAGATTTTATTGAAATATTTTGAAGTTGTAAGAGAAACCTTTAACAGGGTAAAAGACTCTAACTAAGTCTATAAATTATAAAGCCTCTAACCAGGTGTAGCATTTAGTTTAAGTGTTGTAAAATCCTTTAGCAAGGTAGATATAACAGATCTTGATACTCCTAACAGGGTAAGCTATCAGAAATAGCTAAACATGTAGCTCTAATTGAGCAACCTTTATTATTGCACTAGTGAAGTTGTGGGTGCCATCCCCACCATAGTTTTTCTCTCTAACCAAGAGTTTCTACGTAACCAAAATATATGTGTTATGGAGTGAACCATGTATGATTGTTATTTTTTTGTTTTGGTGTTATGTTATGTTACAACAGCTTGTGGTTTATGCATAATAGTAAAAATATTGTTGGAAAAAGGATTTGAAGTACTGATTCACCCCTCCCCTCTCAGTACATTAGCTTTCCATATTGGGCCTAACAATTGGTATCAGAGATTGAGTCTTGGAAAAGGGTTTAACAGCCTAAAGAGAAAGATCTTATCAATGAAAGGCTATAAACAATCTCAGAGAATTGTGTATTTGCAATAAGAGTTGGATCATGCTAATCAAGTGATTGTAGACATGCAAAGACAAATGCAAAAATCATTGAAAGTGAGAAGAAGATTATCTGATGATTTGCAAGACTCTCAAGAGTTAGTGGAACAAATTGAAACATCATCTGAGAATAGTATATCTGAAGAAACTAAAGAGATGATTGGACAACTGAAAGAAAAGAACAAAGCACTGACTGATCAGCTAAAAGAAATGAAAAGAGGACATGAACATTTCAGCATAGAGATGACTGAGAATCTTGATGTATTGAGGACAACTGAAGATAAATTAAGAGATCTAGAAAGAGAAAAACAATAGCTTGAAGCTTTAGTATCTGAAAAGAATGAAGAAATCACAAGGTTGACTGGGATTCAACAAAATCTGTCAGATCAATTAGGTTATGCACATCATAAAGCAAATATGAAGGATGATGAGAATCAAGCATTGAAACTTGAAGTATCAAGGTTGATCGATGAACTTGAAACAGAAAATAAATCCAAGGAAACACTGAAGAAGAGCTATGAAGCATCAAAGATGTTGGATGAGCAACTGAATACAAGAAGACCCAACAAAGAAGCAGGACTCAGTTACAAAGGAAAAGACTCTACCGAGAAGGGAATTCATACAATCGAGAGAGGAGAATCATCAAAGCAAGTTGGAAACAAGAAGCACATCAAAAGAAAGAAGCTTATTTGCAACTACTGTAGAAATAAAGGTCATACTGCTAACATGTGCCAAATCAGAAAAGGTAAGCAACCAAATGTCACTAAGTCTAATGGTTATTGTTACAATTGCAATAAATATGGTCACACATTTAACCAATGTAGGAAAAAGTCTGTTAACAATTATCAGAAGGCAAAATTCAAAGGGTTTTGTAAAAACTACAATAGATATGGACATAGTACCGAGAAGTGTTGGCTTAAGCAAAAGAACTATATGTGGTCTGCACACCGAGCAAATGCTAGAGGTTACCGAACTCACATAGATCCTTACCGACAATATTCTGCAGTACCATGGGATTACAATACAAGGATATGGTGTGAATGTTGTGGAAGATATGGACATACAAGTTCCAACTACTTTATAAGGTTTAAAATGAATAACCGAACATCATGGAGAAATCCTGGTATGGCATGTTTTCATTGTCCCAAAATTGGACACTTGGCTAGAGATTGCAGAGATCAACCTAGAGGAGACACTGAAGAAATAAAAGGCAAATTACAAATGATTTGGAAAAAGAAGGAAATTGTGTTAAATGAAGAAAGCACCTTACCTACCAAGTTAGGTGCACCTATTCCAAATTAATTGGTAAAGGTATGAAGGGATTGCATTCTCTCAAAGATTAAATCTTAACAGTTCCTATTTTATCATGCACTTAATTCAAAATCTGCATAGTTAAAGATGCATTAGAAAGTTTGAAATTCTATCAAAGTCTTTTGGAGCACTATACAGGAAGACTATCTAGTTGGTGAATGCAGGAAGCCTGTCAAGTCGATGAATGAGGAAAGTCTGGTTACTCGGTTAAAGCGCAAAAAGCAAAGAAATTTTAGTGGAACCGAGTGCATTTAATGTTTTTTGACCTAACCTGCATGGAGCCCGATAAGGTATATTGTGTACTTAAAGTATTTACGTGGTCATTTTTCACTCACCAAGTTTTCAAGAGAGTAGAGAAAAATGAATCAAAGGCAATCAAACCACCTCCCAAGCGAATTTCAAAGGTATTTACATCAATCTCAATGCATTGTAAAGCTAGTTTACCGATCATATCAAGTTGTTATTATCTACTAAGTGTGAAGCATCTACCATTTGAAAATCTTCAAACCCTAAGGATCTTGTGTTAATTCTTATCTGAAATCTGCAATGGCACCTAAGATCCAGAATCTCGTTGTTATTGAGAACATCAAAAAGCCCTCACTAAAATACTCTTTAACTCCCAAAATTGCATCTAAACCGGATGACAAAACCGCATTTTCACTCATTCCGAATAGAATTTTATTAGTTGAGGATGTGAGATTCTTCACTAAATGTTGAGTTGAAGAACTAGGTCACGTTGAAATCAAAGACACATATGATGAATTATGCATCAATGGTAAAATGGATAGCAAGTATGAGCACATTAAGATCAAGGGATTGACTAAAGCCCTAACCTATCCCCGTGTCTTCAAACCCCAGTGGGTCAAGTTTGTTTTGAGCAGAGTTCATGATGACTTCATGTGGCTAGAAGAGCAACCATTTAAGATCACCAAGGAAATCATTCATTTGATCACCGGTTACCCTATTTATGATCATGCCCGAGCTCAGAAAATGATATCACAGAAGGAATTGATTAGTTTAACCGGAGTAGAATAAGATTGCAGAGGACTGAAACTGAACAATGTCATAGATGTAGAGCTAAAGTTTCCCATTAGAGTAATAGGTTATTGTTTCTTCCAATCAGCAAGGGAAAATAGTCTACCCTGTGCAGCAATAGCCTTAGCTTATAAAATTGTGAAGAAAGGCATGAAAATTGATTTATGTGAGGTATTGCTAAAAAACCTGTTTGACAACCTGAACACTATAAGGAAGCCAAAGAAGAACAATTTGACTAATACACTAAAGTTTGGATCACTGTTAATATGCATGTTTTTGTATTTTGAAAAATTATTTCCATCAGTTGGTAAAGTTGTTTGGGAACTACACCGACCAATCACCCACCAAATCAATGACTTCATCAAGAAGCTAGGTGATAACTTTAATGATATTATGGATGATTACTTTAGCAAGTTTCAGGAAAGGATGCATAATAGGTACCAGATTCCACCCAAGCTAGTGGAGAAATACAAGGATGACATATGTTTTGAAGTGGACACTGATTATTGTTATGTGAATGTTGTTGAACCAAGAACTCAATCTTTGCCACCTATGGGTTACAAGATTGATTTTGACATCACACAATAGTAGATAGATGCATTTCTGACATTACCAAGGCATGCTACCGAGCTGAGGTATGAAGAAGTGAAGGAAAAAGTAAAAATGAGCATTGTAGTACCCAAAGCTACAAGGAAGGCAACAAAGATGATTAAGACATTAACAGAGAAATTTGGAGAAGGTTCTTCCTCCACACCTATCAAAGGCACTATAGTAATCACCGAAGAGGAATCTGAAGCCCAAGAGGCAGCTATAAAACTGATCATTGAATTGCCTAAGGGAAAAGTGTTGAAAAGAAAGAAACAGGATACATCAAAAGTATCACCGACTCCTCCTGCAAAGTGACCTAACACAAGAGCATATGTAGCTTCATCGAGTAAGAAAACAAAGAGTGTTGCTACACCCAAGGTAACAAAAACTTACAAGAAATCTACTCGGAAACTCATTTTGACCAAAGAGTCTAGTGACACTGAATCTGAAGATGCAAGCAAATTTCAGATTGTCAAGAGCAAAAAGGTAAATGTACATAGTGTTGAAAATTTTTGTGCTAATCTGAAGCAATATGGTGGATTTTGAGCATTCAGATATGTTAAGTATGAATCCAGATTTGATGATGAAAAGAGACAAATAGAAGAAGTTGTCATTTGCACACTATTGAAATTCTGATTGGCCCCATTGGAATTATCTAAATCTCTTCCAAATGAATTATACTTACATATTGACAATAGGTGGAAGTATGCCATGGACTTAGAAAAATAGATGAGAGAAAGAAGTCTAGTACATCTTTTCCCAGACATGTCGGTAGATGAGATCACCGAACATCTAAAAAACTACCACACAAAATTCCTAGTCAAGCAAAGAGCTTTCAAATTGATGAATGGCCTTTACTTGGATGTAGAGAATGAGACCAAGGAAAAATGGTAGGAAATATTTCGAATCAAGAATGTTGGTGAACAAGCTCAAGTTGAAATAGTTGATGTCACAAAGCAAGTTCCTGATATCACCGAGCAGGACCCTGCTGACACCATACAAGTAGATGAAGATGTCATGGATACAGAGGCACCGAAATAGGAAATTATAGAAGGAAATGCATATGCCCAACTTGTATCCAGTGAATCAGTTTTGGAGCAAGTTCAGCCCTATCCTCTAGTCAATCAACCTATTTCAACCAAGGCCCCTAAGGATATGGAGCAAGGCACAGAAGGTCACAAGTCAATAGCAGGAGAAGCTACTTCTCAAGAACAGACCTCTCAAGCTCCTTATAGCATTGAAAATGTTGCAACTGAGTCACCAAGCTCAGAGACACCAAAGGACACTACAGAGGCTAAAGAAACTAACCAAAATGTTGCCTCTATCGAGCAACCTACCAAGGGTCAACAAGCCTCACAAGCCATTGTTTTAGTCCAACCGATGAAAGGCAAAGAAAAGAAGATGAAAAAGCATAGTTTCAAATTAGATTTGTCAAAACCAATAGTGTTGCCCAGTGTTGATATATCCAAATTAAAGGGGCAAGCACTCATTGAATTCGGTGAACTATGCAAAGCCAAAGCTGAACAGGAGAAGCAAATGGCTTCAAAAGAAAAATAAAGTACTTTAGAAAGTGAATGCACTCTTAACCAATATGCTACCTGAAGCTACAGTAACCAAAGATGTAGCCATCCACATTCAACTGGATGAACTCCTAACCAAGATAGAGATATCTGGAGTAGATGCATTCGAATATTTGAGAAAGTTAAAAGACAAGGAGCTCACTACAAAAATGATTGAAGAGGTACAGAAAGCTATTGCCATTGGCAAAGTTAAACTTGTCAAATTTATTGTTGAGTTGACCCCTCAACTCAAGCACATTCTTTATTTATTTCAGAAACTCTCTCCATTCTCTTTATTTATTAAAGATGTCAAGAATAAAACTGAAGTAATTGAGAAAGAGATCACCGATCTCTCTAATAAGTTGACCACTAAGCCACATTCCATTCAGAATTTTTATACCAAGCTACAACAGCTCATGGCTCAACAATTGGAACTAAGGAATGAAGAACACAAGATCAGGATGGACATAATGACACTTCATACATTATTCCTTCCTCATCTTTCATCCGTCCAAGAGCAAATCAACAAAGCTACCTCCCTATCCACTTAGTAAGAGGGAAGCACCTTAGATGGACTAATTTCACTGTTAGTTGACATTACAACTCAGAATTCACTTATGCACAGTGTTAAGGATGACCTTTCTACTGCCCTTACCGATGCCAAGACAAAGTACAAATCCATTTTTGACTAGTTGCCACCACTGAATGGTAACTAAGTTTAGATATTTGTCAAAAAGGGGGAGTGAGTATCATATCAAAGTATACAGGGGAATGTAGTATACAGGGGGAGTATATACCGAGCAAAACAGAGTATTCAAATGCAGAGTCAATTTTGACAGGGAACAGAGAACAAAGCAGTGAACCAAATAGTTATCACAGAACATTGATCACCGAGCATGCAAAATCAGAGTTTTGTACAGTATATTGATAAGGGGAGTATATCTAAATATATTATTTCATTGACTAATGTATAAACTATCTGTTTAGTCAAATTTTGTAAGTATATAGATTATTGAGTTATGACTTTGAAAGTAGTTTTGTCAAACATCTCAACTAATGTCAAAAGGGGATATTGTTACTACTTATCAAGTTGCCATTAGTTTTATATCCAAAGTCATTCTATATACCCTAGTCGGTTACTACTACTGAAACATTCATTCGGTATGCACTGAACAGTCGGTTATAGAAGAAAGTAGTCATAGAGCCTAGTATGCACCGAGTTGTCTACCAAGTATCATTCCATGTCTACTGAGTAGAAATAATGATACACTGAGTTGATATACATCGAGTGAAACGTGTTACTAGATTCATTGAATCTAGACACACATGGGAAAACGTGTTACAAGATCGAGGAACATAGAACTGTTATCACATTGGAAAATGCACTTAAAGATTGTGTATGATTTTGAGGTCATCTAACCAATGAAATATTTTATATAGTTATTCATTCGATAAATCATGTTTGTAAGATCGAAGCAATGAATCAAATCATCGATATAAGAGATCTATTTATATAGAGGTGTATGAAGCAAGACATGTGTGATAAATAGAGATATACAGAGGTGTATGAAGCAATACATGTGTGATACATAAGAAAGCACTAAGTGTTATGATTGTTACAGAGACACAGAGGTCACCGAGAAGGATTTCAGAGAATAGTCAAAGAACAGGGTAAATAGAAGGATTTATTGAGTTATTATATGGGTTACCGAGGTATGCTATAAGCAAGGTAAACTTATTTTGAGCACATAGAATCTGCTATAACATTTTATATGTAAAGTTGTAGACATTTGTAAAGATTTTACTGAAATATTTTGAAGTTGTAAGAGAAACCTTTAATAGGGTAAAAGACTCTAACTAAGTCTATAAATTGTAAAACCTCTAACCAGGTGCAGCATTTAGTTTAAGTGTTGTAGAATCCTTTAGCAAGGTAGATCTAATAGATCTTGATACTCCTAATAGGGTAAGCTATCAGAAATAGTTGAACATGTAGCTCTAACCGAGCAACCTTCATTATTGCAGTAGTGAAGTTGTGGGTGCCATCCCCACCGCAGTTTTTCTCTCTAACCAAGAGTTTCTGCGTAACCAAAATATATGTGTTATGGAGTGAATCATGTATGATTGTTATTTATTTGTTTTGCCTTTATGTTATGTTATAGTAGTTTGTGGTTTATGCATAACAGTAAAAAATATTGTTGGGGAAAGGATTTGAAGTACTGATTCACCCCTCCCCTCTCAGTACATTATCTTTCCATAATATTGGGCCTAACAACACAAGAGAAACATAAAAAGGTAGAGAAAGAGAAACCAAAGAAAGAGGTTGAAGTGAAGGAAACTGAAAAGAGAAAGGAGGAAGAGAAAGAGAAAATAGAGGAGAAGATAGCAAAGAAAATAGATGATAAGGAAAATGCAAAGGTAAAGCAGCAAACTGACGATGAGGATGACTCAATAGGCATCAAAGGACCTATAGATATAGATAATATGAGTACCTCTGAACTCATGGAGATTGCTACAATGATGCAATCTAGAGCTGCCAAGAAAAGGCTAAAAGAACAAAGGAAAGAAGTAGAAACAATTCAAATGATTGTTGAGATTCAGTCAAGTCTCTTACTAGAGACTAACACTGGGAATTTTTCAACTCCTATCGACAAGCTTGGTTAGTTGGTTGCTGATGTTTCTGACCAACTAAAATCCCTTGAAGAAGTTGCACACACCTTAGCTAAGAAGAATTACAGAAAGAAGAGAGGAGAGAAAATAATGAAAGATATTGATATAGGGAAGATTGCTTTATCTCTGAATAAAGATCTTTTGAAGATTGTTGTCAAAACTGGAGGAAGGATACTAGCCTATACATCTAATGTTTCATTTTTCTATTCTGATCTAAAGAAGAGGTGAGAAGAGACAAAATAGGAACTGGAGAGGATATGTACTGCTTACATACCTTCATAGGATTCAACCTTAGCATTTGGCAAATCAGTTGATGATTTGCAACATCAATTAGATGTTTATGATTCTGAGCAAGCTAAGAGACTCTGATCCTTGAAAGAACTAAAGAACGAGTTGAGACCTAAAGTGAACATCTTACAACGGGCATACAAGGATTCAAAAGTGGTTTTGGAGACTCCAGAGATGAGCACAGTGGATGCAATGGAAGAGTTCTCTACACAAGTTATGACAACCATTGAGATCACTAAAACATTATTGGAAACCTGGGATAATAATTTTACTCAGATGAAGATTATTTTTAGTAATATCTTCTTAAAAATTATAGTGTACACTCCTTGAAAGACTTATATTTTTGTATATGTAGTTTTTTATACAACTTTTGATATAATATATATGTATTTTACTTTTCAATTTGGCATTGTTGTCAAAGGGGGAGTAGAACTATGTATGTGCTGTGAAAATTTTGTATGTATTGTTAAGGGGGAGTAGAAATATGTTTGTACAATTTTTGTAAGAACACTTTGTTGTAAAGTTGTAAACTTTTCTAAGTGTTGCCATCAATGCCAAAGGGGGAGATTGTTGGATTGATGATGATTTTTGTAATGGATGACTTCCTATGTTGTCATTGATGGCACATGTATACACACACATATGTTCACATTGTCATAGTCATCTTAGTTAAGACAAACCGGTACTACTCCTAAGTCTTTGTATTGTAAAACCAGTATTATTTGCATAGAGAAGTCTAATCTATTTTGAAGGTGTCTAACCGATATATGTAGACAACCACTATATGAAGGAATGTCATGACACTAGTTTGGAGATACTACAAAGATCAACAAAGAAGCGAATGGAGGACAATCGGTCTATGAGTTGGAAGAGGTTAACTCTTAACTAGTATCAGTGTTCCAACCGGTTTCATTGATTATGTGATGAGTTATCACCATTCGTGATGAGTTATCCCTAACCGACATATTTGGCAACAATCTGTGATATGTTATTTTAGATTGTCTAAAAATATTGCACCTAGGAAATTGTGATGGGGTTCCTGAGCCGACATAAAATCTAATGTCTATATAATGATAGTGTGATGAATTATTTTTATGATGTGAGATACAAGTGATGTGTTGATGTGATTTATCAAAGGAATTGTAGAGTATGTCGGTGATGTAGTTTTGAGTGAGCAGAAGAGGATCTATTCAAGCGAGATGTTCTATTTCTAGATCATACAACCTGTTGTTTTCTAATCACTACAACAGTCAAATCCCCTAATCGAGTAAGCTCTAACAAGCTTCATGAACAAATCCTCTAACCAGGTGATCCACTTGTTTGGGTTTGAAATCCTCTACTGAGGTTACTCCTAATAGGGTACTACCTTTAACAGGGTATAGCTCCTAATAGAGATTTGGGATCTTTAACAAGATTTGCTCCTAGCAGAGCAATTTTGTAGACCTTAACTGATCAGTTGCCTATTACTACAGATAGTTAACTTGTGAGTCCCATCTCACCATGGTTTTTCCCAATTGGTTTTTCCATGTATAAACACTTGTGTTATGGTGGATGTTTTACTTATTGTGGATGCTTTAATATCATTTTGGATTGCATGCATAGTTCTAAGTAAACTGGTTAACTATCTTTACTGGTCTATAATTGAAGTGGTATTTTTTTGTCATCACTGATTCACCCCCTCTCTTAGTGCTTTATAAGTCTATCACATATCAGTAAAACTAACTAGGAACGCCAGAAGCTGGTAAAGCCAAGAACAAACCGGTAACTAGAAATACCAAAAATGATAACCAAATCATGAAACCACCTGACTATAGAAAACATATAACCATTAGAATAAGCATCCAAAATCGATACTATAGGCCTGATCATACTGGATCAAAATCACAACCAAAACCAAATTGATCACCAAGACTAACCGGGATAGTCTCCAACTGGGATACAATGGTGACATCAATGACAATACTTAACCAAATCTAGCATATTGCCAATAGTCTCCCCCTTTGGAATTGATGGCAACACTGAATGTAAAAAACATCCAAGTGCCAAGGAATGCCAACAAACTCAAAATCATCAAAAGATCTAGCAGTTTACATATGAATACCTTCTCCCCCTTTGCCATCAATGAGAAAGGATAGATACTAAACAATGAATATAGAACCAAATAGCTGACTACTCCCCCTGAGTAGTAGCACCATCTTCATCAACCCAAATCAAAAAGTATGTCTGATAAGATCACCGGGTTGATGCATCATGCATCACTAAGTCTCTTCCAGAGGGTTGGTAACCCACAACTGATCTTCGAGATATTCAAAAGTGTCTTTAGGCAATGATTTCATTAGAATATCTACAATTTGTTCTTTAGTAGGCACATAAACCAATCCAACTTCATTTGCTTCAACCTTTTCCTTCAAGAAATTATACCTTATAGAAATGTGTTTTGATTTAGAATGAACTACCAGATTCTTTGACATATCAATAGCAAAAATACTATCATAGTGAATAACAATTGGCTCATCATAACTTACCCTTATATCCTTTAACATATGTTTCATCCATAAAATATGAGTACAGTTGGTAGCAGCTGCAACATATTTTGCTTCAGCTGTAGATAATGAAGTGCGTGATTGTTTCTTATTAAGCCATGAAACCAACTTCTTCCTAAGAAAGAATGCACCGCTAGTAGTGCTCTTCCAATCATCCACATATCCTACCCAATCAGAATCTATATATGCACATAATGTGAAGTCATCATTCTTTGGATACCATAACCCAAAGTTGGTTGTACCTACCAAATATCTTAATATCCTCTTGAAAGGAATATCATGAGTTTCTCTAGGATCTGACTGAAATCTAGAAGCAATACAAAAAAAATTCATTATATCAAGTCTAGTCTGAGTTAGGTAGAGTAAACCACCAATCATTGATCTGAATCTGCTTGGGTTCACCTTAGGTGTTTCATCATCCTTTGACAATTTGCAACCAGTTACCATAGGAGTACCAACAGGTTTAGAATTCTCAAGTCCAAATTTCTTAAGTAACTCCTTCACATACTTAGTTTGACAAATGAAAATACCTTTATCAGTCTAAGTAATCTGCAAACCTAAGAAAATATTCATCTCACCAATCATGGACATTTCAAATTCATTCTTCATATCATTAGCAAATTTCATGCATAGACCATCTTCTCCTCCAAAAATGATATCATCCACAAATACTTCGATAATCAATATGTCATCATACTTAATCTTGTAATATAAGTTACTATCAGCATTACGTTTATTGAAACCAATCTTTAAAAGATACTTATCCAATCTAGCATACCATTCTCTAGGGGCCTATTTTATTCCATATAAATCTTTCTTCAATCTACAAACCATTTCCTTATCTTCTAATAAAGAAAATCCATCAGGTTGTTCAATGTAAACTTCCTCTTCAAGATCTCCATTCAAAACAACACATTTAACATCCATCTAATGTACTTTGTAGTTCTTGTGTACAGCATAAGCAAGAAAAAGTCTTATCCCTTCAATTGTAGTAACCAGGTCATAAGTTTCCCCATAATCAATTCCTTCTTCATGTGAATAACCTTTTCAAACCAATCTAGTCTTGTTCATCACCACTTGACCTTCCTCATTCAATTTGTTCCTAAAAAACCCATTTAGTTGTCTTTAGGTCTAGCTACAAGTTCCCATGTCTTATTCTTTTCAATCTAATCTAATTCCTCTTCCATTGATTTTAACCAATTTTCATCCTTACTTGCTTCAATGAAAGATTTCAGTTCAATTAGAGAAATTAAACATACCTCTTTAGCAGCTAACCTTCTCCTAGTCATCACATCTTTCTTTTTATCTCCAATAATCTGATCTTCAGAATGATTTAGCTTTACATACCTGGGATTCTTTGAATTTTCTTGATTTGCTGACTCATTATGTTTTTCCTCTATCACTGTTGAATTTTCTGATGCTATCGGGGTCATAGGTTCACTGTTCTGAATTGATTCTTGCATTATCAGTTTAGGTCTAATAAATTCATCTCCCGACCCATAATCATATGCTCTAATCCCATGCTCATCCACCTTGACATTTATGCTTTCCAATATCCTATTCAATCTTTTGTTATAACATCTATATGCTTTTCTCTTAGTAGAATAACCCAAAAATATTCCTTCATCACTTCTAGGATCAAACTTTCCTAATGCATCATCTCTTCTAGTGTAACATTTACTTCCAAAAATTCTAAAATATCTGACAATAGGAGTATGACCAAACCATAATTCATAAGGAGTCTTACCAGTATCACCTTTAATGTGTACTCTATTGAAAGTGTATACATCAGTATTGATAGCCTCTTTCCAATAGATATCAAGTAATTTAGCTTCAGTCGTCATAGTCCTTGCAGTATCCAAAATTGTTTTGTTCTTTCTTTCCACCAATCCATTCTGTTGTGGGGTTCTAGGTGCAGAAAGTTGCCTCTTAATACCATTCCTTTCACAAAAGTTGTTGAACTCACCAGATGTAAACTCGTCGTCATGATCTAATCTTAAGAACTTTATCTTCAATCATGTCTCAGTCTCAATCATAACCTTGAAGATTTTGAATGTCTCAAAAGCTTTAGATTTCTCTTTCAAAAATGTCACCCACATTATTCTAGAATAGTCATCAATGAGTAACATAAAATATCTATCACCTTGAAAACTTTTAGTACTTGTTGGTTCACACAAATCAATATGAATAGAATCAAGAATTTCATTAGATTTATCATGTACACTTCTGAAAGAAGTTCTAACCTGCTTACCCATTTTACATTCTCTACATACCAGATTATGAGGTTTAACAATCTTGGGCAAATCTCTAACAACCAGTATTGATTAGATCTTTACTATAAAATCAAAATTAAAAAGACACGTCCTCTTATGCCATAACCAACTTTCATCAATCTAAGAAATCAAGAAAGCCTTCTCAATGGAGTTCAAATGAAATATATTCCCATTAGTTTGAGTTCCGAAAGAAATCTCCAATCTAGATTTATTAATGATCTTGCATTTTCCATCCTTGAATTGCAAATGAAATCCTCTATCCACCATCTGGCCTACAATTAAAATATTATGCTTTAAGCCTTCAACATAATAAACATTATAAGTATTAGTCTTACCATCCAAAGATATTATTCCTTTGCCTTTGATCCTACATGCCTTGTTGTCTCCAAATCTGGCCAATCCACCATCAAATTCTTGCAATGATAAGAACTTTCTTTTTTCACTAGTCATGTGATGTGAGCAACCACTGTCTTTAACCCATTCATCAGTTTCTTCAATTTTAGTAGCCAAGGACTTTTCCTTAGTATGTTTTGGTTCAATTACAGATTCCGGAGAATCATCCTTGATAGAAATAAAGACCCAATCTTTGACGAATGAAGCACCATTACTGGATCCACTTATAGATTCATCATCATCACCAACATAATAACATGATTTATCCTTATTCCTTCTAAATCTAGGTTTGTCCTGATATTCAGGATTAAGCTTATAATTCCTCATAAATCTTTCATGATTCCTAGTAGCTCTCTCAGGACATCTAGATGCAAAATGACCAATCTTATTGCATGAAAAATATTTAAAAGGGGCTTTTCCTTCATACTTACTTCCAGATGGTCCTTTAGGAATTCTTCTAGCAATCAGGGCTTCCATCTCTTCAAGCTCTCTTTCTTCTTTCTCAATTTCCTCCATATCCTTAGCATACATCTCTTTCCAATCTATCTTTTGTTTACCAAATGCAGATGCTCTAAATGTAGTCTCAGTTTTAGCAACACTCTGATCTCCAAGTTCTTCAAGTCCAAAATAAGTCAATTTCCCAAGTAGTGTATTTCTGGTCACAGGGGTACTTGACATTGTGCGAAGTTCATTGATAGCAGTAGCCTTCATCTTGTATGCCAAAGGTAGATTTCTTAGAAATTTTGACACTATCTCATCCTCACTAACACATCCACCACAACACTTCATACCCATGATAATCTCATTGACTCTATCCATAAAATAACTTATCTTCTCATCTTCTTCCATCTTCAAAGTTTCATGTCTTTCCCGAAAACCTTAAATTTTTGCAATCTTCACAGCTTGGTCACCTTCATAAAGAGTTTTAATCTTTATCTAGATCAGCTTAGCATTTTCCAACTCTATGACATTCAATAGCTTTAAATCAGATAGGGCACTCAACAATGCTTCTTTTTCTCTTACATCATTTTCAGCTCTCTTTTGTTCATCAGTAGGTGTCGGTGTTCCAGAATTAGGATGATGAGGTATATACCCTTTCTCCACTATCTCCCAAACTTCATCTCCAAGAAATCTGAGATGAATCTTCATTTTCTCCTTCCATTTCTTGTAATTTGTACCATCAAATCTGGGACTCTCCTTCTAATAAGGATTCAATGTAGAACTAGATGTAATTGCCATCTAATCTCCTTAAGTCGTTAAGCTTCTATAGAGAGGAATTTTCTCTGATACCAATTGTTAGAATGCACTGATACTGACAGTAAACTAAGAAGGGGGGTGAATCAGTTAACTAACAATAACAACAATCAATTCAATTAAAAACCTTAAACCAGGGCACAACCCAATGAAAAATATAACATGAAAGAACAACACACATAACACCAATATTTGACATGCAAAACCCGAAAATGGAAACACTACAGTAGGTAAACCTACCCATAATCAGATGAATACTTTGCAGTAGTATTGTGAATAATTACAATGGGGTCTACACATTAGAAAGGCCAATAGCCTAGAGCGCACTGCTCATCACAAAGGGAAGTCTCACTGACTTACAAAATTATTGGATTACAATCCAGAAAGTGATGAACTATTAAAGTAGCATCTACTAATGCCTGATATAATTTTGATTAAGAACCAATGTCTGTTTTGCAATACAAAACCTTTCCAACTTTCACTTGAATCATATGAATTTATTCACACTTAATTCTTCACTGATAATATGGACTTAACCAACCATAACCATCCCATCTATATCTTAATTACATGAACACGTCACCTATAAATATAGATCATCAACCTTATTGACAAGGTTGGCTAAACCCTAAACCCATAAAGCCATAACTACCAAATTACATCATATGATACCTGTTCACTTAATTTTTCCCCAGTCTAAGTTTTCGGTGGGCCCGATTGTTTTTGCCTTTTATCCAGTAGTGCGGGGCACGTAGGACACTTGGCAGCACAACATTGCTCCCTCGGTTCATTTTTGGCATCCAGTTTTTAAAGCAACACAATGGTGACAAATGGCAATGTGTGCTAACTGTTTTCGGTGGGCCCACCCATTAGCGCATTATGCGAGTGGGTTCCCTAATGCACCAGCTCATTAAAATCAAGAGGGCTCCTATAGAGGCATTAACTGATCTTAATCTGAGATTTCAACGAACTTGGCAAAGGATACCATTGTCTTCCCGCCCTCCAATAGATATGGGTTTCTTATTCTATCTAAAAGCTTTTAATTCTGACATATCAGTGATGATTCAATCCTTAGGAGGTAACACTCTTCCATAGGCATTTGATATAGCATTTCCAGCTGAAAATAACCTTATTGACGCTAGAAAGCTAGCCCTTTGCCCTATAATGCCAGTATTCCTTGAAATATCTACCCATGTCATGGAGGAAGTCGCTCCGAGCACCTCTGCCCCATAGTCTATATATTCATTCCCGACTCCCCAAACCACTTCTCTGGCTACTGAAGTCAATGATATGAAAAATATCTTGAGATCCTTCTCCAATGAAATTGTCAACCTAAAAAGGGCCCAGGTCTCACCCACCAAGCCTCCTTTTCAGCAAAGTTTCCAAGGAAACTGACCTCCATACCAACATCCTAATCATCAGGCTGAGAAATCTCTTCCGTCGAATGGCCAAATAGTCCCAGTTCCCAATCCATTGCAAGCCATCCACTCGACAGTTGGTAGAGAATTGACCGTAGGTCAAAATAATTTAGTAGACAACACCAACTCTTGGTGTTTCCCATGCAACAATGCTCATACTCTGAGGAATTGCCCAAGGGGAAATTTGCAACATAAGGTCATGGAACAAAGGAGCTCAGGCATGATGCTGGATGAATCCACATACACATCTTCGGGTATGGACAATGCGGCTTTTGCCGCTCAGATGCAAGGAATGTCATTACAACAAGAAGCGGAGATCACCCCTGATAATGCACTTTTTTCATGCATGGAGGACGAGGACACAGTACTGACCAATCATGCAGGTGCTCCAAAAGATGGAACCCCTATTGTGCATTTGGATTACAATCTTCACTCTAAAAGGCATTTGACCAGGGAGGACGCCAGCAATATGAGATCAGTGCCCGTAAACAGGTCCCCGGAGCCACCAGTCGTCAGTTCTGCCTATCCCAGGAAAGAGATCATCCCTTATAAACCAAAAGAGCCAAAGGTCCTCACGCCTTCGGCACTAGATGTAGTGGAATAGTTGAAGAAAGCTCCATCTCATGTCTCTCTATGGGACCTCCTCAGTATCCCAGAGCAGAAGAACAAGCTAAGAGAGGCAATGTCTCATGATCAAAAAGACGCAGGTGCAGTAGCTCTGTCGCCCTTTCAGACTGATGGAGTGGGTTGCCACCCAGCAGTTAGTAAAATGTGCTCCCCTACAGTATTAACAAATGAGAGCTCGCCCTTCACTACCCAAGGAGAAGGTAAGCCTAAGACGAATCCTTTTTACCTTACCCTTATAGTTGGAGATAAACTTTTGCATAACTCCATGATAGATTTTGGGGCTAGTACCACAGTCATGCCTAAGCAAATTACCGAATTATTAAACATTAAGTATGAAACTTTAAGTAAAGGATTAATGCAGCTCGATGTTAATAGGGTTCAAATAGTAGGTCTCATCAAAAGCCTTCCCTTGACGTTATTTGCATGTCCAAGTATAACAGTATCTCAGGAAGTAGTGGTCATTGATATTCCTCCCATCTTTGGGCTCTGTCTATCTTGAGACTTTACTGCTAAAATAGGAGGCTATATGTCCCTAGATTAGTCCCACCTTATCCTCCATACCCGACATGTCGCTAAGATGAAGATCCTTTCAGAAACCCTTCACGCTGAGCACATAGCTAACTAGGCCCTGATTAATTTCAAGCCTAACCACACCTCTATATCCAATGATGAACGAAAGGTGGTAGAGCTTTTAGAATATTAAGAAGTAACAGGGGAAATCCTACCTGAACAAGAAGCTTTCCTAAAAGAGTTCATAGATTCGGACCCCTTCTCTAATTGCCATGCCACCGACCTAGGTACCTATTACATTTTTGAAGAAGATCAGAAGATCCCAAAACTCACCATGGATCCGGTCTCCGAAGATCTATTGTCTTCGACTCTATGGACCTTACACTTTGATGGCACCAAATGTAAAATGGGCTCTGGAGCCAAAGTTTGTCTCACCCCCCCTATGGGTGATTAGATCCGAAAGTCTTTTCAGTTGCAGTTTGCATGTTCGAATAATGAAGTAGAGTATGAAGGGCTTATTCAAGGTTTGAAAATGGCAGAAAAGATGGGCATTAAAAAATTGAAGGTCCTTAGTGATTCCTAGCTAGTAGTGCACCAAGTTCAAGGGATATCTAGTGCCAAGCATGTTTACATGAGGTCTTACCATTCCAGAGTCTAGGATCTAATAGAAAGTTTTGATGCTTTCAATATCATAAGCATTCCTCAAAAACTAAATACCTTAGTGGATCACATGGCTACCATAGGAGCTCATTTTGATCTTGTTGTAGACTTCCTAACTGGCTCCCCAGTAGTCAGTGTAGTTGTATGCCCGGCTATCCCTGATAATGATACATATTGGCAGGTGTTTGAAAGTGATGAGAAGATCACTTTGTTTATCCAAAGCTCAGGAGAGTTTTCCGACCAGCTGCAACCTAAGATCAAAGAAGCTTATGGGAACCAGGTTATTCAGTTAAAATCAAACAAGCTCCCTAATGGTTTGATTACCTTAGAGAACCTATTTGACCATGAGGATGCTAAAAAGGATAAGCAGGAGCTCATAGCAAATAAAGGAGATTATGTTGAGATGTCAGTCGAAAGCAGAAGAATCCTCAAGGTAGGAAAAGGTATTTCCTCCGGGGACATAAAGAAATTGGCTTGATATTGTGATGAATATGAAGGTGTCATGGCTTGGTCTTATGATGATTTAAAGGGTTACGATCCTAACATCATCCAGCACACCATTGAACTCGCAAATGGAGCTAAGCCGATCCAACAAAAGCAAAGACCAGTCAACCCCAAGATCGAATCCCTCATGGCTCAGGAGTTGAAGAAGCTGATCGAATCAAGGGTTATTTACCCCATGAAGAATAGTACATGGGTGTCCAATTTGGTCCCTATTAGGAAGAAGAATGGAGATATCTAACTCTGTGTGGATTTCCAAGACCCGAATCGAGCATTTCTCAAGGATCATTATCCCTTGCTATCGATGGAACAATTATTGAGCACCATAGCTGGATCAGAAATGTTCTCAATGATTGATGGTTTGTTAGGATATAAAAAGGTAAGTGTGAAAGCGGAGGACCAGTGCAAGACAACTTTCCCTACCAAGTGGGGAACATTTGCATACCAGAAGATGCCTTTCGGCTTGTCAAACGTCGGGGCCACTTTCCAAAGGGCCATGGAATTAGCTTTCAAAGAACTAATTAACGATATTATCCTAATATATTTAGATGACCTGATTATGTTTTCCAAACACTGGGAGGATCTTTTTGATCATCTCGAGTTAGTCCTGCAAAAATGTCTTGAATTCGGGATCTCCTTGAACCCAAAAAATATATCTTTGGGGTACCTTAGGGGAAACTACTTGGGCATATAGTTTCAAAGGAAGGTGTCTCTATTGATCCAAACTGGGTCAAGGCCATTAAGGATCTTCCCCTTCTGGTTAACAAAAAAGGAGTCCAATCCTTTCTAGGAAAGGTCAATTTTGTTAGTCGCTTCATCTCTGACTTTGCTGGAATAATAAGACCCATCACTCTCATGCTTAAAAAAGATATACATTTCAGATGGACTGCTGAAGCTAAAAAGGCTTTTGACCTAATAAAACATGCCATTTGTTCAGCCCTAGTATTATCTAATCCAGACATGTCAAAGGATTTCATAATGTATGTCTATTCCGGTCAGCATAGTATCGCCATGGTATTAACTCAAAAGGACACACAAAAGGGAGGAGAGCACCCCATAGCTTTCCATTAAAAAACTCTTAAAGATTATGAGCTCCGCTACAACTTTGTGGAGAAACAAGCCTTAGCCAGCGTAAAAAGACTAAAGAAATTTAGGCATTTCATTGCCTGTAATAAGATCACGGTGTATGTAGCTCATCCTGTAGTAAGGGAGTACATCATGGAGGGTGACATCACTGAAAAAAGAGCAAATTGGATCACTAAGATTCTCAAATATGATGTCGATATCAAGCCTACAAAGCTGGTCCACAAAAGAGGCATATGCGAGTATATAGTGCAGGACAGTGAACCCCGGGGTCATAGAGCCACTACAGAGGAAATGGTTATGTTTATACCCGATGACCCTAGTGACAATTGGATTGACAAAAGGAAACATTTCATGAAGACTGGGGATTTTCCCGAAAATCTCCCCCCGGCTAAGAGGAGGTTCTACCGACTCCAAAACAACAGTTTCTGCTTAATAGATGGAACTCTTTTCAAAAGGAATTTCAATGGAGTTCTGCTCCACTGTGTGGACTAGAGCCGGGCTGGTAAAATCCTACATGAGTTTCACTACGGCTCCTCAGAAGGCCACTTCTCTGCACCCACGACCGCTATCAAAATTACCCAAGCCAAATATTTTTGGCCATCCATGTTCAAAGATGCACACATTCTGGTAAGAGGATGTAAAGAGTGTTAATATTATATGGGAAGAGGTAAGAAAGCAGCTATGCCACTCAGGCCTATGTCAGTGGAAGATCCTTTCGCTCAATGGGGCTTTGATTTTGTCGAGATGATCAACCCTCCAAGTTCAGTTGGACATAAATGGATCCTGACCACCACTGATTATTTCACCAGATGGTTTGAAGCCATCCCTCTATGGAATTCATATGAAAGTGAAGTGTTGGCTTTCCTAGAAGATCAAAATTATCAGTATAGTCCCCCAAAAACCGTTATATCAGATAATGCACGCGCATTCATAGGGTTGTGAATCACATAGTTTTCTCTCAGTAGAGGTATTTATCTCAAGACCTCTTCTAATAATTATCCTCAAGACTTATCAAAAGGATAGATTCTGAATATAAGAGGGAGTGGCACCACCACCTAAGAAGCGCACTATGGGCAGACCGCATAACACCTAAACAGATTCTAAAAAACTCCCTGTACAAACTAGTATATGGGAAGGATGCACTTTTTCCCTTGTCATTGGAAATCTCAGCGTTACAATTGCTAAAATCCATGGATATCATCGAAAACGGTCCAATTGCCGTAAGGTTGGCAGAGATTATGGAGCTAGAGGAAGAGAGGGAGGCAACTTTCACAGCTCTCCAAGATAGACAGGAAGTCGTAAAAGGGTGGTTTGATAGTAAAAAGAGTTTTGATGTGATTTTCACCCTTGGAGACCTTCTTTTGAAGTACAACGAGAGAATGGCAAAACCTGGTCAGCACGCCAAGTTCGACTATCTATGGGAGGGTCCTTTCCACATCATAGGTCACAAAAGTTTCAATTCTTTCAAGTTAGAAGATATGAATGGAGATCCCCTCTCCATCAAGGTTAATGGTTTCCACCTCAAACCTTTTCATTAAGGGTCCCCTTCCCTTTTCAAGTAAATAATGTATATTGTGTTCATGATGTATATAGTGCTTATTTATTTTAATTATTTCTAGCCAATCAAGCATAAAAAGGAGAAGTGAACAAAAGAGAGAGGTCAGATAGAAGAGAAAAGTAAAATCATTTATATTAAGAGTTTCTCATATTCTTGTTACAAAATATGTGGGCCCTTGGCCTCTCTTTTTGTTTACATCTTGCAATTTAGGCGCAAGTTGATTTTTCACCAATCCTTTCAGTGGCTCTCTTTGGTGTCGGAGTCTTCTTCTTCCCCCAACCATTCTGAATCAGAAGAGTTCTCAAGCTCCCTAGGTATGAAGATGACCACTAGTTCTGGCTACTGATCTGACGTTAAGATTCTCAGAAAAATGTAATCTCTGAACCTAGTGTACCAGTCTGGGCCTTCCGGAATTGGGACTATCATATGAACACGCAGAAAGAATTCTATAGCAAGCTTGGCACAGTACCGATGGGAAGACAGTTTCATGGTCTCCAAACCATCGATAAGTGGATGCCATGCCACTCCCTCATTCTGTGTGATGAACCGCTCCAAGTTGGAAGCCATAGGGAGCCCTAAGAAGGGTACGTGGTATGCGACTACATCATCAAGCCCACCCAGGTAGTCTATGGGAAAGAGCGCTTAAGTCAGCTACGTCGTTAGCAACCTAGACTGATCACAATCCAATAGAGAGGCTACAAAGTGTAAACAAATGTTCGTATTTACCCGATATCGGTCTGGGTTGCCAACGAAATCCTCTCCAAGTATCCATTTGATTGCGGCTATTATTAAAGGGTTCTTCCTATGCATCATCCCTTGCAGCCTCCAGTCTGATATGTTTCCCAATAAAGCAACCTGTGCCCTTTTGCTGACGAGCCAAATAGGAGTATCCATTTCTTCAAAGTCTCCACTGTAAGAGCTCACATTGTGGTAAAAGAATGTCTGAAAAGACATATTTATAGCAAAAATCCTAGCAGATAGATGACTGACAACCAGAGCTTATGCATTCCTAATTCCAATGTCTTTGTCATGTCTCCATTAATTCATGTTA
Organism: Cryptomeria japonica; assembly: GCF_030272615.1. NCBI lineage: Eukaryota > Viridiplantae > Streptophyta > Pinopsida > Cupressales > Cupressaceae > Cryptomeria > Cryptomeria japonica. Next base: position 685,464,625 of record NC_081415.1, read on the forward strand.
TGCAAATAGGATTATTTTCAAGATACCGATGTCCAGTCAGTTACCTCGAGGAGAGAAATGGATGGAAGCAAGGAGCCATGCGTACATTTAGGTACGTTGCCTTTTAAATGTTAAGCTTTGGACGCCTGTTTCGACCCGCACAACCATTACTTTTTACCAATCCCCTCGATCAAAGAAAGATTTGCCTGAGAAACGTTTCCCGAGAAATGTCAAGGTAACCAAAGGGTTTTTATAGGAAAGTGGGAATGATGGCACCCTTAATTCATGGGGGTTGATCGTAGCATCAATTTGAGTTGGCGTGCGTGTAAACAAACCCTTTCTTTTAAGCACTTGGTTTTTGCGAAAATCAAGGCATGTTATGCCTTTAAAGCTCAAAAGTTCTCTCTATCATCAGCTTATTTTTTCTATCTTTGAAGAGTGAAGCAAGAGGAAGATGAGCAGAGTTCCATCTCTCATCTTTAGTTTTCCAGCGAAAGGAAGAGGAAGGTTGTCTGCCTATATGGATTCTGAGGCTGCGTCCGCAAGTGTTGTTCCTAGAGGTTTTTGGGTTAATGTTTTTGAAGAGCTATCTTATTCCTCACACGCTATCCCTCCAAAGAAGGAGTATCCAAAGATGAAGGCCAAGGCTAAAACAATGACCCAGAACACATTTGTTGTTTTGGATTCTTTATAAAATATCTACGAGCCCGAGGTTCGAAGGTAGCCCAAAAACCTTAGAGAGGTTGCTTGCTCGAGGATGTTGCATCACATAAATGATCCTCATTCTATAGTAGTTCATTTCTAGAAAAATGGTGCTCCTCAATCTTTGGTTCCCGCAATTCCATACTACCCTGAGCTCATTGCCACTTGTGCAAAGGCTTTTTATCTCACTTCGTGCTCCATTAGCGGCTCTCACCTGAAATTGACCGTATCTCCAGAAGCTATTAGGGAAATGCTATGCTTCCCAATATTTGAAAATACAGAGGTCTTCTAAGAAAAATCCATGGAAGAGTTATGGAGTACCAGGAGAGACATTTTTTCTTTCTGTCAAAGTACCCTCAATCAAAGCCTGTCAGCTGGACTTCCAAAGTTCCCTTTGTCCTACAACAACCTAAAGCAAGATGACCTCAAGGATATCTCATCTACCTTGACATGACTGTGTGGTCATGAAAACGATTGGGATATCACAGCTTCCATGATGGGTTTTCTTTTTAAATGTAAGAAGCAAAGAGAGCCTTTCCACTTCGACTTCTCTGTGACTATCGCTAAGGCCATCATTAAGTAGATATCTGAGTTCCAGCAGTTGTGACACTTCAGGTTCTCTTTAGTATTGGTACACCTGCTTTTGCATCAAAATGAAGCTTTCTTCACATAGTTCATGCGCTTGGCCACTTATGATGAGTCGAGAAATGTAATGTTGGTGTCTTGTTGGACACCTTTGTTGCTGGCCTCTTATGATATCTACCTATTTTTAGATTTGTTCATGGCTCCCATGCTCAAAGACTTTGGCGTGATTCCCGACAAACCTTTAGCTCGTTTCTCCCAAATTCAAATGAACTGGATGCAAAATGAACACCCTCCTTGCAACTAGTTTGTGGGCCCTAATTTTTCTTTCATCCAAATGCATGGATTCTCTAAGGAACCTTTCCGACTACCCACTTACGTAACTGACAGAACCCTAGCTCTAGAAATGGCAAGGCAGTTGGCAAGAATTGAACAAGCAATTGGTGCTAGAAAGCATGATACCTCCATCACTGAAGATAACAAGGCCATTGGCCCAATTACTCTAGTAAGAAGAAAAGTAGCTGAGGAAACCTTGATGTCAAAAATGGTGCAGTGGGGTTTTGTAGTAATTGATGACTCTTGGAGTTATGACCTTGATGGCTGTTTAAGCGAAAGGAAAAATGCCATGAGGCATGAACCTCAAAACTTATGGATTGAGCATACAAATCCTCAAGTTGATGACCCAATTAAATATGTGGGCTTTGACAATTTTCCTATTCTGGAATGCCCTCCATGGTTAAAGTTTTATTCTCCAATACGAAGGTTCAACCCCGTGAAGCCTATTCCTTGGGCGTTGTTGGAAAACATGAAACTTTATCCTGGTCCAGAAAGAAAAGGGAAGATTTTTGGGTTTATCGTGAGGAGGTAAATTAGCTTAGAGCCAGCCTCGGGAATGCATCCCTAGATGAGCATTTTGAACAAGAATGGAGTAAGGTAAATAAATCTGATGATGAGACAGGTGACAGTTCCTCATGCGGAGACTCATCTCAAGAGGTAGCTGCCCAGTAGGAGTTTGGGATTATAAATATCGAAGGGCAGGAGCTAGAGCCACAAACTCTTCCTCCTTTAGATAGCACAACTCGCAGGCCTTGTTTGTAGGCTAGTAAGAGGCGGTCCGAGAAGGAGTCCTTTAAGGGCCCTCCAAAGAAGAAGCCATATCTCAGCATGTCAGGAGGGATCCTACCTAATACATTGATGGCAACATCTTCAGTTCTTCAGCCGCCGCATCCTTCTGCTGGTCAGGTACACCCTCTTTTCCCTTCTTCTCAAGCTTTGGATGTTCTTTTGACTGTCCTCATGACTATGATGCAAATCTCAGTCCCTACTACTCTCACTTTAGCCCCGACGGGTATGCCGATTAATCCCCAAGATGTGCTCGTACAGGCTTTTGTCCCATTCTTGGATGTGGCTTCCATATCGGTAGCTTTTCAATCGCCTGCATTAGAAGCAGTCCCTATGTCGCATAGGCTAGGTTTTGAAGAGTCATCTCCCCAAGCTATGGGCACAGTGTCTTCCAGCCCTTTCCTATTAGTGGGTTCTCCTTTTGTCCCTTTATTTTCCCCGCTGGCTGTAACCCATCCCATCCAACCTTTTTTTGCTGCCCCTTTTTTGTATTTCCCCTTTGCAATCCCTCCCGGTGCAGCTTTTGTAGGTCAAGCCATCGATCATCCAGATGAGTTCCAGTAGCAGGTTGTTTATGATAGAACCACTAGCTTGAGTAAGACCAGCAAGTGAAAGGAGAAGGAAGGTGCTCATCACACCCGCCCTCATTTACAAACACATTTCAGTGAGAAAAGGGATCGCCTCTACTTTGCAAATCTAGTTCTCAAGGTTGACAAGCCGGAATCTCAGATGAGACCTGATGACTACGTGCTATAGGCCATCGGTGTTAGTCTCCAAAGAGCCACAGCGTCTGACAAGGTTGGAATGATGGAGGAGACTTCCAAAGTGGTATCCACAGACTTTATTAAGAAAAGTCATCATTTAGAAAAGCTCCAATCAAAGAATGTTAGTCTCTATGATTCCCTTACCCAGAAAAGGAAGGAAGATAAGGCTCAGGGCTCAGAGATCAATCATCTACAAGGTCTACTAACTCAGGCTAATTCAGAGAAAGGGAAGTTACAGTCAGCTCTTAACAACGTAGGTTCTTAGTTAAAAGGTTAAGAAGCGACAATAAATGTGGCTCTAAAAGAATTACAAGAGAAGGACACAGAAATACAGCGATTAAAGGCTGCCTCTAAGGATGTTGCCCAGATCTAGATGCAGTTGTGTGAAGAAATCCTTCTCAAAGAGGATTATGCCTCTCATTTGAGTGAAGCCTAGGTATCATGGTCGGAGGAAAAGATGAATTTCAAGGCAGAGTTGAAAGAGAGAGAGACTAGCCTTAGACAATCCAGTGAGCGCATCTTAGAATTGGAGACTCTTCTACGATAGGAGCAAGATCATACATTATAGTTGCAGTAGGTCATCAGGATTGGGGAGGCAAAGATCTTGGCCTTGGAGAATCAAGTGGCCATTGAACAAAGTAAACACAATCAACTCCAGTAGGAGATGACTATGAAAGATAATGAAATATCTCGATTGTTGAGCCTTCCACCTTCGCAGTAGATTGCTCCAGGTTTCTCTATCATCCTGACAGAGCTATATGTTTCTCATTGGGAAAAGGTAAAATAGTACTGCCCATCCTTGCAGCTAGTGTTAAGATTTCTTAGTGATGCACAATCCCTATGTGCTAAGGTCGATGCCCTTATTAACAGTTCTATGCTTGTCATCGGTCCTAAGTTCCCAATAGCCCAAAATCTTATTCAGTTGCTATATTTTGCTCAAGATGAGGAACTTAGGGAGAAAGGGATTACGGACCACCAGTAATTGATCAAAAAGACTAATTTTTTCATAAACCAGCATAGGACAATCATGTAGGTTTCAGCTACCCTGGGACCTTTACAACTTTTAGTTCCAGACATTAGACGACATTTAGAGAAGTTCATTTCTTTGGGATTACCTTCTCCTTTCCTTGCAGATGATTTTGTGCTAGGGATTGAACAAGTATTGCAGCAGGTTGAAAATTTCCAACAGGATAGAGCTTTCCTGCCACAGCTGGGGAATCTCATTTCGACGAATGAGGTGGAGTGCCTTTTGTATCCTCTAGGCCAACTCTTTGCTCTCTTGAGACGGGTCCAAGATGAGCTTGTACCTCTGCCCTTTGATGAAGTAATTTGCCTGGATCAATATTTCCAATATTTAGAGGTGCAAGCTATGCTCTCTGAGGACAAATGGTTGCCTTTGCAACAAGCTTTCAATCTATTTCGTCCCATTGTGGCCTAAGTTTTGGTCTGTGAAACCAGTAATTTTTGGGTTCTCCTATTCTACAGGTAGAATTTCCATTGTTAGTCACCAGGAAATGTTCACTTTATTTTTCCTTGGTCTAAGTTTTTGGTGGGCTTGGTTGTTTTCGCCTTTTATCCAACAGCGTGGGGCGCATAGGACACTTGGCAACACGACGTTGCTCCCTCGGTTTATTTTTGGCATCTAGTTTTTAAAGCAGCGCAATGGTGACAAAAGGCAATGCGTGTTGACTGTTTTTGGTGGGCCCACCCGTTAGCACAGTATGCAAGTATTTTCTCGCATTTGTGTCTTTTTCAGTGGCCCATCCATGGTTAGCAGAATCTTTTCAGTTTGTGGTAGTATGTAGATCGTTGTAGGCAAAAAATGGAATTTCAGGGGCCGTTTTACTTGGTGTGATCTCCGTAGTGACAAGACATGTTTTCTATTCAAGGGGGTTATGCCATTTTGGCATTTTGGGGGAGTTGTTTTTAGGAGCTGAGAGCTCTTTAAATGTTGTTTTTTCCCTTCTACGAGGGGGTTCAGAACTTTGAAAAGAAAGACAATTAAGTTTGCTAAGTAGGAGTCTTTATTTCCAGCCTTTAAAAACTATTGTGGTTCTACTTGAGGAAGGTTATTCAAATTGTGCCTATGGCCTTTATGATGCCTCTTTCAATATGCTTTTGATGGTATTTTCTGTGTTGTTGCGTTAAAGTTCCAATAACTTTGGGAATATATCCATCTAAGATTTTGCCAATTGAACCATGTCTCGCACTTGTTATCTGGTAAATACATGATAAATATTTCCTTATGTTGCAAATAAATTTGATTGTAACTTTTGATTATGTTCTTGATCTGGACTTGTAGATTGTTGAATGGGCTTATAGAAGTCATATGTTTCTTGATTTTTGTATGTTCATTATCTTTTAATGATCTAGCATATCACCTTAGTAGTTTAGTGTTACTACTTTAAGGGTGTTTGTTTTCTTTCCCTTTTCTCAAAACCCAAGGAAGAGCCGGCTTCTCAATCTCGGAGGTCATTCAGTGTAACCTGCGCAAATCGGTCCCCCAACACTGAGTTTTCCATAAGGTTGTTTGTTTCCAAAGAAAAATTTAGAGTCAACAATACCACCGACCAATATTGTGATTTACATTACATAGCATGGACCTAAACCAAGTAACAAAACAATTATATCCACTAGGGATTCTGCTAAGACCAAAATCCAACATGCTTCACTTGCTAGTAGAAACCCTTATTGAAAGTTTAATCGGATCCAAATATGACTACCATAATAGCACACCATCCAAATCAAAGTCACCAAACACTCAGGATATGATCAGGAAGCACCAACAACATTAAATAAATCGATTCCTTAAGTCGAACCCAAAATCCACTAACCAAGTCACCAAAACAGCATGCTGATAAAGCTAACAGAGAATGCCAGAAGCCGGTAAATCAAAAAGCTAGCTGGTAAAGCCAAGAACAAGCCGGTAACTAGAAATACCAAAAGCGATAACCAAATTATGAAACCACCAGAATATAGAAAGCATATAACCATCAGAATAAGCATCCAAAACTGATTCTAGAGGCCTGATCATACTAGATTAGAATCACAGCCAAAACCAAAATGATCAACAAGACTAACTGGGATAGATCCAATCGGGATACAGTTTTGACATCAATGACAACACTTAACTAAATCCAACATATTGCCAACATTAACATGGTGCAATTGACTCTGGTGTCATAAATTATACTTCTTTAATTATAGAGCCCAATTTCACACTCTCATAGTATTCATTTTAGTGTTTCCCACTCCTCTATGCATTATAGGACCCTTTCTATCATTAAATTAATATTTAATTCAATCATGTGAATCCTTACTTATTTTAAATCTCATCGCACTCTTGTTTGGGCCCTTAAGTGTATGGTCATTTATCCTTTATTGTGTTATTTTTATATGAGTCTTATCCCATTTTAAAGTTCAAAAGATATTTTCTCCCACTTAAACATCATCATTTATAAATTATAGATCCCATATCAAGACCCTATTATCTCATAACCCTTGAAATTTAGGCCTATTTTATTGAGACTCTAGGTACACAAAGTGTAGATGACACTTTTTGGCTAAAATTTTCAAAGGATATAAGTCTCAGTCTTGGCATTTCTTGATCTATCCCTAATGAAAATTTTATGTCAAACTTTTATCAATTTAAAGTTGGAATTTCATATATAAGCAAGTTACCTTCCTCATTTTGTATATCAAATAGGAGGCAACTTTATGATATCCTTATGATGTGAAATTATTACCTAATGTGAAATTCTAGATTTATAAATTCAAGGAATATTTAGCAATATCAAGTCTTCATCATAATGGAAGCTTCAAGGGATGTTGGAGGATGATAGGGAATCACTGATTGATGATTGTCTTGTACCTCTCCCTAAATGAGTTGGGTATGATTTCATGTTATTCTCACATTTCTGTAATTAAGCTTCAAAACCAAGTTTTGTTATTGAGTTATGTGATTTATGCATTCTTGATTTAATTCATGTTTCACATCTTATCATTTAATTAAGGGTTTTCTCTAAACATACTTGAGTAGAACTCTAGTTAATGTTTATGCATCTAGGTTGTCACAATATTAGATACACTTAAGATTTAGAGTACACACTATTGTTTTCAAATTCAACTTGGCCATTTGTGAAGGGTAAAATCACCAATGTTGGGCCCCTTAGGACCCCATATGACCTCTAATGACACCATATGACCCCTTATGACCCCTTATGACCCCTTATGGGTCATATGGTGTCCTAAGGGGTCATATGGTGTTCTAACACATGTGATTCCTTATGACCACTTATGGGTCATATGGTGTCCTAAGGTGTCATATGGTGTTATAACACATGTGTGGCCCCTTAGGACCCCATATGACCCCTAATGACATCATAAGACCCCTTAATTAACCCTTATGACCCTTAATGAAATTGTATGACCCCTAATAACCCCTTATGACCCAATATGATCATATAGTGTCATAAGGGGTCATATGGTGTCATTAGGGGTCATATAGGGTCCTAAGGGGCCACACAAGTGTTCTAACTCATGTGGATCCCCTTAGAACCCTATATGAACCCTAATGATACCATATGACCCATAAGGGGTCATATGGTGTCCTAAGGGGTCATATGGTGTTCTAACACATGTGTGGCCTCTTAGGACCCCATATGATCCCTAACGATACCGTAAGATCCCTTAAAACACCTTAATGACCTCTTATTATCGTTAATGACCTCTAATGACCCCTTATGATGCCTTATGACCCCATATGACCCCTAATCATATTATAAGATCCCTTAAGACAATTATGACCCATAATGACCCCTAATGACCCCTAATGACCCCATATGACCCCTTAAGACCCCTGATGACCCTATATGACCCCTTAAGAACCTTGATGACCCTTTATGATCCCTAATGACTCTATATAGTTTCATAAGGGGTCATATGGTGCCATTAGGGATCATATGGTGTCCTAATGATACTATATGACCTCTCATGATACTATGTGAGTCATATGGAGTCTTAAGGGGTCATATAGTGTCCTAATGGATCATATGGTGTCGTTAGGAGTCATATGGTACCATAGGGTTTCCTAAGGGGTCATGTGACCCCTAATGACACTATATGACCCCTCATGAGACTATATGGGTCATATGGTGTCCTAAGGGGTCATACGACCCTTAATGACACTAGATGACCCCTTATGAGACTATATGGGCCATATGGTGTCCTAAGAGGTCATACGATCCTCAATGACATTATATGACCCCTTATAAGATTATATGGGTCATATGGTGTCCTAAGGGGTCATACGACCCTTAATGACACTATATGACCCCCTTATGACCCCATATGACACTATATGGGTCATATGGTTTCCTAAGGGGTCATATGACCCCTAATGACACTATATCAACCCTTAGGACCACTTAGGACACCATATAACCCCTTAAGACCCCTTTGTTAGACAGTTCAAATAACTGGAAGACAACTGAGAGGGGGGGTGAATCAGTTGTCATAGATTACAGGAACCATTAGCAATTTAAACTTTAAAACTGAAACCCAAAACATTAATATTAGAATAATAGATAATCCAATTAAGCATAAACAACAATCACTGAATAAATACCATTAATATGACACCAAGCTTTGTACGTGGAAAACCTGGTAAAGGGAAAAACCATGGTGGGAAGCCTACCCACAATCACATAATACTTCTGCAGTAAGTATGTGAATTACAATTGAGGGGCCTGCACATGCAGCAAGGCCAACAACCTAGAGTGCACTTCTCATCACAAAAGGAGCCTCACTAACTACATATAAATCCAGACTACAATTCGGAGAAGTGTTGAACCGCAAAAGATAGCATCTCCTATGCCTAAGTACAGTTCCGGTTAAGCTCAACATCGGAGGACTAAATCCTCTAACATAAACTGAAATCGATCTCCAATGATAGACCAACTCCTCTGCCTGAATGATATTAAATTATTCACACATTACATTCATTGACCATGACCTCTTACAATAACCATGATTATCTACAATGAGATCTTACATCTATATATACAAACCCTTGACCATAAACAATCAAGTCATCCACTAGACAATAAACCAATTACATAATTACAAACCATGTCGGCCTTAGACCAAACAAATAATACCAACACATAAGACATCCCGGAAATACATCAATAGATCCTATCCACACGTTTCATTAAAGTCAGTCCATAACCTAAATCAATTGGGACCAAGAATAGGTCCACATGCCACAACAATGATTTCCATCACCAAGTCTCGAACATGATCAGCAACAACATCTTGAAACTCCACCAGAAGCTGCACCAACACCACCTATGCAATTCATCTAAGATCTCTATCAAAAGATCTACTAGTGAAACCCTCACCGAAACTAAAAACCAATCTTCTAAGCAAGCAGGATAGCATCCAATCACCAAAGCAAAACCAACTAACCAAATATGAGTAGAAGTATCATGAACAAGCTGATACCATCACCAGACTATACCAGAGCCTACCAGATCATGCTGGATCCAAGTTAACCAGAAACCACTCAACCTACCTAGACCAGAAGGGTGTCGATAAAGCATCCAAATAGCTAGTGTTGTCATCAATGACAAAACATCAATGCAACACATAATCAATTCCACCAAATGGACAACACCCTTATGACCCCTTATGACACTATATGGGTCATATGGTGTCCTAAGGGATTATATGACCCTTAATGACACTATATGACCCCTTTGAACCACTTATGACCCCATATGGAATTATATGAGTGATATGGTTTTCTAAGGGATCATATGATCCCTAATGATAGTATTGTTAGTCCCAATTGGTACAGAGAGGGGAGGGGTGAATCACTACATTACCGATTTTAACCAATTGAAACTTTACTTTAAGTTTGAACTATTTAACCATTCACCAATGTAAACATTTACCGCAGAAGATTAAGCATACATGAAAAGATTCACAGAGACACACATTTTCTCCCTATAATGGAAACCTAATAGGGAGAAAACCACGGTGTGAGTAGGAACTCACAAAATTTTTACTCTTTTGAAGTACGCCCGGTTAAGAGCCATCCATGTTAGGAGATTACAAAGACACTGTTAGGTGCCACTTGGTTAAGGGATTTTGAATAAGGTTGGTTAGTGCCTTTACCCTGTTAAAGGTAGCTTGGTTAGAGGACTTAGAACATCAATCAAGATGTCACCCGGTTAAGGGATTTTTACAATAAGACTTATTAAAGACCGTCCAGTTAAGAGATTTAAGTTATAGTTGTTAGAAAGCAATAGATGGATTATCTGCTAAAACTGCTACTCATTAGCCAATCAGATCACACTAAAGCATCACCCTAGATCTACATTGGTTGTGTATGTTCTACACAACTCTGAGCTCCTGAATGCACTATCAACTCTTCCTTCTGCCGATTTGCTGATCCTTGAATATCACATTGTCGGTCCTCTGTCACTTGAGTTACCATTTTGTGAAACTCCATTCTACCAGTCTTCTATTATTCGGCTCTGCAGTTTCTTAAAACTCCCCCTATGTACACTTTTGCATTATCTTAATTTACCTTGACAACAACCATCTCAAGAATGAGATATGTGTATTTATAGACCCTTTTAGTCTATCACCAACTTTCCCTCCAAAACATACCTTTCAAAATTTTGTTGTTAGGCCTTAAATTACACCTTTGAAAACATGCAGCAATCTCTATCAATATAGTCGAACATGTCGATAAGTCCACCGGTTGACCTAGAGAAGACTCTCGATTTAGCTAGTTGTAACTAAATGTTACCAGCTGTCGGTTACTGACTCTTTCGATGTACCAATCAAAACCTATCTAGTCAATTTCCTCTTGTATACTGGTTTGTTCTTTTCTTAGCCGGTGAACCTCTTCTATGCCAATCTACTCACCGCTACCCGATCTTCTTACTGTTGTCAGTCTACTCACTGCTTGCCAGTCTACTTACAACTGATGGACTGTGTCGATCTACTCATCGCTTGCCAGTCTACTTCCTGTCAATGGTCTGTGAAGACTCGAGAGATGATGTTGCCAACAATGACAACCATACCATTTACTAGTCATACAAAATAGTATCAGAATGCCAACAAACTCCTCATTTGGAATTGGTGGCAAATACTATAAACCGCTAATAAAGTATGCCAGCTTTGGCCCCTATTCCTAAGAAGATTCCAAAATTCCCCTTTTTTCCATCAATGGCAAAGACTATCCACAAAAAAATTTGTCAAAATAAAGCAAAAATATCTTTAAAGTTTTCTTGAGGCACTTTCAAGGAAGATTCCCATGAAGGTTGAATTTGTTTCATGGTGGTGAAGTGGCCATGTAAAATTGCAATGAAGACCTCCATATCGTCAACTATCTTACAGTCAGGTGCTTGTATTAGGCAGTCTGCTTCATTAATGTTCAGTTGCATGAAATCAATAATTGGTGCTAAATGGGACTATAGCTTTAACAAACTAAGACTTATTTTGTCTTCTTCATCTTTCAACCTTCTTATTTTATGATTGAGCATTTTGACTTTTCCAGTAAAGGTTGATGTTGAATTGCTAAGGGGACCAAACGATATTACCAGATCTTGAATCTCCTTTTGAATTTGATTTATTTTATCTTCTAAGTCTTTGATTAAAGTAGGAAAGTTTGAAGATTTCATCAGTAGTTGACCAACTTGCTGCAGTATGGTTTTAACTTCTTTTGTTTTGGTGGAAAGAGTAACTTTTCCAACTATTATCTACTCCATTAGGTTATATCCTCGCTTTGTCAGATTGCCTTACTACAACCTTCTCGAGATCGGTTGCCTTTGAACTAATTGCTTCAACCAGAGTATCCAACTGATCAATAATGGGTGCAGTATCATCAACTGCAATGTCCAGGATGAGATTAGAGAATTGTTTTGGTAGAAGTGAGGATTCTTGCCTTCTTTTTATTTTCTCTTTGTCTTACCTTTTCAACTTGGATTCTTAGTGTAGCATAGGAAATTGGAAATCATCGCAAGCAATTCAATATTAGTCATAGCTCAATCACAAAAGCTCAAATGCAATGATCAATCCTAATTACATCCAATAGAGACATGAAAGCAAAACATTCAAGATTAAAAAATTAGCAAACCAAATGCAAATTTGAATATCTCCTTCATGTGGCTCCATTGTCCTTCTTTCTTCTTCAAATAGCTTTGTTTGTGGATCTCACCTACAAGTGCATACACATGAGATGAAAGCAAGTAGACAAGATAGTAGCGCAAGAATACTCGAAGCATGATTGATTCGACAAAGTGATTATTAGATCAGGATTGAAGAAATTCATCCAATTTATAGATAAATTGGAGAAAAGATCAAATTAGCATGAAGGGATTCAAATGGAAATTGCAAATCAAGAATGTCAATTATGACAAATTTATGACAAATTTGCACTTTCTATGCAAAATTGATTGATTGATAATTTATGACAAATTTCTATGTCAAAAATTGATTGATTGTCAATTATGACAAATTATGACAAATTGAAATGTCATTCCCATGAAATTAGGAGAAAAATAGGAGGAAATTGAATTAGAAATTAGGAAAATTAGAAAAAGAGGAAATTAGGAATTAGGAAAAAAGAAAATGAGGAAATTAGGAATTTAGTGAATTAATTAATAATCTTTCATTTATTAATCAATACACAAAGAGGAAATTTAGAAATTGATGAAAAATTAGGAAATTAGGAGAAATTAGGTAAATTAATTAATAATTTGTCATTTATTAATTAATTCACAAAAAGAGGAATAACTAGTTAGCCAATTAAATAAATATTTAATTGTGACACGATGACCTAGGATAAATAAATTAATTATTTAACCTAGAGGGAGAAATGACAAACAAGGTTAAATGAATAAAATCATGAAACCTTAAAAGTTAAATTAGAAATGCAAGGATGACAATTAGGTCTTGATAAAGGATAACTGACGTCGATTCGATTTAATCATGATTCTGACTTGATAAAAGACCAACGCTGACAAATGATTTGATTGATAAATGCGCCAATTGATGAGGAACAATGACAAATTGATCCAAATTGACACAATTGAGAAAGACGATGATCGATGACAAATCGATCGCAAAATGACAAAATTGACAAAGAGAACAACGATCGATGACAAATTGATTACCAGATGACAAGATTGAAAATGACAATGATTGATAACAAATCGATCGCAAAACGACAAGATTGAAAAGAGGACAAAACCCTGATTAGGATTGACGATGTCCAAAATGATGACAAATTAACACGCACATTGATGCGACAGGATAAGATTGACCAAAATCATGATAGAAGATTGGTGTCGACAAGACCAATTTTAAAAGCGAGACAACTGAAGAATGCATAAGAAGGACCTGATGCTCGCAAATGATAAAGACCAAGTGCATGACATAGGAGAAATGTTAATGCGACGCAAAAACCCTAAAATAAGGCAATGCGTAAATGTTAAAGTACGATTCCGCAAGCGTTGACCATTTTTAGGTGTCTACACTTAGTTTTTTGACACTTTCATCAACTATTTGGGAGTCATTTTCTTTATATCAATGACCGATTCACCTTCTTCTTCCTCCTATGTTCCTTCTTCCATTTTTAAAGTCTTAACTTATGATCTAGTTGTTATGATGATTCTTACCTTTTTCTTTTCACTTTCATTGTCTAAGTCTAACTTCCTCTTTGCCAAAGGGGTATCCATCACTATTGTGTTATCCTTTATTTTCTTCTCTTCCTCTTTTCCTTCCTCTAATTTCTTCTCTTCCTCTTTTCCTTCCTCTTCTTTGTTCTCTTCCTCTTTTCCTTCCTCTGAATTCATTTCTTCCTCTTTTCCTTCCTCTGTTTTCTTCTCTTCCTCATTTCCTTCCTTTGTTCTCTTCTCTTCCTCTATCTTCTTTTCTTCCTCTTTTTCTTCTTGAGAGAGATTAGGATTTGGTGTTAATAAGGTTTTGTGAGGTGTATCCTCATAAGGAATATCTTCAACTAACACTTCATCTTGATTGGAAAGCTTAGTTTTGTCAGCTTCCTTCACCGGTGAAGTATGAACCGGTTGTCCGATACCCTTTGTCAGATTGGAGATGTCTAACACAACATTTCCTATTATGTCCTCAACTATGAAAGTATCAAATTCTTCAAGGAAGTCTTTTTATTTATCTTTTCCTTTTACAAGGACAACTGCACCTTTGTCTTGTGTTGTTTCTTTTTCAATTTCTTCTTCAGATTTCTTTTTCTGGTTCGTAATTTCCTTCCACAAGGAAACACCTTCAGCATGTACTCCTCCCACTTCTCCTACTACCACTCTCCCAGTTTTATTCCTTATTTTGAAATACTGAATGCATGCTTCAGCCACAAGTGAAGCTTGTTCAAGGTCTAAGTCATGATGCACTTCCATGAGTGCTTTTATTCTGAGTTCCTTTTCAGTAGCTAGAGTTGTCTTCCATCTTCCTTCCATGTGATCTAGCAGGTCTGATGGGATAATCCCATATAATTCACTAGGATTCCTACAAAAATTGTGCAAGTTCCAAATTAACATTGAGTGGAAAGACATCTTCAGTCTCAGGAACAACCTCTAAACCATCATCAACATCATCAGCTGGAACCTTGAGTGGAATGACATCTTCAATCTTCAAGTCCTACTAATACTTTCACAATCAACTGGAACCTCATTAAGTGGAATGACATCTTCAATCTCATGAACAACCTCTAAACCATCATCAGCATGCAGGAAATAATTACCCATACCTGATGACTCAAAAAGAATTTGTGCCTGTTGATCATAAGACTTGACAATGGTGTATTTTGATTCTTTTTATGGAAGTAACTTTTGGATAACTCCTTTAACAAGAATATGAGCCTCATTCATATCCATGTTTAACTCACCTCCCACATCTCTACAAAAATTTCTTCCCAACAATAGACCATAGGAAACTGGCACATCGGCTACCAGTATTGTCATATTTATCTTCTTTTCTGGGAATGCAGCAAAAGCAAACTGCACGTCCTTGATCTGACCTATCAAAGGGACTTGCTTGTTATCCATAGAGAAACATCTTCCAAATGTTTTGGTCAAAGTTAAACTAAGGGCATTGGCAACTTTTGATGGTATAAAATTATCAAATGCCCTAGAATCGATTACACAGTTACTAAGCTTATAACCATTTATCAACAAAGAGATATAGAATGGTTCTATCTTTTCTATAGGAGAAGGGGAAGTCACTAAGTTATTTTTAAGTGAGTTAGACTCGGGGAGATTACTAGAAGTAGTATCTTTTTCTTTAACAAACTTGACCAAACGGTCAAATTGATCTGGATTAGATCTCAAAAATTGAACCTCGGACATTTGTATTTTAGTTTTCCTAGCATGGTCTAAAATATCAAATGAGTGAAAATAATTCATCAAAGATTGATTTGGGTTCTCATTTTGAGAACTTAAAACATTAGGTACACTAGTCTTCGATGCAGGTGTAGAAGAATTGACAGGTGCAGAAAAATTGACAACAATCGAAGAATCACTTACACTTTTATCCTTCGCGGCATCCTTTGAGATAGAGTTGTCTTTTGCGAGATTTGGTATGGGAGTCCCACGCTTAACAATAGAAACTAGAAAACATATAGAATCCTTGATTTGAATAGACTCATCACTCTTCACAATGATAGGTGGCTAAGTTGTCTGTGCTTGCGAATGAGTGAATACTACAAAGATATCCCCATCACATGTGTTTGGCATATCATCTTCTTGATATTGCATAAACCTGATATTAGAGTCACCAACCAACTCTACATCATCTTCTTGATGCAAATTGGTGTCTTCTTCACCAAAAGGGGGAAGATCATTCTGTTCAGCTTCATAATAACCTATAGCTGAATTTTAGGGTGGTTCTTCCAACACAAGCCTCTCTGGAGTGGGAGGCAATTTATTTTAATTATTCATGGTGTAATTGAAAGCATTATTTGGATAAGTCCTTCTTGGAACATCACGATAAGAAGTATTTCCTTGTGAGGAAATTTTCTTCTTAAGTGCTAACAACTCATTTGCTAACTTTTGTATCATGGGATCAACATAATTCATTAAAGAAAAAGATGAATCAACAATTCAATTATTCCTAACCTTGTTAGGATCTATCCTTATCTTACCAACAAAGATAAGATCATCTTTGATTGATATGGCTATTTTTTGTACGGTGGCCAAATCTATAGGATTATTCCTTCGCAAAAGAAAGCTCACCTCTGGCAATTGAGAGTTGATAAAGAAGCATTTCAAATTTCCAACGGTGGGTTGTGAAACAACTAGAATGTGATTATGCAATCTGTTAAACTTTGCTACGAACTCATGCATAGGTTCCTGAGGTTATTTTTTCATTTAAGTTAATTGTGCTAGCAGCACGTGATCATCTTTGGCAGACTTGAACCTTGCTTCAAACAGTGTTCTGAGAGTTTCCCAATTTTTGATACAAGCATTTAGAAGATGATAGAACCAATCAGCAGCGACCACATGCAAAGTCTCAATGAACAATCTCACTGAAACATCTTCATGCTCAATGCCTAGGACCCCACATGTGATGTAGAAGGCAACAATGTGTTCATCTCGGTGTTGAGAACCATCCCCCAAAAATTTAGGCAATTTTTTTCATGTGCCTTTAGGAAGTTATGCAAAGGTGCAGTCAAGCTCAATGGACCAAAAGCAGTACCCCAAGGGCCAGCAGCAGCCATCCTTAACGGATTATATGGTGGTATTACAAAATGACTTGCAAGTGGAACAAATAAGACTTGCAAACTTGACACCTCACTTAGTACATGAGATCGTCGTATAGAAGGAGGAAAACTTCATGTTTGCTGCAAAGGAGAATGCGTCCATGGAGGTGTCACATAAGGAAAATTACGTTGTTGTAGAAACTCAAAAGTAGGATCAACAACTCCTGCTAATCATTGCCCACGAGTGTAACTTTGATCAACCAGATTATGATTTTTGAGAAAAACAACAAAATGGATATTACAATGAAAAGAGCACTGCAACCCAAAGGGAAAATACCGGTTGCACATCGCTCCCCAGTAGATTCGTCAAAAATCTATTGGGTGAATATTTTGTCACTAGCATACCAATGACAAAATATATGATTCACACACAGCTATGTTGAGAAATTAATCTCTCCTCTCATCAAGGGGAGGTTCCCTTTGAAATTTCTTCTCTAATTAATAAGAAATTAAAATCTATGGGTTAGTGTTGGGCATATAACTCTCTTTTTTCAGAGTTAATGTATTCTCCCTCCACTTTGTTATAATTTCCCTATCACTTTGATACTTAAGGAAATGAACAAATTAATCCAACAAACTATACCAAGATTTTATAAGCAAGAAGCACAAAGCCTTTCTTGAATATAACACTAACTTAACTAATTATCACAATGGTAAGGAATTCAATCTTCCAGCTCAAAGTCTTCAAGTAAAATTCCTTAATCCTTAAAACTACAAGCAATAGTAGCAATACAAAGCCTACTACTAATCACTTAACAATATAAAAATTCCCAAATATTCAAGGAGCACAAAGTCTACTTTCACAATTCAAGAGCTCTTTTACCCACTTAACAATACCTCCTATATCAAGAAATTCAAGAACATATATAAGTCATGAACATAAGAACATCAACTCATATAAAGTCTTAGTTGAGACAAAAAATTCAACAGAGTTTTGCTTAGCATAATAAAAGATAAAATATACAAATTAGGGTCCTCCTTATATATAAGAAGAGTGGAGAAAAAAGTGGGTACAGTTGACTAATTCAATTGCACAGTCCCACTTCACTACAACTACAGTAGAAATAAATTATACAGCTATGAGAAAACTTGTAGCATCTAACAATGCAACTACATGAAAAGAAAATGTCAAAAAGGGACACTTTATTCATCTTTCTCCTCCTTGTTTGATTTGTGGAATTCTTCAAACTTAGTCAGGATGGCCTCCATCTCTACTTGGTTTGGCATTGGAGTAGAATCTGTGATTACACAAACATGGGAAATTGCATCTTCTGCCTTCGCATATTTCTTTTTTCCATCTTTCAGCATGGATGCAAGGACTTCAAAACTAACTTGGATCTCCAGTAACTTGACGAATACACTTAGTGAGAAATTTTGTCCCATGCAGTGATCCATTAAGGAGAGAAACTCCTATGTGATGGCATCGTGGGTAACGAGATTTTGATTATCATCATATAGATAACAAGGAAGGTCAGCAATTCTAGCATAAATGAGATCAATCTCATCATCACCTTCCTTCCTTTCATGATCCAGCTCCGCAATCATTATGAGACAATAGTGACAAATTTTGGATATATTTTTCTCTTGTAGGAATCACTTTATTTTCAACAAGGACATCTATTCTGAAATCGTCCATTTTGCTCCAAAGGGTTGTACTCTTCTCAATATTTTCAATTTCTTGAGATAATGAGGTCTTGATACTTTGCATGTGACTTTGGATTACTTTAAAATTAGTCAATAAGCCAATTGTTGAACTTAGAAGATGAGACCCTTTTGATTTCAACTGTGCAATCCATTCATCCACCACTCGACCTTTGGTTCCCACCTATTCAACTTTATTAAGAGCTTCAGTGTCCATCGAGGAACCTATGGGCTCAATCTTTTGGGAAGATCGTGTAAATTTAAGAAGAAAATTGGTGAATTGCTCGCACTTCTATTTTAGTTCATTCTTATCCTTCTCTTGATCAAACCTCCATAACAAAGAGTTAAAAGCCATTTGAGAATCCAGCTTAATACTCTCATGCATCTCTACTCCCATCTCTATAGTTTGCATGGTATATTCTTTAGGTTGTATATTATATTTACTCTTATCTGACGATGGTACCATGACCTCAGCATATTTCCTTTTAGTACTTAGTAGTCGGATCTACTAACACTCGAGAGATAGTCTTTGGCTTCTTTGTTCCTTTGGGCTTTGGAGGAACCAACTGCTCAAAATAAAACTCATCAGGTGAAATTACTTGTTTCTTCCTCTTGGGTGCTATTGCCTCCATCCAAGGTGGTAATTCTAGAGTGGCGGGAGGACTAGTAGCTTCTTGTTGAACATCACTTGGTATTTTGGGAGAAAACTAGCTTGAACTTACAATGGTTGTAGATGTTGTTATCCGTATCAGTGCTGAAGTATCTAGTGATATGTTTTCTGATGTAGTAACAGGTACTAATGTTGACCCTTCTTCAGTTATGACCACAGTGGGGAGAGTGGAAGGTGCAGTGGAAACAATTTCAGTACTAACTAGAGTTGGAATTTCTGTTATGACCACCGTAGTAGAAATAACTTCCGTTCTTACCAGAGATGGAATTTATGTTATGACCACCATAGAAGGTAAATTCATCATTAGTTGTTCCACAAATGCTTGCTCCATAGCTTTAGAAAACTCCAATATTGAAGATTCAATGGTGGTGAAGGAATATCATCCAAACTGGAAAATTTGGATAATGCAAAAAATTGTTGAGCAGCTTCTAACTGTGACATGCCCAAATTTAACTCTTCATCATCAAATCCCTCATCCTCTTGATCCAAGTCAGTTTCAATGAAATTAATAATAACCTCTGGATGTGTAGGTGCCTATGAGGTGATAGGGACATTGATTTCTCCTGATGTGTTGTCTCTTCATCCTGTGTTTCTTCTTGATGAGGAATTTCACCTTCTTCTGACTCATTTTATTTCTCAGTTTCTATAGAAAGTTGTTGTTCCGATTCCTTTGTGACTGTCTTTGATGTTGTTGAAGATGATTCACCTTTCTTGGACCCTTTAATTGTGAACTTGATTTTGCGTCCTTTCGCCTTAGATTGCATTACAGGAGCCGAGGATGATACTTGTGGATCTGCTTTGCCCTTGGTTCTTGTTTCAGTTGTAGTTGTCTTACAAACTGGACCATCACTATTATCATCATCTCCAGAACTATCAGAAAATTGTTTCATTCTAAGATTATTTTTTAATAACAATGCATTGGTATTTTCCAGAATAGGAGAGATTCTCTGAGTGATAGACTTACTCTCCTTTTTTCAACCATTACACCGGAGGAAGTGGAGAATCGACAATCTTCTTTTCATAATAGACTGGGTCTATTGTGGCATCAGTGTCTTCCATGTTTATTGGAATTTTTGCTAAATCCATATTTTCAATCTACTCTAGGGTAAGATGACTGAAATCCATTCTTCTTATGTCTTCCTCATCCTAACAATCCACCCACACATCCTCGAATCTAAAAACATGGGTGTAGTTTCTCTTGAGCTTATTCTTCATGCCACGAAAATCAAAAAAAAATTGTGCCTTGAATCTTCTCATAGTGTTCCATTGCATCTCTTCCTCCATGTTCTTTTCTTTGGGGTTAGGTAAAACTGAGTACTTGCTAATAGATTCTGGGAACTTCAATCTGCTCTTATGTGCTTGTGATTACTTTTCATGCACATAGATTAGTTGCCAACACAACTCCATGAGGATGATCTTATTAGAAGGATACCTTGGTAAAATGAAGGTTTCACCTGAGAAACATCTGATCTGGATGTAAGTGAATGTTGGAAACTGAAGAAAAATGCATCCAAAATGAGACACCCTGTTATATGCATCCTCTGATAATCTTTTCTTCTATGGGCTTTTATCAAACATGCATTTCCACATAGCAAAGAAGCCATAATTGACTCTCCTAAAATGGCTACCTTGATTCTTGATCATGAGTTTATCATAGTATTCCCAAATAGGTACTAACCTCCTATCACCTTTGGTAGATAAACCTAGATATTGTTTCATAGAAGTAGCTACATATACCAGGTAAGAAGTCATATATAATTTCAATGTCACTTTGACCTCCTTCAATTGTGGACAGAGTGCATCACTGATCTCTTCACCCCAATCAATCCTTATAGCCCATTTCCTGATTATATTCATGTAATAGCACATCCAGGTTTGGAAATAATGAGTCTTTTAAACCCTTCACCCATGCCAACATGGTGATAGAATCATTGTACTCCTCATTGAAGTCACTTATGTGGAAGTATTTAGGCCATCATGAGGTGGTATAATTCCTAGTTGTAGAGAGGTACACTGTATTAATTACTTTCTTGCATTTGAACTCATTTTTCTCATAGTACTCTTGAGAACTTTCTTGAGAAATATCGACCACTTCCTCGACTGGAGAACCTTTGAAAACACTGTTGAAGAAAACACTATCCAAATTCATGACCACATTTTGATCAACATCCTTAACCTTTCTTGTATTTGGATCAAAGTGTTCCGCCACTACAAGCACAAAATCCAGATCATGAGTTGCAACTGGGAAGGAAGCATATTTATGCAACTCAGATTTGATCAAGTTTGTTAGGCAAGGAGGAACTTTCTCAACTCGATCAATAAATTCCTACATACTAACATGACAAATTTTTGTATCTTTGATCTCCTTGATGTTTGAATCTACTAAACTCTCCAAGTACAAATTCAAGTACTTATCATACTTGTACTTCATCTTCTTTTTTGATGTTTTACTCGATGAAGATTCCAACTGACTCAAAGAAGGCTCTGATTTGTCGTGAGAGGGTCTTGACATTTGCAAATTAATGCATTCAATGCTAAGGATTAGCTTCTTTGATAGTTATCATCATCAATAAAACCAAATTTTATCAATCGGATCGAAAAATGGACTCAGACAGGCTTGGGAGCAAAACTGTCAAAACTGGCAGGTTGGGGAAAAATGTCTGATATGCACCTTAGGAGTCAAAATTTGCACATCGGACTTTAAAGTCTGATGTGCAAATTGGGGAAAGTCATCGGCACATCAGACTTTAAATTTTGATGTGCAAGTTAGGAAAAATCATTAGCACATCAGACTTTAAAGTTCGATGTGCCAGTGAAAAATCATTCAAAGGACCAGCACATCGGACTTTAAAGTCTGATGTGCTGGAGAAGGGCAACCAATTGACATGTCTGGTTTTAAAACCCAACATGTCAATTAGACAATCTCCTCTTGCATATCGGACTTTAAATTCTGATATGTGAGGTTTTAACCCTCCTACATATTAGACTTTAAAGTCGGATATGCAGAGAGATCTCCACTCATTAGCCTGCATGTCGGGTTATAAAACCCGACGTGCAGGCGAGGGAAGACAGAAGAAAAACAAGAGTCCGAGGGCCATCGGACATTAAAGTTTGATGTGCCCTCAGCCTTGAGAGGAAGATTTCTAGAGCAATTAGATTTTAATGTTCGATGCGCTCCAATCAACAGAAAAAACCAAAACGGCGGAGAGAGAAATGATGGAAGGGAAAAAAAAAAAAAAAAACAATAAAACCCTACCTCAATCCACACGATCGAAGAAAAATCCGATAACCGGCGAGGTGATCAAGGTTGAAAACATGATGAGAAGAGTAGGAGGGCATGTGCAAAGGATAAATCACCAAACGAAATGAAGAAATAAGCCCCAAAAATCAATAAATAACCCTAGAAATTAGCAATAAATGCACTCATTAATTGTTAATTGTGCAATGCATGTTAGACTTTAAAGTCCAACATGCAGGACTAAAACCCTTGCAAGTCCGACATGTAAGAAATTCCCAAATCAACCTACACATCAAACTTTAAAGTCTGATGTGCAGATGCAAAGACCCTGTAGGTCAGACTTTAAAGTTCAATCTGTAGGAGAAGGACTACCTATAGGTCGGACTTTAAAGTCCGATCTGTAAGGGTAGAAACAAAATTTTCCACATCAGACTTTAAAGTCCGATGTGTAATTTTCCTCAAAAAGAAAGAATCTTGCAAGTTAGCCTTTAAAGTCCAACCTGCAGGTAAAACTACAAATCTACAAGAACTTAAAAACAATAAAAATGAAAAAGCGAAAAGCTAAATGAGCTAACTGATAGAGTCGATCAAGCTCTCCTAGAGGTTGTAAGGTATGAAACAGACCATTTTCGTAGGGTTGCCTCATGATTTTGGTCATGCTGAAATCAAGGACAACAGTCTGGGATAAGGTAGTCAAAAGAGGTCAAAGTGAAGAGATGTTCCCTCTTATCCTACGGTGTCAAAATTGACCAACAAAAGTCATGCGGGATAAGAAACTAAAGGGAATATTGTAGATTCCCTTATCTCACACAAGCTAAGATGCACACAAAATGTTGCATAGGCTAACAAGTGAAACCATGCCATGAAGAAAACCTTATCCCACATGAGACAGATGGTTATGTTGTGGTCCCGCAGGACAAGGAAAAATGAAGACAAAAGAAAGAAACCTTATCCCACACAAAGTAACAGGCTACAAAAGGTTCACGCAGGATAACAAAAGTAAAGGCACATCCTTATCCTGTGTGGTGAAACTTGGAGAGAAATGGTCTCATGAGATAATAAATCAAAGTGATATTTCTTGAAGATGTTTATCCCACATGAGACAAGGATGATGTTAGTAGGCCCATGGGATAAGAAAACAAAAGGAAGTGAAGGGCCTTCTTATCTCGCGTGACCAAGATGGGATGTGAAGAAGCCCACTGGATAAGGAAAAGTGAAGGAAGCATTGAAAGGTATGCTTATCTTGCATGGTCTTTAGACATCAAAGGAGCAAATAAACACAAGCAATGATGGATAAGGGAAAATATGTGCTAGCATGAATAAATCTTATCTTGCAAGGTGAAACAGGGTTAAGGAATATAGCACGGGATAAGGACAACCGAAGATAAAAAAGGGAGAAACCTTATCCTGTGTGGGGTAAGAGACTATGCTAATGTGGTGCGGTCTACTAAAGAAAGAGGAAGGATTATTAATAATGACATAAGCTTATCCTGCATGAGTAAAACATACATGCGATATGCATAACACGAAGGTTAGCCATAGTATGAAGTTCAATGGTTCTGAGTAGCCTGATAGTCCACATGGGTGTTGACCAAGTTTGACTCAATGATGTGGCATGTACAGAGCGAATCAACGGACACTTGTCAAAATGATGAAAAGGTATTTTGCTGACAAAATTTAAGATTATGACCCACTTTATGGCCATGTCTACAAGTCGATAGACTCAGAGGTCCACGTGAACGATTGACTAGGATTGACTAAGTGACTTGGACATTGAATAAGATGTATGCATGATGATAGGCAAAATGATCTACATGGTGGTTAACTGACCTTGAACAAATTATCTGGATAAAGGAAATGGAGACATATAGCTCCCTAGCTGGTCAAAGAAGATATCTGATACACAGAAGTTGATGATGGTGGATTTCAGTACGGTAGTTTTCGATCTTGTCTCAGTAGGTCGACAAAGAATGAAAAACACATTAATGGCGACCGAGTTGTAGGCAGGCTATGTGGCTCGAGGAAGGATTGTAGATTATTTTGGGTAGAGAAAGATTACTAAACTTAGTAATCCAAGTACATCGAATGATCTAAAGATAGACAAGTGCATGGCTCAAGATGATCAACATGTAGGAAATCAGATCTTATGGACAGGCGATGAGATCGGATAGTTGTAGGTGAAGCAAATGAGCTTGCAGGGTTGTGTGGATAAGTGGAAAAACTGACAGAGAGCAGTCTAATGTTCTGGCTAAGGTCTATGATGATGTAGCATGTGGAAGAACCACAATGATGACTAAGATAAAGGCTTCCTAGTTGAATTCATTAGATCAATGGCTCAAGTTCAAATTATGTGAAGGATACAGATTGGTGGATTTTGGAACTTGAATTGCCAACTGGGAGAATGCAAACCGACTAAAATGATGATCTGTATGTTGCAGAGGAACATGTGTAGAGAAGATGCATGATAACGAGGTAAACAAATCTTGTTTGATGTGTGATAAGTTAAGATTACATTGACCTTGTGTAGGTGTTGATTATGAATGCAATGACACAGAGTAGAGAAGAGTAGTGAATGTGATCTGACCGGAGTAATTGGATCGCAGTGAGAGAACAGTGTGAACACGCAGTTGAGCCAATTGTAAGGTGTAGATGTGTGTATGTTAAGGGATAGAGAGCATAGTAGAATAGTGATCTATGACCAGTAAAGAGGAATGAACATTAAGTGTGACTATGTGAGCTAAAGAGAAGTAAACAACAACAGATAGTTGTGAGTGTGGTCGTAGAGAGTGAAGATGTATTTGCAAAAACATAGTAGAGAGAGAAGTTGTAGAAGAAGAAGATTGAGAGAAGAGTAGTCTGAGAAAGGTGAAGCTGAGGCAGAGAGGGAGAAGCGATCTGAGCAAAAGATAGAGATCAGAGAGTAGAGAACAAGAGCAAAGATAGATAGAGAGTAGAGAGCTGAGATTGAAGCTTAAGATCAGAAAGTAGAAATGAGTCAGTTCAATCTCAAGAGAACAATATTTGTGAGTTAGAAAACCTCATTTACAACAAGGTAATTAAATTGTATTCATATATACTCATTATAATCTCTGATTGGGTGCTCATAGCTAGGGGTTGGTGCTCCTTGGGTTGGTGCCCTAGAACAGGGGGTTGGTACTCCTTTGAGTAGGTGCTCATAAACTGTCGGGGTTGGTGCCCATAAACTTCAGGGGTTGTTTCTCCTTGGGTTGGTCCCCTAAATATTGTATTTAATGATTTACCTATAAGGTTGGATTGAAGGAGTAGACTCCAACAACATTTCTCACTGAGGTTTCTCCCCACTATGGTTTTTCCTCATATGTACTTGTGTTATGGGTTGCTTCTTATGTGTATGTACTCATCTGTTTAATATCTCTTCTCATAGTCTTGTGATTAAAATTATTAATACTGAATTTTTTTAGAAGCTGAAAGTTTTTATTGATTACCACTGATTCACCCCCCTCTCAATGGTCCATTGTGTTCTTGTTGGCTTTTTTTGAGCCAACCTTAATAGGGACAAGAAAAGGGTCATGCGAGATAAGAAAAGTCAAAGGCATGAGGTATTTTTCCTTATCCCACAGAGTTAAAAGGGACACAATGTGATGTCGGGGGATAAGAATCGATTGAAGAAAAAGAGGACTTTTTTATGCCACGTGTTCTCGCAAGATAAGAAAATAAAGGTGAAACAAAGGCAACAACGACATCTCGTGGGATAAGAGTTTGTAACGAGATGATGTGTTCTCTCTTATCCCGCAGGGTAAAATGTAGACAAAGGTGGTCGTACGGGATAGTCTTGTTGAGGATAAAGGATAAGCTTTCCTCTTATCCTGCAAGGTTAAAAGGGCAGCAACGACGGTGAGTGCGATAAGGAATTGTGCAAAGAAAAAAAGGAAAAACCTTATTCTGCGAAGTAGAACAAAGGCACTAAAGGCCCCGTGGGATAAGGAATTAAGGGTAAATCAAAGAGATCCTTATTCCATGGAATAGAACAAAGAGAAGGGAAATGTCATGAGATAAGCAAACAAGGAAGAGGGTCAGCCTCTCTTATCCTACAAGGCGAGGTCGAGTAAAGAAATATGTCGCAGGATAAGCAAACCAAGCAGAAACAAAGAACGCTTATCCCATGAGGATAAAGTGGGATACGAAGGACCTCGTGGGATAAGAGGATGATGAAGGCTGATAAAGGAAAAACTCAATGAGGCTTATCTCACAAAGTTGAAGAGAGAGTGGAAAAGAGCCATGGGATAAGAAGACAAAGAAAATGCAAAGGGGATGGTTTTTCCCACTTATCTTACGCGGTATGTAGGACTGTTTAGCGATCAAACATAGTGAATGAAGCATGGAACCGGGGTGCCACATTGGATATCTATGGCCATCAAATCTTCATAAAGGCCTGATCCGATGGCCATGTTTTAATCATGGATTGGGCTTGTTGGATGCCTATGTCGAGAGATCTTGTGCGTCCGTCTTTGCACGAATCTCTCAGATTGACGATGGATTTTTTATTTTTGTGGTGGCAGTTGAGTTTTGAATACTCAGTAGGAGAGTAGTTGTTGACCTGATGGTCGAGGACGTTCTATGCTTAGTCGATGCCCAATTTTGGACCCGATCTCACTCTAGCCACTAGATTTATCTGCCATAACTCTAGACATGACCCTGCAAGCCGATTTCAGATGCCACCCATGCCCTCTTAAATGCAGTTTAGAAACTTTGGGCTTTGTAGGTACATAGAGACACATTCAAATGCATGGTTTTCCCTAATTTATGAGGATTTTTGTTTCTTCAAAGGAAGATGATGCTCTCAGAGTTGTTTCACCATGCCATTAGAGCTATCGATCTAATCTCTCTCTTCTCTAATATTTTTGTAACCTAACTCGGGTGGGGTTAGAGTTTTCTCAAATATAACCATCTTAGTTATGCCAAAACTATAAAGGCAATTTTGTAGCCTGTTCCCAGAATGTTGTCTTCTTTTTCTTCCGCAAAAGGTTTATGTCTCTTTGTACTTGTAACAAATTGCCTTGCCTTCTCATGAATAAAATTAGTCTATTTGCCTCATTTCATTTCACTCAATTTGTGTAATGTCTTACCTCTTTGTTTGAATACATTCTTGTTGGTTTTCCTGAGCTATAGGTGTAGTGTTGATTTCTCTTTGGGTGGCATCTATGAACTAGTTTTAGTTCCTCTTCTCATTTTCCAATTTCCAACCTTCACTCACATTTAGGTGACAAATTAGGATAGAAATCAGCATATTTCTAGGGTAGTTTTATTAATTTTCTATGTAGTCATAGGCAGGAGAGATCATCATTTTAGTCTAGGTGCAAACCCTTTTTCCCTTCTTTCATGCATTCCCTTCTCTCTCTCCCTTTTCCTGAGAATCAAAAGATTAGTTTTACCAAGTATTGGGTTGGTTCAAAACTTTGCATTTAAGATTGAAGAGGAAGTCAGTCTTCTTTGTAGATTCAACCTCATAATAGTACAAGGTCCCACACTTGAGAGGTTGATTCAATTTTTCACAAGTTTGATGACTAAGGTTTCTTGGGTCATCAAGGGTGCAAAATTTTGTGACAATATTTTTTGGCACACCTGATGGGACTTCTTTTCAACATTTTGGCAAAGATTTTAGTGCTTTTCTTAGCAATCCAGCCTTTAGAGGCAACCAATCAAAGCATTTGGTGACTCTACAAAGAATAAATCTACTTGTTGTGCATCCCAGTGCTCTAACCACTGAATATTTGGTATGTTCTTTAGTTTCAGTCTTTGGAGTCAGTCATTCTTCAAGCACCTGACTTCAAAGCCATTTTGGTGATCTTGGTATGTCACCTTTTCTCGATGGTAGGGAAGATATTTTGCCTTTTAAGCATTTCATGTGTTACAAATATTCTCTTTTAAATGCTTTCAATATGAGCACATATCATGGGTGCAATTTCTATGCACCCCCATTTTGTGAAAATGCCAATCAGCCCTCCCCATCCTCCCAATATGAACAAACTAGGACTTCTCCTAGTTTTAATCCAAATACTTTTGCTCCAGTAGCAAGTGGGTATTTTCCTAATTTTACCCCCACCCACCCCTTCTCTACCTTTTGATCAGCTTCAGAAGAGTGAGGCAACCCTTCTTGTAGAATATAATATGGCGGAAACGGCCAATATGATGCAGGACTATAGAAGGAAGCTTGATGAGATCAAGAAACAAATATGGGAATAGCAATAAGAGGAGGCCTTCTGCCAACAACAACAACAAGAGGAGCTTGCTTATCAAGCTCAACTACACCAGCAACAAGAGTTGGAAGCCCAACAAAAAGATGAGGCCTTTCTTGCAGAACAACTTACTTCTACAAGGGAGGAAGAGATCAAATAGTTGGCGGCACTTGAGGTCAAGATCATGCAGGTGGAGGCCTATACTCATTTCCTTCCTAAAACAAGATTCCCAAGTTTCAGATAGAGGAGCCCTCCTAGATCTTTTGAGGAGCTTGTCCTTAACTAGATCCACCCTTACACTGAACCTATCAAAGAAATCTCTAACTTCACTACCCCACGTTTCATGGGAATACCACCTATAGATGTACAGGAGCTTATTTTCCACACTCCTCAGTGGTCTAGCCCTGTTGAGATCCATATTTGCAAAGATGAACATGTTGTCTAGAGGGCAGATGGAACTCATCCTCCCCACATATATACCAAGTGGCCTGCTGCTAATGAGGATGACATTGAGGAGTCTAAGATGCTATAGAAGGATTCCATGGTGGAGCCTGGGGTGTTGGAGGAACAAAAGGAGGATAACTCGCAACATTTGGACACCAAGAAAGAAGAATGCAACAAGGAGGAAGATTTGATCAGTCTTGATCATCTTCCCTCCTTCATTGAAGATGAAGAAGCTCTTCCTTCATCTAAGCCAGTGGTGTATTATCTGTATGAGGGGCCTATACTTGAAGAGGTTAGTCCTAGTGACTGTGGGATATTGGGAGAAATTAGTTCTGCTCCCACTCCTATTTTTTTTGTCCCTTGAGAGAGTTGCAACAACGCCCAAGTCAATCCCTTGTGTTTTAAGAGTGAGGAGTTGAAAGAGGACTCTTTTTGGGATGACTTGGAAGGATTTTGTTCAAGTTTGGAGACTTTTCTGCCTTATCCTATGCAGGTCCAAGAGAAAGTAAATGAATACTTTCAACTTTTGGAAAGTCGAGATGATTACTTGCATGAGGTAGTTGTTCAAGGTGAACAAGAACATAAATTAGAGTTGACTGAGAGAGAATATTTTATTTTATCTAATTTTGATTATGAGGTTGAGGTAGAAAATGTGGTAGATGCCAAGGTTGGTCTTGATCTTAATCTCCACATGTTCTCAAATATAATTGACAATTTTTGTGCCAACCTCAATGAAGTTGAGTTCATCCCTTTAAGGGAGGAACAATCTAGTCTGCATGATCAAATTTTGATGGTGGAGGTGGTTGAGCAAGAGTAGGCCAACAAAGAGAGCTCAACCTTTGGCATATCAAGGGGCTGCCTAATTAGATATCTCTCCATGATTGGGGCCAAGAAGGAAGTTGTAGAGCCACATACCCAGGTCCCAAGTGTATCTCAGACCAGCAATATGTCTGATCAACAAATTGGGGTATGTATTTTTATTTCTAAGTTGCAGGGTTTCTTGCAACTATTTATGGTTATGCCTTCACTTTTACAGCTCTTTATTTTGTTCCTAGAGCCATGTAAATCACCTCTCCTTATTTATGGAGGAAGCTACTTTAACCAATCTATGAATGGTTTTGTTTAAACAACTTCCAGTTGACTGGATAGAGAAGAGCAGTGTAGGATTTCTTTTCCTCCAAGTGCTTCAACACATTGAATTTAATTTATGTTCTGCTTTTCAAGAAGTGCTTGAGCACAGTCTTCTCTTTGAGTGTGGCAGAAATTTTGTAATCCAGGTTGCAGGGGTAAAGTATGTAATTTTATTCAGGCCTTGACTCATGCTCAATGGATACCCAAAGATATCTGGTCTTACCATAATAAGGATTAGGGCCCCCTCTGAGTCACCAGAAATGTTCGCATTTTTTGTGCCAACCTTAACAGGGAGCAAAAAAGATCACACAGGATAAGAAAAGTCGAATGTGGGTGGGATTTTCCCTTATCCTGCAGAGTTAAAAGGGACATAATGTGATGTT
The DNA here is from genome assembly GCF_030272615.1 of Cryptomeria japonica. NCBI lineage: Eukaryota > Viridiplantae > Streptophyta > Pinopsida > Cupressales > Cupressaceae > Cryptomeria > Cryptomeria japonica. The sequence continues at coordinate 685,495,300 of NC_081415.1, forward strand.
GCAGGATAAGAAGCATTTTAAGAAAAAGTGAAGTAATTCTTATCATGCATGTTCCTGCGGGATAAGAAAATAAAGGTGAAACAAAGGCAATGACAGGATCTCATGGGATGAGAGTTTGTGACAAGATGATGTGTTTTCTCTTATCCCGTGGGGTAAAATAGAGACAAAGGTGGTCGCACGAGATAAGCTTGCTAGGGACAAAGGATAGGATTTCCCTTATCCCGTGAGGTTAAAAGGGCAACAATGGTGGGGTGTAGGATAAGGAATTGTCCAAAGCAAAAAAGGAAAAACCTTATCCCGCGGAGTAGAGCAAAGGCACTAAAGGCCCCGCAGGATAAGGAAATAAGGGTAAATCAAAGAGACCCTTATCTCGCAGAATAAAACAAAGATAAGAGAAATATCATAGGATAAGAAAACAAGGAAGAGGGTCAGCCTATCTTAACCCACGAGGTGAGGTTGGGTGAAGAAAGATGTCATGCGATAAGAAAAGCAAGAAGAAACAAATAACTCCTATCTCGCAAGGATAAAGGGGGATGTAGTGTCATAAAATTTCACCTACGACAATTTTAACCCTATTTTAGGTTGTCACCTTGGTGATGGCATCCTCTGTTAGGTCCCAGAGACAACTAAGAGGAGGGGGTGAATCAGTTGTCTACTAAATTCAAACCAAAAACCATTTAACCAACTTAATGCTTAATATCGATAAACCAGTTAAGTATGTCGGTAAACAGTGTTAACAGTGAATTGCTATACCGGTAAAGATTAATGCATGAAACATAAACATAAAGTCATCCACAACACATAACACCAATATTTGTATTTGGAAACCCTGTAAGGGGAAAAACCACAATGGGAAACCTTACCCACAATCAGATGATACTACTATAGATAGTAAGTGTACATAAATGGGGTCTCCACATGTAGAAAGGCCAACAACCTAGAGCACACTACTCAATCACAAAATGGGAGTCACACTGACTATAGTTGGATGGTTAAATCCAATAAGAATGTACTACACAAAATAGCATCTTCATATGTTGGATTCAGTATCGGTGTAATGTTGATATGCTTCTACAAAAACCTAGCTTCACCTTCAAATGATGTCTTCATGTATACCTCTACTTAATCTCGCATATACCTTCACACAAATCTTTTTGGCATTCCACACTTGATCTTACAAATAAGATCTTACATTTATACCATAACCTAAGACCAATTTTAGTAGGTCAACTCTACAAGATATTATAAAAAACATTTTACAAATCCCATGCAATAAGCGATTGAATATGTCAGCTTAATGCATTTACAATAATAATAAATCATCTCCATAGCATGCCATGCTGATCTGGAAAAGATAAACTTGCCAGTGTAACCCTAGATAACCCTAGACCTATTTGCTGGTAAAAGAAAATATGCAAATATGAATATACCAATGATTAATTCTTCAAAACAAAGTGTCCACATGATGTTTTCAACATTACCAAGTGTCTTCCATATCATTCCAAGTGTCGGTGAACATTATATCCTATCAGTGAACCATATACCAATAACTGTGCAATAGTTACTTGCTTGCCAGTGAATGTTGTTGGATCTCCAAAGTGCTAGTGTTCCAGTAGGTGTTGACATCAATGACAAAACCATACCAAAATACCAATAATCTCCCCCTTTGGCATTGATGGCAACACAAGATGGAAAAACCATCAAAGTGCCAAAATAGAAATGCCAAATACCAAAAACAAACAATCTCTCCTAAACAACAATCTCTCCCCCTGGGTGCAACATGTATTTATCCAAAGATTTATTTTCAATACCAATCTTTCTATCAATCTTTCCTCAAAGATAATATGTTTTTTCATAGATATCTCTCCCCCTTTGACATCAAATGCCAAAGTTCATATACAAAATACCAATCAATTCAATATACCAACTACTCCCCCTAAGAAGTAGCTTCCTCATCAAAGACCGGAGTAAAAGATTTGTCTTTCAATTATGTTGGTTGATGACAATCATCAACTGTCTAAGTTTCTACCAGTGGTGGTATGACTCCAAGCTAATCTCTGAGATATTCAAAAGTCTCCTTAGGCAAAGGTTTTGTGAAAATATCTGCAAACTATTCTTTAGTATTCACATAAACCAGTTTTATCTCCTTTTCTTCAACTTTTGCCCTTAGAAAATTAAGTTTGATAGAAACATGTTTAGTTTTAGAGTGTAATACCGGATTCTTAGATATACCAATTGTTGCAGTGTTATCACAATATATGGTAATAGGTTCCTTACATTTTACCTTTATGTCTTTCAACATTTTCTTAAACCATAGTACCTATGTATAGTTAGTTGCTGCTGCAACATATTCTGATTCTGCTATTGATAAAGATGTACAACTCTGTTTCTTACTCAACCAAGAAATTAATCTCTTTCCAAGAAAGAATGCTCCTCCAGTGGTGCTTTTTCTATCATCCTCATCTCCTGCCCAATTTGCATCTGTGTATGCACATAGATCAAAATTTTCATCTCTAGGATACCATAATCCAAGATTTACAGTGCTTTGTAAGTACCGAAAAATCCTTTTTACTGTTGATTCATGATTTTCCCTAGGATTACTTTGAAATCTAGAAACAATACATATTGCATTCATAATATCAGGCCTGGTTTGTGTCCAATAGAGTAAACCTCCTATCATAGTGTAGCGTCCTAAAATTGTGACAATTGCAATTTCGACTGCATTTGGGTCTTCATGATGGCGACACAACACTGAACCTAAATGGAGACCCCGAAACTTGCTCACGACACCAAAAACTGCATTTTTCCAGCACCCTGGCCTGATCCTCCTTGCACCCCGTTATCCCGGGAGGTGGGACCAGAGCGCCCAACGCCCTGGTCCTTCAGGACTAGGGCGCCCAGCGCCCTGGTCCCCCAGGACCATGGCGCCCAGCGCCCTGGTCCCTGGCCCTATTTTGGGCCCGGTCTCCTATGGGACTTCAGGCCTTTTTGTTTGCAAATTGGAAAATAACATTTCCTGGTCGGCCTAGGGTCGAAAAAATCAGTCTTTTAACCCTAATTGGCAAGTATAAAAACTACTTTTCCTCTCCCATTTTTGGGGAGGAAAAGGAGGAAGGACATATGTGTACAAGACATGGAAACTCTATTCAAACATTCAAGCATTCAAGCATTCAAGCATTCCTTCAAGCAATTGATCATTCTAAGTCTCCATTCAAGGCTAAGTGTTGCATTCAAGATAAGGATTCAACCATTGAAGAGGAGATCACATACTACAACATACAAACATACAACATACAACAACATCTATACCTTCACATATAAGGATACAAACATCCTTACAACAAGGTACTAGTACTTGTTTTACATTACATTTACAAACATTTCTCATTTCTTGGTTAATTCCAAAACCGGGGTTTGACCTAAGGGAAAACACCTAATCCCTAACCCCCCAATCATCTTCACTTTTCTGTGTGTAGGTTGCAGGTACGCGGCTGAAATTGAAGATCTGGAATCCTTGTGCAGAGACGAACAGATCCCCCTTCATTTCGTGGATTTTTCGGAGGACCATGTGCACGCCGGGTGCCATCGTCCTGTCAACTTTTGCTCAAATTTGCAGGACAGTGCCGTCTCGACATTTTACTGCTAATTCCAGGTCCGCAGCTTCATATCATATCCCTAACTCAGTTTATAAGCGAATCTTTCTCACTTTCTATGCATTCCTAGTTCAATATTTCTATCTACATTCTTTACAAAAGAGGGTATCCTTGCTATCACAACCCTTGAAACTCATATAGAATCCAATCTTGCATTGCGTGGGATTGGATCTTGTGGGTTTCAACCCCTCTTTTGAATGTAAAGTCCCTCCTAAGTGAAAACCATCAACCCTAGTGACTCTCCCTTCTCTCTCCTTGGAGTTGGGGAGGGGAGAACGACTAGGGTTCGATTCTTCCGCTTTACATTTTGGTGAACCCAACGTGAACATCCTTTCTGATTATTCATAGTTAGATCTGAAAATTGGATTCCTTGATTACATTTCCATGTTTGATCTTTTGCAAAATTTTAGAGGTTAATTGCATAAAAACCCTAAATTTTCTTTTTAGTAATTGAGCTTGTGAAATGTTTAATTGTTAATGCTTGTTTCAGATCTACCCTTCTACTGCAAATTATCAAATCATATTTGTGCTTTAATTTTGAAAATTAAGTGGTTAAGTGTCAAAACCCTAATTTTTAAAACCTTCTTGATTCAACCTTTGTCCGACAATTTCACTAATCAAAACATCTCCAAATCAGCTGTAACTTTGGATTCCGCAATAAAATCATAATATCTTTCATCCCTGAAAATTTGGAAAAAAGTTGCGAGGACCATGTGCACTCCGAGCGCCATCGTCCCTGACATTTTTTTTGAAATTTCGGGAGCTAGATCTTACTGTATTTTTCTGCTAAAATCAAGAATTTTGGCTGATTTTATCAATTTTAACACCTTCAAAATTACAGTCAAAGTTGGTCTAGCGATTGCTTGGATTGAGGCTTCTAATCATTCAAAAATTGTTGAAATTGAAATTTGTGTCAAAATTGTGTTTCTTACAGTCCTAAATCTGAAAAGTGTGTTATCATTCATTCGAAATTTCAGTGATTCATTCAAATTTTTGCAATTTGTGACTTTTGAAATTAAGTGCTTAATTACAACAACTTTGATTTCCGCTTTCAAAATTGAATTTTGCGTGAAATTGAGTCAACTTTCAAATTTCAAAACTTGCATTGCTTTTGGTATTCCCTCTAAAATCATAAAATTCAAAATTTCAGTTTCCCTCCCTTTTTTCAAAATTCAAATTTTGCATTTTTCGACAATCTTGGTAGGGTTCAATTTCGAGATTGCAACTTTAATTTGGCCTATCTACAGATCGTAAAATCACTCAATTTTTTCAGGTTAGCTGTAAAATCATCATAACTTTCATCCCTGCAAATTTTGAAAAAAGTTGCGAGGACCGTGTGCACTCCGAGCGCCACGGTCCCGGACATTTTTTCCGAAATTTCGGGAGATTGTCCTGATTGTATTTAACAGCTTAAATCTAGAAGATTGGCTGGTTTTAATGAAATTTTCTACTTCTAAAATTCAAAATCTTCTCTCTCTCTTTAGTGCATGAGTTTTACAACAATAAGCCCTACTTACACTATTCCCATTAGACGAAGCCTTAGAATTAAGTCCTTCCAAGGTTTAATTACTGAGGAGATGGAACCTAATTTGAATGGTCTTTTTAACGAGGACATGGGTAATTCCTCTAATCCTCTTAATGATGAAGAAGCTCTCCATGAGGTTTCTGTAGAACAACTTTCAAAACTGGATAACCAATTTGACGATTTTCGACAGTGGATGTCTCAAGAATACCCTGATAGTCAAGCTCTTCCTTTAATTGAGGGTCTAAAACGTATCCTTCAAAGTGATAAGAATGGAATTGATATTTTGCATGGTATTGCACACATTTTGGATTCAAATGTGATGCCTATGAAAAGTTGTGCCGAAACCTTAGGTTATACACAACCTCCTACTCAAGACAATCATTCTATTCCTTTGACGACTCCTATTGCTAGTATACCTACTTTTACATCAAACATAATGACTACTTCAACACAAGACATTCCTCCTATGATCACCAGTCATGGGGGCAATCCCTCTTCTTCAATCAACCCTCTTCCTTCATTCAATCTGACTTCTTCATTCATTCCTTCAATAAGTGTTCCTATTATATCTCCACAAATGAACATGACACAAGGGGGCAATTCGTTTTCCATTCCTCCTTGTAGTGTTCCTCCTTTCCAATCATCTCCTATGACTAACTATCATAGTGTCCCACCACCTTACTCTCTACCTTCTTTCAATAACATAACACCTCCATCACAATCTAACACGTCTAATATGAACTCTTCGACTGAAGCGACCATTAATAATCTTGCACAAACTGTCTCTTCTTTACAGCAACAAATTGCCTCTATGAATCAATCCAAGTTTAGTGTGCCCACATTTGATGTTGCGAGACCACTTTCTCTTGATATTGTTTGAGCTATTCCCCCTAAACATGTTGAAATTCCACATTTGGAGCTTTATAATGGTAAGGGTGATCCTCTAACACATGTTAAGACCTTTCAAACAATATGTACTGATTTTGCTTATGACCAAAGGTTGCTTGCAAAATTGTTTACTAGAACATTAAGAGACAAAGCCCTACAATGGTATTGCTCGTTGCCTTCCTATTCTATTACTTCTTTCGAACAACTTGCAAATACTTTCATTCAACAATTTCAAAACAATATAAGTCCTAAAGTTACTTTGATTGATTTAATGCATTGTAAACAAGGTGTTAAAGAAAAAGTGATTGATTTCATTGGTAGATATAAGCATTTGTGTGCTCAAATTTCTTTTCCAGTGCCTGACAATGATATTCAAAGAATCTTTATTTCTAATTTACAAAAAGATATTTGAGACAAACTCCTATTTTCTGAGTTTACTTATTTCCAACAGTTGTGCACAACTCTTCACAATTATCAACTGACTGTGAGTCAAATGGAACAATCACATCCTATGGCTCCGAGTGATAAGGGTGATAGTAGTCAACAACCATTTGGGAAGTTTAAACCGAATAGAGAGTCCATTAAATTCAATGAAAACATAATCAACAACAATGTGAATGCAGCATCAGGTGTGTCTCCTATTTCTAAGTTTTTCAAGACAGAAAGAAAGTTTACTCCTTTGAATGAATCATTGCATAGTATTATGAATAAGTTATTGGAACAAAATGTGCTTACTCTTCCTCCTATAAGGCAAATTGATCCTGCAAAGATTACTTCACCCTATTTTGATAACAAATCTTTTTGTCAATTTCATCGTCAACCTGGGCATGATACTGAAAAATGTTTTGCTTTAAAGGGTAAAATTCAAGATTTGATTGATAATAATACTATCTCTGTTTCTGGTGTGAATGATAAAGGCAACACATCTGTAGCTCCTCCTAACCAAAATCTTTAGATTTTTACTGATCCATTACCTTCTCATACCTCTAATGCGATTGATACTACTGATTCCTCTGTCTCACCTAATGATCTTGTTTCTATGACTCCGAATGTGATTAACTTTGTGGAGCAGCAGAAAATCCCTAAAGAACCTTCCATCACATTTGATTCCAGTGAAACTATCAGGGCACCTGATGGTCCTTTATATATAGTTGCAAAAGTCAAAAATACACCCTGCCGTGGAGTGCTTATTGATCCTTCTTGCATGGTTAATATCATTACTAAAGAATTTCTTTTTACTTTGCAATTGAATCAAGTGATCTATGATGAAACAAATGTGGTTGTGAAACTATTTCATGCATTTTCTTCTCTTGCAATTGGTTCTATTACATTACCTATTGAGGTCCATAACAAATCCCTTGATGTGGACTTTGCTATTATTCCATCATCTGAACAATTTTGTGTGAAGCTAGGCTATCCTTGGCTATCTTCCATGAAAGCTATCGCTTCTCCTATTCACAAGTGTTTGAAATTTCCCCATAATGGTGAAGTTGTTACTATCAATCATAGTCTCTTTAAACCAGCTGAAAGAACTTCTAGCGTTCCTATTGATTACTTTTGGCCTAAACAATTCCAATCTCTTCCTCCGCGAAGTGATCATCTTTTCAAATCTTATCAAAAGTGGAAAAAAGATATGATCCTATCTCTAAGTGAACCTAGAACACCCAAACTTGATATTCCTATCATTCTTGAGAAGGAAGTTCTTCCTTTGAAAGATAAAACTAATGTCTTTCCTCAAGACGATTCCCAACCCATTCCTATGGATGTGACTATGCCTATATCTAATAAACTTCCTAAGAGTAGACCTATACCTCCTCATCATGATGGACTTGGTCTCCTTCCTAAACCAAATATTCCTCCTTTATATGGAGCAGTTCCTCCTCCTTCCTCTTATGGAGAGAAGAGACCTTCCTCTTCTCCTATTATTCAACCTAAGAGACCACAACCTAAACACCCAAGTGATAAGGATGAGAACATTCCTCCTCCTCAATCTTCTCAACTTCCTACTAAGACTAGACGAAATCGTTCTGCACGTGAACGCCAACGAAAGCGTCATCTTAGAGCTCAGGCAGCTGCTTTTCAAACTTTGCAATCCCCAAAAACACCTTCAACAAGCATTATTCCATTTTCTCCTCAGCTAACGATTGAGCCGAAATCTCCTAAACATAAGATGCATGATGATATTGATCCTGTGCGAGTTAAAGATCCTATTTTTATAAATCTTGATGATGATATAGATGAAAATGTTACTTCTCTTACTTCTGATAGTGAACATGAACTTGTTGATATTGATAACCATCTATCTCACAAATTTTCTAAAGCACTTATCCTAGCTCCTAGACAAGAACAACATGGCTCGGAACATGAACATAGCCCTTGTTTGGATCTTGTGATAGCTCCATCTGCTGTGTTGGATGTTCCTCCTCTAGCGTGTTCCCTACCTCCCCGAAACATTGATCAGCAAGATCGGGGGGTAGATGACGTGCTAGACTAGTTTCATTAGCATAGCAGATTCTCTCCTCCTCCCTTTCTTTTGTTACTTCTTCTATATGTTATTCTCATTCTTCTATTTTTTGTCCTTAGTGTTGTCTACTTGAGGACGATGCAAAGCATTGAGATCTCTCGATCTCTCTCATGTTGACTCAAAAGACACATGTGTTCCCTTCTTCTAGGTGACCTTCCTTGATTGGGGAATGAAGAACAATTATGCATACATACATATGATATACATGAATTATCATACAGCATACTGACCCCGAGGAAAGTGAAGTCACCTTGTGCTTTGTGTTTTGTGTCTATTATCCTTGGGCTTATCTCACACTTGGGGGCTAAATCCTTGTGATAACGTGCTCCTTTCTCATTTCTTATATGTATCACTACCTTAAAGAAATCACCCCTAGTGAGGCGTGTGCGATCGCTTTAACGTAGGGGGGCATACATCCCGTTCATATCTTTTCAAGATACTTGAAAATTTCTTGGCAAATTTAGCCTTGCCCTTGAAAATTTTTGATATCTTTCTTGCATGACTCATAGTGAGGGAACCTTATTACTGACAGTCATGGTTCTCCCTCGTGATCTTCCCTTTTACTTTGTCAATCGAAGTCGTAAGATCCTTAGTCCACTGGGGGCTTGGTGTATCTTGCCTCCTTGACATGGTGAAAGTTTTTCAATGTTGTTTCCTTGTACTTTACCAGAAGTATGAGCGTACGCTTATACTCCCGCTAAAGTGGGGGCTAAATGTAGCGTCCTAAAATTGTGACACTTGCAATTTTGACTGTATTTGGGTCTTCATGATGGCGACGCAACACTGAACCTGAATGGAGACCCCGAAACTTGCTCACGACACCAAAAACTGCATTTTTCCAGCACCCTGGCCTGATCCTCCTTGCACCCCGTTGTCCCGAGAGGTGGGACCAGAGCGCCCAGCGCCCTGGTCCTTCAGGACTAGGGCGCCCAGCGCCCTGGTCCCTGGCCCTATTTTGGGCCCGGTCTCCTATGGGACTTCGGGCCTTTTTGTTTGCAAATTGGAAAATAACATTTCCTGGTCGGCCTAGGGTCGAAAAAATCAGTCTTTTAACCCTAATTGGCAAGTATAAAAACTACTTTTCCTCTCCCATTTTTGGGGAGGAAAAGGAGGAAGGACATATGTGTACAAGACGTGGAAACTCTATTCAAACATTCAAGCATTCAAGCATTCAAGCATTCCTTCAAGCAATTGATCATTCTAAGTCTCCATTCAAGGCTAAGTGTTTCATTCAAGATAAGGATTCAACCATTGAAGAGGAGATCACATACTACAACATACAAACATACAACATACAACAACATCTATACCTTCCCATATAAGGATACAAATATCCTTACAACAAGGTACTAGTACTTGTTTTACATTACATTTACAAACATTTCTCATTTCTTGGTTAATTCCAAAACCGGGGTTTGACCTAAGGGCAAACACCTAATCCCTAACCCCCCAATCGTCTTCACTTTTCTGTGTGTAGGTTGCAGGTACGCAGCTAAAATTGAAGATCTGGAATCCTTGTGCAGAGATGAACAAATCCCCCTTCATTTTGCGGATTTTTCGGAGGACCATGTGCACGCCGGGTGCCATCGTCCCATCAACTTTTGCTCAAATTTGCAGGACAGCGTCGTCTCGACATTTTACTATTAATTCCAGGTCCACAGCTTCATATCATATCCCTAACTCAGTTTATAAGCGAATCTTTCTCACTTTCTATGCATTCCTAGTTCAATATTTCTATCTACATTCTTTACGAAAGAGGGTATCCTTGCTATCACAACCCTTGAAACTCATATAGAATCCAATCTTGCATTGCGTGGGATTGGATCTTGTGGGTTTCAACCCCTTTTTGAATGTAAAGTCCCTCCTAAGTGAAAACCATCAACCCTAGTGACTCTCCCTTCTCTCTCCTTGGAGTTGGGGAGGGGAGAACGACTAGGGTTCGATTTTTCCGCTTTACACATAGATTTGTATCTAGTTGGATTAACAAGTATGGATTCATCCCTTTGAGATAATTTGTCATTTGTAGTCATAGGTGTGCTTACTGGTTTAGAGTTGTCCATCCCAAATTTCTTTAGTAATTCTTTCAAGTACTTGGATTGACTCACAAATATACCTTTATCAGTCTATGAAATTTGCAATCCTAAAAAGAATTTTATTTCTCCAATCATAGACATTTCAAATTCTTGCTGCATTTTAATAGAAAATTCCTTACATAATCCATCTTCTCCTCCAAAGATTATATCATCAACGAATACTTCTATAATCAAGATGTCATCATTAGTTATTTTGTAATATAAATTGATGTCTGCATTTCCTTTAGTAAAACCAATCTTTAAAAGATACTTATCCAACCTTGCATACCAAGCTCTTGGGGCTTGTTTCAATCCATACAAAGCTTTTCTTAACCTGCAAACCATATCATTGTCATCTATCAAAGAAAATCCATCAGGTTGTTCAATATAGACTTCCTCTTCAAGATCTCCATTCAAGAAAACACATTTAATATCCATTTGATAAACTTTTTAGTTCTTGTGAGCTGAAAAAGCCAAGAATAATCTAACTACCTCAAGTCTAGCTACCGGTGCAAAGGTTTCATTGTAATTAACTCCTTCTTTCTAAGAATATCCCTTACACACTAGTCTTTCTTTATTTCTGACAACCTTACCATCTTCATTAAGTTTGTTTATAAATACCCATTTGGTTCCAATTACATTTTTATCTTTAGGTCGGGGAACTAATGTCCAAGTATTATTTTTCTCAATTTGTCCTAATTCTTCTTCCATAGCTTTAATCCAAAATTTATCTTCACATGCCTCATTGATAGATGATGGTTCAATTTGAGAAATAAGACATACCTCTTCATTTTTCAATCTTCCTCTTGTCATAACTCCTTTAAATTTGTTTCCAATTATCTGATCTTCAGAATGATTCAATCTTACATTCCGATGTGTTTTAGTTTGCTATTGTTCTTCAATTACTGTGGAATCCTTTGATGGTACCGGGGTAACTGGATATTCATTCTGTACCAGTGGATTTAGTGTAGGTTCATTTATCACAATTTTAGTTGTCTGTTTAGAGTCTATATACCCTGAAGTTCCTCTGAATTGTTCATCAATCTTTACATTTGTACTCTCAACAATTTTCTGCAATCTCTTATTAAAACATCTATATGCCTTGCTCTTAGATGAATAACCAAGAAATATTCCTTCATCACTTCTAGGATCAAATTTTCCAATATACTCATCTCTTCTAATATAACATTTACTTCCAAAAATTCTGAAATACTTAAGAGTAGGAGTATTACCAAACCATAGTTCATGAGGGGTCTTACCGGTTTCACCTTTGATGTGAACTTTGTTGAATGTATAGATAGTAGTGCTAACTACTTCTCTCCAATACACATGTGGTAAATTTTCTTTAGATAACATACTTTTTCCTGCATCCAAGATAGTTCTATTTTTCCTTTCAACAACTCCATTCTGCTGTGGTGTCTGAGGTGCTGATAATTGTCTTTTGATTCCATTCACTTCACAGAATGTATTAAAGTCCTTAGATGTGAATTCTCCTCCTTGATCTAATCTTAAACATTTGATTTTCTTACTGGTTTCATTTTCAACCATTGCTTTGAACAGTTTGAACTTTCCAAGTGCTTCTGATTTTTCCTTGAGAAAAGTAACCCAGCACATTCTAGAATAATCATCAATAATTAGCATGAAATATCTATCACCTTGTAAGCTTTTAGTTCTAGCTAGACCACATAAATCAGTGTGAATTAAATTAAGAGCATTATTGGATTTTTCTGGAATACTTTTGAAACTAGCTCTAATTTGTTTTCCAAATTGACATTCCTTACAAATTGTATTATGAGGTTTCACAATTTTAGGTAGATCTCTAACTACCTTGGAAGTACTGATTTTTACCATGCAATCAAAGTTTACATGACATAGTCTCTTATGCCATAACCAACTTTCATCTATATGTGCAATCAAGCATGTCTTTTCACTGTTATTCAAATGAAAGATATTACCTCTAGTCTGATTACCGGTTGCAATTTCCAAACTAGTTCTATTCATGATTTTTCATTTTCCATTTTTAAATTGTAACTGAAATCCCTTCTCAACTAATTGACCAACACTTAAAATATTATGCTTTAATCCTTCAACATAGTAGACATTGTCAGTGTTATGCTTACCATCAAGAGATATTGAACCCTTACGTTTGATTGAACAGTCTTTGTCATCTCCAAATCTTACTAAACCTCCATTGTATTCTTGAAAGTTCAAGAATTTGCCTTTGTCTCCTATCATATGATGTGAGCATCCTAAGTCAATGATCCATTCATCCTTTACTTCAACTTTAGCTGCTAGGGCTTGTTCTACTGGTTGAGCAGTATGTGTCAGTTGATCTTCTGTTATAGCAACAAACCCATCCATTGTCTGCTGGATCCTCATCAGAATCATCAGTCACACCTTCATCAGCAATGTAACAAGATTTGTCTTTGTTCTTCTTAAATTTGTATCCTTGATATTCAGGATTAGGCTTGTATGTTCTTCTAGCTTCTTCTCTTAGTCTAGCATGTCTATCAGGGCATCTTGAAGCCATATGACCAATCTTATTGCAATTGAAACATTTAAAGGGTGCTTTACCTTCATACTTACTTCCAACTAGACCTTTTGGCATTTTCCTTGCAAATAGTGCTTCAAGTTCTTCAAGCTCTTCATTCACTGTCCTAGTTTCTTCAAGTTCTCTTGCATAAAAGGATTTCCAGTCTAATTTGTCAAATGATTGAGCAGATTATGTTGATGCTTTAAAGGCCAAATCTGTCTTTATAGTAGCAACGGGACCAAATTCCTCAATTTCAAAGGCTAAAAGTTTTCCAATCAATGTATCCGTAGTTACTGATGTATTAGGCATTGTTCTCAACTCATTTATAGCAGTAACCTTCATTTTATATGCCGGTGGAAATCCTCTTAAGATTTTTGAAACAATTTCATCTTCACTTCAGGTTCCTCCACAATATTTAATACCCAAAGCAATTTCATTTACTCTTTCCATAAAAGAAGAAATCCTTTCATCTTCTTCCATTTTCAGATGTTCATACTTGACTCAGAAGCTTTCAAGTTTTGCAATCTTGACTATGGAATCTCCTTCATTCAGTGTTTCCAAATGATCCTAAATAGCTTTAGCAGTAGACCTATCTGATAATCCCATGATTTGTTGATCTAATAATGCGCTCAGAAGTGCTTCTCTTGCTTTGCAATCATTCTCCTCATCTTTAGCTATAGTAGTTGGAGCAGTCTGACTAGCTATAGTAGTAGTACAACCACTCTTTGTAACTTCCCAGATGTCTTTACCAATGCAATTCAGATGTGTGTCCATCTTGATCTTCCATATCCCATAGTTGGTTCCATCAAGTTTAGGATTGTCCTTTCTGAAATAATTAGTAGACATTGGATCTCCTCCAGTTGTTAAACTTCTGCAAAAGAGGACTGAGCTCTAATACCAATTGTTAGGTCTCGGAGACAACTAAGAGGTGGGGGTGAATCATTTGTCTACTAAATTCAAACCAAAAACCATTTAACCAACTTAATACTTAATACTGGTAAACCAGTTAAGTATGCCGATAAACAGTGTCAACAGTGAATTGCTATACTGGTAAAGATTAATGCATGAAACTGTAAAGCGGAAAATCGCGATCGAACCCTAGTTGCTCTCCCCTCTTCCAACTCCAAGGAGAGAGAAGGGAGATTCACTCTAGGGTTGATGGTTTTCACTTAGGGGAGAGACTTTACATTCAAAAGAGGGGTTGAAACCCACAGGATCCAATCCCACGCAATGCAAGATTGGATGCTAAATGAGTTTCAAGGGGTTATGACAGCAAGGCTACCCTCTTTTGTAAAGAATGTTGATAGAAGAATTAAGCTAGGAATGCATAGAAAGTGAGAAAGATTCGCTTATAAACTGAGATAGGAATACAGTATGAAGCTGCGGACCTGGAATTAGCAGTAAAATGTCAATACGGCGCTGTCCTGAAAATTTGAGCGAAAGTTGCCGGGACGATGGCGCCCGAGCGCCACGGTCCTCCGAAAAATCCACGAAACGAAGGGGGATCTGTTTGTCTCTGCACAAGGATTCCAGATCTTCAATTTCAGCCGCGTACCTGCAACCTACACACAGAAAAGCGAAGACGATTGGGGGGTTAGGGATTAGGGGTTTGCCTTTAGGTCAAACCCCAGTTTTGGAATTAACCAAGAAATGAGCAATGCTGTAAATGTAAATGTCTGTAATGTAAAACAAGTACTAATACCTTTTTGTAAGGATGTTTGTATCCTTATGTGCAAAGGTATAGATGTTGTATGTTGTATGTTGTAGTAGTATGTTGTAAGTGATCTCCTCTTCAATGGTTGAATCCTTGTCTTGAATGCAACACTTATCCTTGAATGGAGACTTGAAATGATCAATTGCGTGAAGGAATGCTTGAATGCTTGAGTATAGTTTCCACGCCTTTTCCATCATATCGAATGAAAGAGGAAAATTTAGTTTATATACTTGTCAATTAGGGCTGATATACTAATTTTCCCGACCTTAGGCCGACCAGGAAAGATAATTTTCCAATTTGCAAACATAAAGACCCGAACTCCAAAAGAGACCGGGCCCAAAATAGGACCCAGGGACCAGGGCGTTGGGCGCCTTGGTCCTGAAGGACCAGGGCATTGGGCGCTCTGGTCCCACCTCCCGAGACAGCAGGGTGCAAAGGAGGTTCAGGCCAGGGTGCAAGAAAATGCAGTTTTCAGTGTCATAATCAGGTTTCAGGGTCTCCATTCAGGTTGCATGTTGCGTCGCCATCGTGAAGACCCAAATGCGGTCGAAATTGCAAGTGTCGCAATTTTAGGACGCTACAGAAACATAAACATAAAGTCATCCACAACACATAACACCAATATTTGTACATGGAAACCCTATAAGGGGAAAAACCCCGGTGGGAAACCTTACCCATAATCAGATGATACTACTACAGATATTAACTATACATAAATGGGGTCTGCACATGCAGAAAGGCCAACAGCCTAGAGCTCACTACTCAATCACAAAATGGGAGTCATACTGACTACAGTTGGATGGTTAAATCCAATAAGAATTTAGTACACAAAATAGCATCTTCATATGCTGGATTCAGTACCGGTGTAATGTTGATATGCTTCTACAAAAACCTAGCTTCACTTTCAAATGATGTCTTTGTGTATACCTCTGCTTAATCTCACATATACCTTCACACAAATCTTTTTCGCATTCCACACTTGATCTTACAAATCAGATCTTACATTTATACCATAACCTAAGACCAATTTTAGTAGGTCGGCTCTACAAGATATTATAAAAAATATTTTACAAATCCCATGCAATAATCGATTGAACATGTTGGCTTAATGTATTTACAATAATAATAAATCATCTCCATAGCATGCCATGTTGATCTGGAAAGATAAACCTGCCGGTGTAACCCTGGATAACCCTGGACCTATTTGTCGATAAAAGCAAATATGCAAATATGAATATACCAATGATTGAATCTTCAAAACAAAGTGTCCACACAATGTTTTCGATATTGCCAAGTGTCTTCCATATCATTCCAAGTGCTGGTGAACATTATATCTTGCCGGTGAACCATATACCAATAACTGTGCAATGGTTACTTGCTTGTCGGTGAATGTTGCTAGATCTCCAAAGTGTTAGTATTCTAGTAGGTGTTGACATCAATGAAAAAACCATACCAAAATACCAACATCCTCCTTCCGAATTGAGAGCCCTTTCTGCAATTTCACCCCTTGACCCCTTCCTGTTTTAGCCCTGAGATAGCCTCAGGACCCTGTCCAAGCTCCAAGATAAGGCAAGATAGGGGCATGGCACCCCTATTCCCCCTAGGATAGGGGCATGGCACCCTTTTCCCCCTTGGACAGGGGTGTCATGCCTCTATCCCACCCTCTTAGGGTGGCCCCAAGATAGGTCCCTCGGCCCCATTTGCACTTCGGGATCCTAAATCTCCCCGATGTTGGCCTTTTATGAGATGAATTAATCTTTAAGATGCATGTATAAAAGGGAGGTGGTTTTCTCATTTGCATAAAGAAGAATGGGAGGTAAATTTCAAGCGAAAGGATGATAAGCAAGCATAGGCGAAGATAAACTTTATCAATCATTCAAGCATTCAAGTCTTCTTCATTCATCCATTGGAGCAATATTTTAACATTCATTTGCAAGCATGTATGTGTGTTAGGGTTTTATCATGTTACATGTCATTTTATACAATACTTGTGGTTAAATTCAAGAAGCAAAGCAATCATCATCAACAAGTTGTAGATCTACCAGGTATACACTTTCATTGTTTACATTCAAGCATTTGCAATTACTTTCTTTCAAGGTTGATTCCTTAATCGAGGTTTGACTGAGGCAAACCCCTATCCACAACCCCTTTTCCTCTCTTTTATGTGTGTAGGTTGTAGGTGTGCAGTTGTAATTGCAGGTTTGGGCTTCATTTGCAGAGATGGAAGAACTCTTTTCATTTTGCGGATTTGTAGAGGACCATGTATATTCCCGCCATGGTCCCGATGAGTTTTCTCCAAATTTGCAAGGCATATCTGTATCAGTCTAATTAGCTCAGATATGAAGTTACAACGCGATCCCGAACCGATAGCTTCTCATCTCACTCATTTTCTCTCTCTTTTCCACATAGTCAACAAGTCAACTTTCTCATTTACAAAAGAGGGTAAACCACACTTCAACCCTTGAAATCTACTTGGAATTCACATCCTTGTTTCCCTTGGATTTGGATCTAGTGGATTCAAGGCCCTCTTTTGAATGTAAAGTACCTCCCAAGTGAAAATCATCTTAGGGGCTTCCTTTTTCTCTCCTAGGTGGGGAGTCACTAGGGTTCAATTTTCCACTTTACATTTTGGTGAACCCGGCGTCTTACACATTAATTCTAATTTCTCATTATTAGATTTGAATAATTGCAATTTGAGTTTCAAATTTTCATTTCCAGGTTTGATCTTTTTGTAAATTTTAGAGGTTAATTACATAAAACCCCTATTTTTTCATTTTGAGGAAATCAAGCTTGTGAAGTCCAACATTTTAATTGCTTGTTTCAGATCTGATTTCTATTTCAAAATTTCAATTCAAATATGTCTCTTTATTCTGAAAATTCTTTGGTTAAATCATAAAACCATAATTTTTAAGACCTTTTTATTTTTGACCTTTGACTGCAAATTTGACCGACCTAGACACCTCCAAATCAACTTTTTTTGGATTCCGAATTAAAATCATAATTTCTATCATTCCTAAAAATTTCAAAAAATGTTGGTCAAACCGTGTGCGCTTTCACCATGGTGGGTTTTTTTCTTGAAATTTTAGGAGACAAAATTGACTTTATTTTTCTTCTCAAATCCAAAAAATTGGAGTACTTTATCAATTTTAACACCCTCTAATGTCGAACACAAATTCAAATTTCACATTTTTAAATTCAAATTTCAAATTTGCAGTTTAAATTTCATTTTCCCTCCTTTATTCAATTTTTTAGGCATGTATGGGGTGAACATTATTATGGTTAAAGTACATATGAGTTTCTTCTTTGATCATAGGTGTATATGGAGTTCCTATCTTATTTTGCTAATTCAATTTTGAATTACATTAAAGATGTGAATGATGTTCCCTTTCATGCATATGATGATAATTTAGTTCTCCCTTTCATTCATAGCTATGATTTACCCTCTCCCAAAATTGATCTCATTAATGAGGGCATATTGGTGCAAAAAGGGAATATGGACACTTCTTTCAAAGATCTCCCTCCTAAAGAAGAATCTTTGGAGAATCATGTTCCTTCTTCTCTTAAAAATTACCTTCCTCATAAGGATTATTTGGTGCAAGGGGATGATATTATGACTACTTATCCTAGTGATACCATACCTTCTTTTCATGATCTTACCTCTAAAGATGAAGCATTAATTACATATGATAGTCTTTTTTCTAATGAGTGTATTGAACATAAAGACACCTTAGAACAAGAGGATGATATTATTTCTCATCATAATTCTCTCTCCTAAAAAATGGTGTAGAGGCACCTAAGCACACAGGCATACCAGGAGGTCAAAAGTCATAATATGAGCAATTTTATTGTATTTGAGTCATTCATAATGTATTAAGGTTATTTGAGTCCATTGAATCATAATACATAAGGATAAATGAGCCATTTTTTCCAAAGATATCATATTTGGTCCATCTTGAAGTGTTAAAAGTGTCCATGTAAGGGTTAGAGTCATTTATGTCAAAAATGCAAAAATTATAAAAATTGCAAAGTTGCAACATTGTCAAAAAGTGCAACAAAAGTGTAAAAATGAAATCTATTGGTCATGAGGTGGTTAGAGTAGTTAGCAAGGATTTGAAAATGGTTTATAAAACCATGTTTGGTCAAAATAAAGAGGGTAGATCAGTTTGGATGGGATTTGACAAAGATTATCCATCAAACCCTCAAACTGTCATAAGGGTTTAAGGAATCTGTGATTGTCATAGATCCATGGAGGATCACATTTGGTGTAATTTTATATGTATATGTTATTGAATGATATATTAATTAAATATATTTCAGATGAATCCTTTCTTATTCATTTTTGTTGAGTATTTGGCGAGATTTGTTTGTTTTTACAATAATTGTCAAAACCCTACCAAGGGTTACCCGTGTTTGGGAAAATGTTCATAAATTGTGATGTAACCATTGGATTGGGCTTAAATTTGGAGAGACGTTGTCTCACTTCGTAATCTAAATTCGGACTGAAGAGATTGTATTTAGGATCAATATTTAAAAAGTTATGGATGACTATTTGTTACATTTTATGGTGAAAGGCAGACTGGTGAAGGCAGTAGAAGTCTGGTTGCAGAATTTGGTGTGGTCACATGAGGAATATTAATGAAGAAAGGATATAGGTGTTGGAAAGGTCTCCAAATACTCTTTCCAATTATTTTTTTCTTACTTAATTTGGTTAAGAATTGAATAATTTATGATATTTTTGGTGAAAACAATTTTTAAGGATGAAACCCTGAACTAGGGTATTCCATGGCAAATAAGAATTTGGTCTCTCATGTTATGGTGAATTTTATGATCTGAAATCTTTAATTAAGGTTTGTAGGGATGTAATATACCCTTTTAAACTAGTTTGGAGTTGAGAATAATGGTTGATCTTTTTATATGCCTCTTGATTCAAGTTTAAAGTTTACCCTTGAATGAAGGTTTTATGGTTTGTGATAGATGCTCTGCATCAAATTGGTATCAGAGCCCAACAAAAGATCTGGGATAAGAGATATGCTTGTGTTTTGTGTTACGGATGAATTTTGGTTATAGATTCATGTCCATCTAGCTACAATAGGAAGTTGGTGTTGTGTGTGGGCAGACAAAGAAGGTCTGTCAAGGGCCAAAGGAATGGTCCATTGGTTTCCAAAAGACTAGGGAGAGAGGGAAAGAGGAGAACTCCTAGGTGAGTCAAAAAAAATTTTGGTGAGGTGATGCAACATGAAAAGGTGGACTTATGGTTGGTAAAATCACTTGGATGGCAACCACTACAAACTCCATTGGTACGGGTTACAAAACGATTGTTCAAGAAGGAAGTAGTAGCATAAAGAGGCATAAAGAGGTAAAAATGAAGACAAAGTTGAAATTTTCATTTAAAATTTTTCTTTCAAGTCATTGTACCCACGTTTCCAAGGGACTTGGAAACTTTTCAAGGTTGGGAGTATGGTGCAGAGGCACCTAAGTACACAAGCATACAAGGAGGTCAAAAGTCATAATATGAGCAATTTTATTGTATTTGAGTAATTCATAATGTATTAAGGTTATTTGAGTCCATTGAATCATAATATGTAAGGCTAAATGAGCCATTTTATCCAAAGATATCATATTTGGTCCATCTTGAAGTGTTAAAAGTATCCATGTAAGGGTTAGAGTCATTTATGTCAAAAATGCAAAAATTATAAAAATTACAAAGTTACAACATTGCCAAAAGTGCAACAAAAGTGTAAAAAATGAAATATATTGGTCATGAGGTCATTAGAATAGTTAGGAAGGAGTTGGAAATAGTTTATAAAACCATGTTTGATTGAAATAGAGAGGGTAGCTCAGTTTGGAGGAGATTTGACAAAGATTATCTATCAAACCCTCAAACTGTCATAAGGGTTTAAGGAATCTGTGACTATCATAGATCCATGGAGGATCACATTTGGTGTAATTTAATATGTAGATGTTATTTAATGATATATTAATTAAATATATTTCAAATGAATCCTTTCTTATGCATTTTTGTGGAGTATTTGGCAAGATATGTTTATTTTTACAATAATTGTCAAAACCCTACCAAGGGTTACCCGTGTTTGGGAAAATGATCATAACTTGTGATTTAACTATTGGATCGGGCTGAAATTTGGAGAGAAGTTTTGTAACTCAGTAATATAAATTATTACTGAAGAGATTTTATTTAGGATCAATATTTAAAAAGTTATGGATGACTATTTGTTACAGTTTATGGTGAAAGGCAGACTAGTGAAGGCAGTAGAAGTCCGGTTGCAGCATTTGGTGTGGTCACATGAGGAATATTAATTAAGAAAGAATATATGTGTTGGAAAGGTCTCCAAATCCTCTTTCCATTGATTTTTTTCTTACTTAATTTGGTTACAAATTGAATAATTTGTGATATTTTTGGTGAAAACGGTTTTTAAGGGATGAAACCCTGAACTAGGGTATTCCATGGCAAAAAAGAATTTGTTCTCTCATGTTATGGTGAATTTTATGATATGAAATCTTGAATGAAGATCTGTAGGGATGTAATATACCCTTTGAAATTGTTTTGAAGTTGAGAATAGTGGTTTATCTTTTTATATGCCTCTTTATTCAAGTTTAAAGTCTACCCTTGAATGAAGGTTTTATGGTTTGTGATAAATGCTATGCATCAAAATTCATGAGCCTAACAAAAATAAAATAAATTCCATTCATGTTCCTAGGAAACCAAAAATTCTTCCTTATTATCATGTTGTGCCTTACACATATACTAATGAGGTAGTTGATGAGAACACAATTGAAGCATCATATGCTTTCTTAGTTCCTACAATCATGTCTTCAATTCACTCAAATACACCATCTCCTACCAAAGAAGTTCCTAAAGAAGAACTCTTAGAGGATGATTGGGGATCCTTATATTTCACTCCTACATTTTCTAGAAATTCTAAGATGCCTAAATATCATATTCCAAATTTTTCTCTTAACAAAAATTTTAAAATTAATTCTGGCATGTTAAAAATAACATCTCACAATGAATTCCTTGTGTGGATGGTGTGAGCTTTATTACTTGATGTCATTCCTTGTGTGAAATTGTTGGTTGTTTTATCAAGGATTGTCTCTTATACAAGAGGTGTAAATCCTTGATTACAACCTCTTTTCCACTTGGTAATGTACATCTATGATAAATTCACCCATCCCTCTTGGGGCTAAGTGCCAATCATCATTCATCAAGAATCCCTTTCACCTAGCAATATGAGGAAGGATTGCATTCTTGTTCTCTTATGTGCTTCATTCTAGAAGATGTTATATTTGTCTAAGAAAACTCCTCTTGGGGGTAGATGTCTTTTAAACAAAGATCTCTTCTCCTTCAAGGATCACCTTTACACTTACAACAAGATATCGCTTTTCAACTATCTTATCCTTGCTTGAAGAGTATTCCCTCTCTTGCTTGGATTTATGACATTGTTGCATAATGGATATCTTCTTTGTGATGAAGGTAGGTATCCTTATTCTTATTTCCTTAAAATATCAACATTAGTCTATGTTGACATCTTAAGGGGGGGGCACCCACACTGCTTCTTTGTACTATACTTCTCTCATGCATTATACAGTGGGACATTCTTGGAACCAGAAGGCGGCCTCTTAGAGAAAGGTGTCATCACTTTTCTTGTATAGTGAGACATTCTTGTAAATAGAGGGAAGCCTCTTAGAGAAAGATGTCATCACTTTTCTCTTGTATAGTGGGTCATTCTCAGAACCAGAGCACAAACTCTTAGAGCGAGATGTCTTCACTTCTTATTTTCTTGTACAGTGGGTCATTCTCAAAACCAGAGCATAGACTCTTAGAGTGAGATTATGCCACTTTTTGCAAGGTGATTGTTCTTGGAACCAGAGCACAAACTCTTAGAGAAAGATATCATGCCTTTCTTGACACATGTACTATACATCTTATATAGGTTGTAGCGTACTCAGGCATAGAATCCTATGAGGTGCTTCGAACCTCACTTTCACACACATGTGTTTGAGGTTAAGTAAAACTAATGGTGTTCCCACTCTTTCCCCTTTACATGGATCACCTAGATAGGATTTGGAGGCTATACTTCTATTTCCTTCTCTCCATGGATCACCTAGTTCTAGGGGCAAGATGTCCATGGTTTCTCTCTTGTTCGCCTTTTGTCTCATGGATCACCAAAGTGTGTATTCATGTCCTCTCTCTTCTTCATTGCATGAACCCATAGTTTTTTTATTGATGGTTCATGGATGATGTCATATTTTCTCTTTTATGTGATTTCTTGTGTTTATGTGATGGAATTGGTCTTTGTGTCCTAATTAGTTGTTGAGACATCTGAGTGTCGAGGTCTCTTTGGCTAGTTGGTTTTTTGTCTTATGTCTTGTCTTGCCAGGTGTCTTTTGCACTTTGTTTTTTTTTGTGTGTCTTGTTCCTTTTGTTTTGTGTGCTCTTGCATATGTTTGAGTGAGTTAAGATCCTAGGATTAGGGGATTTTGTTCCTCGACATTAGTGACATCTTATACTCCTTGTGATCTTGCTATGTATCTCTCATCTTTATCTCTCTTTTTTTCTACTTTACCGGTAGTAGTGGCATAACCCATATGCCTCCTAAAGTGGGGGCTAAATGTAGTGTCATAAAATTATGCCTCCTGCAATTTTAACCATATTTTAGGTCCTTCCCTTGGTGATGACATCCTCCTTCCGAACTGCGACCCCTTTCTGCATTTTCACCCCTTGACCCCTTCCTGTTTGAGCCTTGATATAGCCTCAGGACCTTGTCTGGGCCCCAAGATATGGTAGGCCAGGGACATGGTGGTCCCCCCTATGACAAGGACGTGGCCTTCCTGTCCCCCTTGGACAGGGGCATGGAACTCATGTCCCACCCTCTTAGAGTGGCCCCAAGATAGGTCCCCCCGACCCCATCTACACTTCGGGATCCTAAATCTCCCCGATGTCGGCCTTTTATGAGATGAATTAATCTTCAAAAGGCATGTATAAAAGGGAGTTGTCTTTCTCATTTACATAAGGAAGAATGGGAAGCGAATTTCAAGTGAAGGGATGATAAGAAAGCATAGGAGAAGATATACATTATCAAGCATTCAAGCATTCAAGTCTTCTTCATTCATCCATTGGAGCATTATTTTAACATTCATTTGCAAGAATGTATGTGTGTTAGGTTTTTGTCATGTTACATGCCATTTCATACAACACTTGTGGTTACATTCAAGAAGCAAAGCAATCATCATCAACAAGTTGTAGATCTACAAGGTATAGATTTCCATTGTTTACATTCAAGAATTTGCAATTACTTTCTTTCAAGGTTGATTCCTCAACTAGGGTTTGACTAAGGCAAACCCCTATCCACAACCCCTTTTCCTCTCTTTTTTGTGTGTAGGTTGCAGGTGCGCAGCTGTAATTGTAGGTTTGGGTTTTATTTATAGAGATGAAAGATCCCTATTCGTCTTGCACATTTTGTGGAGGACCATGTACATTCCCGTCATGGTCCTGATGACTCTTCTCCAAATTTTTAGGGTATATCTATATCAATCTAATTAGCTTAGATCCAAAGTTACAGTGCGATCCTAAACCAGTAGCTCCTCATTTCACTCATTTTCTCTCTCTTTTCTACATAGTCAACAAGTCAACTTTCTCGTTTACAAAAGAGAGTAAATCACACTTCAAACCTTGCAATCCACTTGGAATTTGCATCCTTGTTCCCTTGGATTTGGATCTAGTGGATTCAAGCCCTTCTTTTGAATGTAAAGTACCTCCCAAGTGAAAATCATCCTAGTGGCTTCCTTTCTCTCTCCTAGGTGGGGAGTCACTAGGGTTCAATTTTCTGCTTTACAAGGGATAAGAATGAGATTACGAGATAAGAGGATGATGAAGACTGATAAAGGAAAAACTCAAGGAGTCTTATCTTGTAAAGTTGAATAGAGAGTGAAAAAGACTCACAGGATAAGAAGACAAAGCAATTGTAAAGGGGATGGTTGTTCCCCCTGATCTTGCATGGTATGTAGGGTCAATTAGCGGTCAAACACAATGAATGAAGTGTGGACCCAAGGTACCACATTAGACATCTGTAGTCCTTGGATCTTCATAAAGGCCCAATCCGATGGATATGTTTTAATCACAGATTGGGCCTGCTAGATGCCTATGTGGAGATATCTTGCGCGTCCATCTTCATGCAAATCTCTCAAATTGATTGTGGATTTTTTATTTTGCAGTGGCCATTGAGTTTTAAATGCTCTGTAGGAGGGTGGTTGTTGACCCGATGGTCAAGGACATTCTTTGTTTAGTTCGTGCTCGATTTTGGACCTGATCTCACTCCAACCATTAGATTTCTCTGCCATAATTCCAGACATGACCCTGTAGGCTGATTTCAGATACCACCCATTCCCTCTTCAATATATAGTTCAAATACTTTGGGCTCTGTAGGTACACAAAGATACATTCAGATGCAAGCTTTTCCCTAATTTATGGGGATTTGTGTTTCTTTAGAGACGAAGGACGCTCTCAGAACTGTTTCACCATACCATTAAATATGTCAATTTGATCTCTCTCTCCTCTGATATATTTGTAACCTAATCTGAGTGGGGTTAGGTTTTTCTCAAATGTAACCATCTTAGTTATGCCAAAACTATAATGACAATTTTGTAGCCTGTTCTCAGAATCTTCTCTTCTTTTTCTTCAGCAGAAAGATTATGTCTCTCTATACTTGTACAAAATTGTCTTTCTTTCTCATGAATAAAATTATTCTATTTGCCTCATTTTGTTTTACTCAATTTGTGTAATTCCTTACCTCTTTGTTTGAATACATTCTTGTTGGTTTTCTCGAGTTGTAGGTGTAGTGTTGATTCTCTTTTGGGTGGCACCTATGAACTAGTTTCAGTTCCTCTTGCCATTATCCAATTTCCAACCTTCACTCACATTTAGGTGACAAATTAGGATAGAAATCAGTGCATTCCTAGGGTAGTTTTATTGATGTTCTGTGCAATGATAGGTGTAATACCCTAAAAATAGTCATCTAAACCATGAGCCCCTAATCTCGACAACGTCACCAAGGTCCTAACCAAAGGAAATTAAATAAATCATGAGCACACAATTAATTTCTTAAATCATCAATATCACATGGCAAAATTAATCAACCAATATTAATTAAATATTTATTTAATTAATTGATCATTCTATGTAAATCATTTTTAAACAATTATCCTATTTCTTTTATTGAATATCCTAGCATATTTAATTAAATTAATTAATTTGCCATTAAATCATCAAAAGAAGAATTAATTTGAAAAAAGAATTTAAAATTTAGAAAAGAAATCAATTTGAGATAATCTTGAAAAACAAATTAAAAATTGATAAATAATCTCAAAGAAAGCAATTAAATCTCAAAAGTGAATGAAATAGAGAATAAATCAGTTTTTTCTGATTTTATCTAATTTTAGTTCAAGTTCCTTTAAAACTGAGAAAAGTATCCAATCACATCAATTCACCTAGATTGTGCTTCCTCTTGAAAAATCTTGACCGCTCATCATCATTTGATCTCAGTCGTTGGTTTCTTTTTGAATTTTCTATAAATTCGGGCTCTCATCTCTCATTCAGAGATCCTGGAGAATATATTGTTATTATGTTGTTTTTTCTCTAGGTTCATTGAGAATTTGCATTGAGATATTGCATATTAGTTATTTCATATTGCTTAAATCATTTAGCTTAAATATTCATATATTTCTTAAATCATGTTAGATTAACCTTGCATATCTAGCTTAAATCTTCCATCCATTTAGCTCATATTCATGCTCATATAGATTTAAAAAACCTTCGTTTAGGTGTTGTCTAGACACTAGATAGCTTAGCAATCTGAGAGCAATCTAAACTCACATCTACTAGAAGGCAATAAGCCAACTTGCAATGGATTTCATTTTATCACTTTTGATTAGCTAACCCATGCAAATAATGGTTTATTGAAGTGTTGTGTATTCCAGATATAGATACAAGTTCACTTTTCATACACACATTTTTGGCACCCACTGTGGGGTAGAAGACTACTTTTTCTGGCCTCAAAATCACTTTTTTCTATCCTACAGGTCTCGTCCATATAGTCGCTGCTAAATATCGTATGAGTAGTATTACTACATTGTACGATATTCTATCAAGATCTTTGTTTTATCGTACAAATCTGGAAAGGGGCACGTACAAATTTCTACTCTAAATATCTGATTCTGTACTTTGTCATTTTATGCTCAGTTCTAACGCGTATGAGAAAAGGCTTTTGTCATTTTCTTCTGTGAGAATTGTCGTACAATTCTGTATTCTGTTGGATTAAAATAAGTTTTGATTACACTAACGCTAACCCTGAATTGTCTTCTGTCTGCCTGAGATTTTCACAGCCTAACTAGTTTCTTATAGAACGCTTGTCAAAGAAGTTATCAATCAAACATAGACCTATCAAAGAATAAAAACAACATGACTACTGATGTGTTGATTTTGGAGGTTGCCTAAAGAGAATCAACCAAACATCATGTACTCTTTAAATTCATTTTAGGCACCTACATTGCTATCTGGTTAAAGAACAAATATGTATTTCATGTTTTAAGAAAATTCTGAGAGGCAGGAAAGTATGCTCTTGTCAATATAGACAATCAGAAATCCAGACCCTTGAGGTGTTTTCTTTAAAGTTTGAGATTTGTATATCTTTAGCGGGCCTACCCTCCCAAGGAGCCAATAACTCTATAGCCATTGCGGTCAGTGAGAGGGGAACGACCCAAATAGGAATGATTAAACACCAAGTACTTCAACCCACTATAAAAGAAATGTGATTTGACAAAAATCAAGTCAATGATAGTTCTCAGGAATATCTCTCCTCTGTACCTTTGGGTATATTAAACGTTGGTTTTCAAGGTTGGGAGACCTCTTAATTGAGTTTATACCTCGACGCGCCGAACGGACCCCTTACTAGTTCCAATTCAAATTGGAAGCTACCCAATTCACCTCCGAAAGGTTGATAATCTTTGTGCAAGAGAGATAGTAACTCTCCCAAGACACTTGCCATATTGTGCCCCCATTAGTGTTTGGAGTCGGCTAATATGGCGTTAAGAATCCATTTCGTGAGACTCAGTGACCGTATTCTAATTAGCTATTGGGTGTGTACCTAAGTCAGCAAGCAAAGGTTTTCTTCTCTAAGCCAACTTCCATAGGGTTTGCATGTTGTGATTGGAGTTATTATTCGTATTACATGTTTTCTATGTTTTCATTCCTAAAACTGAAAATGGAATACCAAAAATAGAGAAAACAATACCAAATAACTCAATGATAAACTTTGTCAGTGTCAAAAACTAGTCCTTGTCAGTCATCGAAAACTCAGTCTACCTCAAAACTGGTCATACTCAGTCATTAAAAATTAGAATTTAACCTCTATCGAGACACAGTCATACGGGTCTTCTGATTTATCGTCCTGCTTCATATTTTGTCGTATGATATTCCATCAGTCCTAACAGTCTGTCGTTTGAGCCTCCATCCTATGTCGTACGAGCCTTGATTGTTTGTCATCTGGTTATGAGAATTATTGTTTCATCTTGAATCCTGTGTCGTATGATAAACTTTTGTACTAAACAGTCTGTCATTCCAGACATACCCATATGTCGTACGGTACTAGGCAGCAACTCATACGAAACAATATTATCATTTTTCTGAAGCTATTGCACCATCGTCTGGTCCTATAAAACCTTCATACTAATCTCTGATTTTGCCAATCCAGAATAGTCAAACTTGCCTAAAATAGTCTACGTCAAGCCTAAAACTAGTTATCATCCTCCTTAGCATAAACAACCTTGATAGTGTACCCCTACCATTGCGTTGCACAATTTTGTCGATCATCTTCAGCTAGTTCAATCAACATCTTATCAAACCTAAGTTAACTTAGATAATGTCTTACATAGGATAGATCATTCCTGAAACTAGACCAGATCTTAGTTACTTCACTCAGTTACTATGTTAAACGAAGAACTAGCTACAATTTGATCTTGACTTCTGCAGCACATCTAGCCCTTGGTCCCATCAATTGTAATGCCCATTCAAACCAAAAGTTCTCACAGAAAAATGAAGAAAGGAAAAGGAACACCCTTTTCATCAAACGACAATCCATTCTTTGTAGAAAACCTCATCCCAAAGAAACCGTCACCATCACAAATACCAATTTACGATCTACCAATCTTTGGTTAGCCCCTATCTCCCACCATGTCTAGAGAAAGGTGGGAAAAACAAGCTGCTAAACACAAAACTTATGACGACATCATTATCCATGATACCAATAGTGATTCCTCATCAAGTGAATCTGAAGCCTCTAAACCTCCAGAAAAAGATATTCATAAATGTCAAAAGGAAAAAGATTTCCGAAAAATGATGAAAGTTATCATGGCTAGAGAAAAATAAGACTATTTTCTAGAACTAGAAAAATAAGGCACTAAGCTTCCTATTGGTTATTATGTGGAAACCCTCATCACTAAAGAGAAAGAGACACCATTGAGAATGTTAAACAAACAATTACAAGCGTTACAAACTGAGACCATAGAACTGAAAAAAAAAAAAAGAAAGAAAAAAAAAAAAGATAAATCACCAAGACAATATTCTCTGGATACAATATGCCCTTTCCCATTTGACAAAAATCTTTACATGCATCCATTTCCCTCAAATTTAGAAATGCCTAATTTTGACAAATATGGTGAGAAAATAGATCCTTAAGATCATATCAAAGAATTTTGTGCTTTATGTATGGAGTTCATGCATGACCAAACGTATCTCATGCGCCTTTTCCCGGGAAGTTTAGGGGGGCAAGCTATGGAATGGTTCTCAAGTCTACCTATGGGAATAAATTTTTTTCAAGAATTAATCCAACTATTTCTACAACAATACTCCTATAAAATTTGTCACCCAGTCACTATGATAGACTTTGCAATACCAAACAAAAAATAGGAGAACCCTTTCTCACTTTTCTCCAATGATGGAGAAAGATGTTCTCTAGATATTCACGAACAATTCCAGATTTTGAGAAAATGGATATCTTTGTTAACAACTCAATCCTTGAATTGAAATACAACATCCAGATGCAAGTACATCCTTCATTCAACAAAATGGTAGACAATGCCCTCATAATGAAAGATGTGCTTATTAAAAAGGGGAGATATATCACTTTGGAAAGAAATATCGCAAGGTTCTAGTTCTAAAGAAAAGAACAAATACTGGAAATACGGAAAAGATAACAACAAAAATGTTGTTAATGATGGAGTAGTAGACACCATTAGAGCAAAAACAAAATCCACAATATTTAACTTGGCTAGTGGCACACAAGCACTCAAGGCAGCTGAAACTGCAGCAGAAAATCTGCCAAAAAAACCAAGAAAATGGTTTAAAGAGAAACCTTGGCTTTCAAAGCCTAAGCATGAGTTTACTCCTCTAGATGAATCATACAAATCAGCTTTTAAAACTTTATTGGCAAATGATCTGATAACATTGCCAGACAATTCTAGACCATATGATCCAAAAATTAAACCCAAATGGTGGAGAGAAAATGAATACTGTGACTACCATCGGAACAAGGGACATAACACAAACAACTGCATGAAACTCCAACATGAAATTCAAGATCTCATCAACGCTGGCAAAATCATTGTTGTAAATCACGCGACTAATGTTGATCATAAGGCCTTTAAAGATCCCTTACCAACTTATGAACAAGGAGATTCCTCAAAATCCAAGGGAGGTGCTAGAGTCAATTATACCTACACTAACAACGATAATGTGATCAACATGATTGAATCTTCCCAACCTAAATATTGCAATGTGATCATAATCAAAGATAAACAAAATCAAGAACAAACTATTAATGTTGTGACCCACGCTCAAAAGAAGGTTACTCTCCAAGGAGCTAGTTCCTCAACTTTCGCTTGAACAAAATCAAACCTACTAACTCCTTCAAATAGACAAACAGACGCAATCACAACCAAATCAAAGTAGCTAGCTTCATCATCCTCTCCTAGTTATAGTATTGTTGAACAATTGAAAAGAACTAATGGTCAAATCTCCATTTTGGAACTGCATAAGATCTCTTCTGCTCATAGAGAGATCCTGGACAAGGCTTTTCTCACCACTAGTGTCCCTAAATATTTAGACGTAGATCGGTTTCAATCTATGGTGGGTCACTTGACTTCACCTTATTACCTCACTTTCTCTAAAGAAGATGATAACTCACTGAGTCACCCACATAACCATCCATTACACATCGAACTATGATCCATAAACACAAAGTTAAACATATTTTGATAGATGGAGGCGCTGGGTTGAATATTTGTACCTACAATCTAGTGACACAACTGGGATTTTCTAAAAAATGTTATTGATCCAACAAAGAAAATAACAATCAAAGCTTGTGATGAAGAAGAAAGAACCTCTAAAGGTCTGGTATTATTACCAATCAGGGTAGGACTTATGGAAAGAGATGTCATCTTTCAGGTCCTTGACCTTCCTCTTTCATACAACATCTTACTGGGCAAGCCATGGATTCATGAAATGAAAGTAGTACCATCTACATATCATCAGTGCTTGAAATTTCCTTATAATGGAGTTGAAGTCAGTATTACTGTTGATACAAGATATACCTACAATGCATTAACGCAGAGTGCTGATGCTTTTGTTCCTCATAATAGAGCAGCCTCTACAGTTGAAAGTTCTGAATCTTTGCTGAAAGATTTCAAAAAGAAATTGAAAATCACAAACACTAGCATGGATGGATACAAGATAGAGCTTGTACTCTCACTAATGTATCTTCCTCTATCACCAAGATAGTCAGGAAAACCATCAGAGGTTATGAAGCCACAAATTTCAACTACAAAAGTCATTTATGATGGTCTCTTTATACAGTCCTCTACTTCCCTTGTAGATGAAATTGAAGAGGATGTTGCTCTCAAATGATTTTTTCAAAGAAGATAGTGCAAACAAATAAATACAACATTGTGAAATTTTCCCGACATAATATGGTCCAGGCTATAAGATGCTTCAACGCATGGGATATTCAGGAACCAGTCCTCTAGGCAAGTGCCAAGAATGTATTGTTGACCCTATTCAGTTACAAACTAAGTCTGCAAATGATAAAGTTGGACTGGTATAAGATCCAAGAAAGTCATCAGATTAGAAATGTACTCCTCACCATCAACCTAAGTCGAGGAAAAATGTACTACCTTCAACATCATAGGAAATTAATACTTAACAAACTCAGGATGAGTGTGATGATGAACAAGAAGAATTGCCAACCCAGAGAGAGGAAGTAGATGTTGGTATTATGGATGTGTTGCATTGGTTTTGTCATTGATGTCAACACTTGAGAACACTTGGAGATCTTTGGTTATGTCCACTAGCATGTTCAGTGACTTATGCACAGTCACCGGTATCTGGTTCACCGGCATGTTCAGTGACTTATGCATAGTCACCAGTATCTGGTTCATCAGTAGGTTATATTGTTCACTGACACTGAGGATGATCTGTTATCATCTGGAGATTACTTGGTTATGTCAAAGACATTGTTTGGACACTTGATTTTTGTGATTTGGTCATTGATCCAATCAAGTTTGCATATTTGTTGTTACCGGCAAATAGGTCTAGGTTATGGACCGGCAAGCATTATCTATTCCAGATCAGCACGACACGTTATGGACATGATTTGTTATTGTTGTAAATGCATTGAGCTGACATCATGCATCGCATATTGATTCATTTGTAATTGATTTAATTGTGATATCTTTGTAAGCCGACCTACACATTTGGTCTTAGGTTTTAGTATATATGTAAGATCTCCTTTATGAGATTAAGTAGCAGTAGAGGAGTGTGAAAAAAGATTGTAATAAGGTATATGCAAATATAAGTAGAGCTATACATGCAGACATCATTCAAGAATCAAGGAGGATTTTGGAGAAGGCAAATCAGAGCTTAACCGATACTAAATCCAACATATGAAGATGCTATTTTCAGTAGTACATTATCATTGGATTTAACCATCCAATTGTAGTCAGTGTGACTCCCATTTTATGATTGAGCAATGAGCTCTAGGCAGTTGGCCTTTCTGCATGTGCAAACCCCATTTGTACACACATACTATCTACAGTAGTATCATCTGATTGTGGGTAAGGTTTCCCACCGTGGTTTTTCCCCTTACAAGGTTTCCACGTTCAAATAACTATGTTATGTGTTGTGTATGTTATTTGTCTTTTTGTTTCATGCATTAAACTTTATTGATACTATTATTATCTGCTAAACTATCTACCGGCATTAAAGTTTGGTTAAGATAGTTTTGGTTTGAAATTAATAGACAACTAATTCACCCCCCCCCCTCTCAGTTTCCTCCAGGACCTAAAAATTGGTATCAAAGCTTAGTCCTCTTTCTGCAGAAGTTTAACAACTTGAGGAGATCCTATGTCTACTAACTATTTCAGGAAGGATAGTTTGAAGCTTGATGGAACCAACTATGGTATATAGAAGATTAGAATGAAGACACATCTGAATTGCATTAGAAAGGACATATGGGATGTTACAAAGAACGTCTATGTTGCTCCTACTCAAGGTCAACCTAATCCACCAACCTTGGCTAAAGATGAAGATAATGATTGTAAAGAAAGAGAAGCACTTTTGAGCACATTGTCAGATCAGAAAATCATGGGATTATTAGACCGATCTACTGCTAAAGCTATTTGGGATAAATTGGAGACATCGAATGAAGGTGATACCACTATCAAAATTGCAAAACTAGAATGCTTCTAGGTCAGATATGAAAATCTGAAAATGGAAGAAGATGAAAGGATTTCTTATTTTATGGAAAGAGTTAATGAAATTTTTTTGGGTATACAATATTGTGGAGGATCCTTAAGTGAAGATGAATTTGTTTCTAAGGTTTTAAGAGCTTTTCCATCGACATGCAAAATGAAAGTAACTACTATTAGTGAATTGAGAACAATGCCTAATGCATTAGTATCTAGAGACACTTTGGTTGGAAAACTTTCAGCTTTTGAACTTGAGGAATTTGGTCCTATTGCTACAATTAAGACAGACTTGGCTTTCAAAACTTCATCATCTGCATCATCATCATCATCATTTGAAAAATCTGATTGAAAAGCACTCTATGCTAGAGAACTTGAAGAAATCAGAAGCGAGAATGAAGAACTTGAAGAGCTTGAAGCACTATTTGCAAGGAAAATGTCTAAAGGTCCAGTTGGAAGTAAGTATGAAGGTAAAGCACCATTTATATGTTTTAACTGCAATAAAATTGGTCATATGGCATCTAGGTGTCCTGATAGACATGCAAGATTGAAAGAAGAAGCTAAAAGAACATACAAGCCTAACCCTGAATATCAAATGTACAGATTTAAGAAGAATAGAGACAAATCATGTTACTATGTTGATGAAGGAGTTACTGATGATTCTAATGAGGAACTGGCAGAAAATGGATGGGCTTTTGTTGCAATAACAGAAGATCAACTGACACCTACTATTTAACCAGTAGAGCATGCCCTGGCAACTAAAATTGAAGAAAATGATGAATGGATTATTGATTCTGGATGTTCACATCATATGATTGGCGATAAGAGTAAATTCTTAACCTTTCAGGAATACAATGGAGGTCTAGTAAGATTTGGAGATGACAAAGCTTGTTTGATCAGAGGAAAAGACACTATATCTTTTGATGGTAAGCATGATACTGATAATGTTTACTATGTTGAAGGTTTGAAGAATAATCTTTTGAGTGTTGGTCAATTAGTTGAAAAAGGATTTCAATTACAATTCAAAAATGATAAATGCAAAATCATGAATAGAACTGGTTTGGAAATTGCAACCGGTAATCAGACTAGAGGAAATATCTTTCATTGAAATAACAATGAGAAGACATGCTTGATTGCATATATTGATGAAAGTTGGTTATGGCATAAGAGACTGTGTCATGTAAATTTTGATTGCATTGTGAAAATCATTACAACTAAGGTAGTAAGAGATTTAACTAAGATTGTTAAACCTCACAATCCGGTATGTAAGGAATGTCAATTTGGAAAGCAAGTTAGAACAACTTTTAAGAGTGTTCTAGAAAAATCCAATAATGTTCTTGACTTGATTCATACTGATTTTGTGGTCCTGCAAGAACTAGAAGTTTACAAGGAGATAGATATTTTATGCTAATCATTGATGATTATTTTAGAATGTGTTGGGTTACTTTTCTCAGGGAGAAATCATAAGCATTTGGGAAATTCAAACTATTCAAAGTGACGGTAGAGAATGAAACTGGTAAGAAAATTAAATGTTTGAGATCAGATCAAGGAGGTGAATTCACATATAAGGAATTTAATACATTATGTGAAGTGAATGGAATCAGAAGACAATTATCAGCACCTTAGACACCCCAGCAAAATGGAGTTGTGGATGTTAGATCCTAGAGACAACTGAGAGGGGGGGTGAATCAGTTGTGTAATAAATTTAAACCCAAAAGAACTTAACCAAACTTAATGCTTAATATCAATGAACCAAACTTTATGCTGGTAGACAGTTTATCAATTAATTGCAGTACCGGTAAAGATTAATGCATGAAATAGAAAGATAATAACATCCACAATATATAGCACCAATATTTGTATGTGGAAACCCTGTAAGGGGAAAAACCATGCTGGGAAACCTTACCCACAATCATATGATACTACTATAGATAGTATATATATACAAATGGGGTATGTACATGCACAAAGGCTAAGCGCCTAGAGCTCATTGCTCAAACACAAATAGGATTCACACTGACTACAATTGGATGGTTAAATCCAATAATGATGTACTGCTCAAAATAGCATCTTCATATGTTGGATTCAGTACCGGTTTAGTTCTGATATGCCTTCACAAAACCTTCCTTCACCTTCAAATGATGTCTACATGTATATCTCTTCTTATTCTCGCATATACCTTCTTACAATTCCTTTTTCCAATCGCATATTGATCTTACAAATAAGATCTTACATATATACCATAACCTAAGACCAATTTTAGTAGGTCGGCTCTAAAAGATATTACAATAAAAACAATTTACAAGTAAATCAATAACCACTACAATATCTGATTCAACATGTCGGCTTAATGCATTTACAACATTGATAAATCATCTCCAAAGCGTGTCGTGCTGATCTGGAATAGATAAGCCTGTCAGTGCTTATTCTGGACCTATTTGTCGGTAACAACAAATATGCAAACATGAATATGCCAATAAACAATCTCCAAGACGAAGTGTCCAAATGATGTCTTCAACATAACCAAGTGTTTTCCATGTCATTCCAAGTGTCGGTGAACAATATATCTTGTCGGTGTACCAGATACTAGTGACTTTGCATAAGTCACTTGCTTGTCAGTGAACATTACCAATTCTCCAAAGTGTAGGTGTTGACATCAATGACAAAACCATATCAACATATCCAAAATACCAACAATCTCCCCCTTTGGCATTGATGGCAACACAAGATGGAAAAACCATCAAAGTGCCAAAACAGAAATGCCAAATACCAAAAACCAACAATCTCCCAAAAGAGATTATAACCAAAAATCAAAATTTAGACACAGAAAGTAATCAATTTCTCCCAAGGTAACAATCACTCCCCCTAAGAGTAACATGAGTTTTCCTTGTGTTTTTCCATATCAATCTCTCCCCCTTTGAAATCAAATGCCAAAGCCAATACAAAACCAGGTTCAAATACAAAATACCAATCAATTCAGTATACCAACTACTCCCCTTGAGAAGTAGCTCACCTCATCAAAGCTGGAGTAAAATATTTCTCTATTAATTATGACGGTTGATGACAAACATCAACTATCTAAGTCTCTACTAGTGGGGGTATGACCCCAAGCTGATCTCTGAGATATTCAAAAGTCTCCTTAGGTAAAGGCTTAGTGAAAATATCTGCAATCTGCTCTTTAGTATTCACATAAACCAGTTTTACTTCTTTTGCTTCAACATTCTCCTTTAAAAAAATCAGTTTGATAGAAACATGTTTAGTTTTAGAATGTAGCATCGGATTCTTAGATATATCAATTTCTATAGTGTTATCACAATAGATGAAATTAATTTGCTACCAAGAAAAAATGCTCCGCTGGTTGTTCTTTTTCTATCATCCACATCTCCTACCCAATTTGCATTTGTGTATGCGCATAATTCAATTTTTTCATCTCTAGCATACCATAAACCAAGATTTGTAGTGCCTTGTAAGTACTGGAAAATCCATTTTACTATTGATTCATGATTTTCTCTAGGATTCCTCTGAAATCTTGAAACAATACATACTGCATTCATAATATCAAGTCTTGTTTGAGTCAAATATAGTAAACCTCCTATCATAGATTTGTACCTTGTCGGATTAACAAGTGTAGATTCATCCCTTAGTGATAATTTGTCATTTGTAGGTGTGCTTACCAGTTTAGAGTTTTCCATCCCAAATTTCTTTAGTAACTCTTTTAAGTACTTAGATTGACTCAATAATATACCTTTATCAGTCTGTAAAAGCTGCAATCCTAACAAGAATTTTATCTCTCCAATCATAGACATTTCAAATTATTATTGCATTTCAATACAAAAGTCTTTACATAAACCATCTTCTCCTCCAAAGATTATATCATCAACAAAAACTTCTATAACCAATATGTCATCATTAGTCACTTTATAGTATAAATTGTTGTCAGCATTACCTTTAGAAAAACCAATCTTCAAAAGATATTTATCCAATCTAGCATACCAAGCTCTTGGAGCTTGCTTCAACCCATACAAAGCTTTCCTTAACCTGCAAACCATATATTTGTTATTTGTCAAAGAAAATCCATCAGGTTGCTCAATGTAAACTTCTTCTTCAAGATCTCCATTTAGAAATGCACATTTAATATCCATTTGATATACTTTGTAGTTCTTGTGTGTTGCAAAAGCCAAGAATAATCTGACTACTCAATTCTAGCTACCGGTGCAAAGGTTTCATTGTAATCAATTCCTTCTTTCTGTAAATATCCCTTACACACTAGTCTTGCTTTATTTCTGATTACCCATTTTGTTCCAATTACATTTTTGTCTTTAGGCCGGGGAACTAATGTCCATGTGTTATTCTTTTCAATTTGTTCTAATTCTTCTTCCATAGCTTTAATCCAGTGTTTATCTTTACATGCCTCATTAATTGATGATGGTTCAATTTGAGAAATAAGACATACCTCTTCATTTGAAATTCTTCCTCTTGTCATAACTCCTTGATACTTGTTCCCAATTATCTGATTTTTCAGAGTGGTTCAATCTTACATACCGGGGTGTCTTCATTTGCTGCAATTCCTCAGTTACAGTGGAATTTTCAGATGATACCGGTGTAACTGGATCTTTATTCTGTACCGGTGGGTTCAGTGGAGGTTCATTTGTCAATATCTTTGTTCCCGGTTTAGAGTCTATATACCTTGAAGTTCCTCTAAACTGTTCATCAATTTTCACATTTGTACTCTCAACAATTTTCTGCAATCCTTTGTTAAAACATCTATATGCTTTACTCCTAGATGAATAACCAAGAAATATTCCTTCATCACTTCTAGGATAAAATTTGCCAATATACTCATCTTTTCTAATATAGCATTTACTTCTAAATATTCTGAAATATTTAAGAGTAGGACTAATGCCAAACCATAGTTCATGAGGGGTCTTACCGGTTTCACCTTTGATGTGAACTTTGTTGAATGTATAGACCGTTGTACTTACTGCCTCTCTCCAATATACAAGTGGTAGATTTGCTTCTGATAACATACTTCTAGCTGCATCCAAGATAGTTATGTTTTTCCTTTCTACAACTCCATTCTGTTGTGGTGTCTGGGGTGCTGATAATTGTCTTCTGATTCCATTTACTTCATAGAATGTATTAAATTCCTTAGATGTAAATTCACCTCCTTGATCTGATCTT
The DNA here is from genome assembly GCF_030272615.1 of Cryptomeria japonica. Lineage (NCBI taxonomy): Eukaryota > Viridiplantae > Streptophyta > Pinopsida > Cupressales > Cupressaceae > Cryptomeria > Cryptomeria japonica. The sequence continues at coordinate 685,534,197 of NC_081415.1, forward strand.
AGACATCTAATTTTCTTACTGGTTTCATTTTCTACCATTTCTTTGAATACTTTGAACTTCCCAAGTGCTTCTGATTTTTCTCTTAGAAAAGTAACCCAACACATTCTAGAATAGTCATCAATGATTAGCATGAAATATCTATCACCTTGTAAGCTTTTAGTTATAGCTGGAACACATAAATCAGTATAAATTAAGTCAAGAGCATTATTGGATTTTTCTAGAACACTTTTAAAAGATGCTCTAACTTGTTTTCCAAATTGACATTCCTTACATACCGGATTGTGAAGTTTAACAATCTTAGGTAAATCTCTAACTGCCTTGGTAGTACTGATTTTCACAATGCAATCAAAATTTACATGACAGAGTCTCTTATGTCATAGCCAACTTTCATCAATATCTACAATCAAGCATGTATTTTCATTGTTATTCAAACGAAATATATTACCTCTAGTTTGATTACCGGTTGCAATTTCCAAACTAGTTCTGTTCATAATTTTGCATTTTCCATTCTTGAATTGTAACTGAAATCCTTTTTCAACTAATTGACCAACACTTAAAAGATTATGCTTTAAACCTTCAACATAGTAAACATTGTTGTTATTATGCTTACCATCAAGAGATATAGTACCTTTTCTTTTGATCAAGCAAGCTTTATCATCTCCAAATCTTACTAGACCTCCATTATATTCCTGAAAGTTCAAGAATTTAACTTTATCACCAGTCATATGATGTGAACATCCTAAATGAATGATCCATTCATCCTTAACTTCAACTTTAGCTGCCAGAGCCTGCTCTACTGGTTGAACAGTAGGTGCTGGTTGATCTTCTATTATAGCAACAAAATCCTATCCATTGTCTATCGGATCCTCATTAGAATCATCAATGACTCCTTCATCAACAAGATAACAAGATTTGTCTCTATTATTCTTAAATCTATATATTTGATATTTAGGGTTAGGCTTGTATGTTCTTCTAGCTTCTTCTCTTAATCTAGCATGTCTATCAGGGCATCTTGAAGCCATATGACCAATCTTATTATAGTTAAAACATTTAAAGGGTGTTTTACCTTCATACTTACTTCCAACTGGACCTTTAGGCATTTTCCTTGCAAATAGTGCTTCAAGTTATTCAAGTTCTTCATTTTCTCTCCTGCTTTCTTCAAGTTCTCTTGCATAAAAGGCTTTCCAATCAGATTTGTCAAATGATGGTGCAGATGATGTTGATGCCTTAAAAGCTAAATCTGTCTTTATAGTAGCAACAGGACCAAATTCCTCAATTTCAAAAGTTGAAAGGTTTTCAATCAATGTGTCCCTAGTTACTAATGTATTAGGCATTGTTCTTAACTCATTTATAGCAGTAACTTTCATTTTGTATGCCGGTGGCAATCCTCTTAAAAAATTTGAAACAATTTCATCTTCACTTAATGTTCCTCCACAACATTTAATACCCAAAACAATTTCATTTACTCTTTCCATAAAAGTAGAAATCTTTTCATCTTCTTCCATTTTCAGATTTTCATACCTGACCCAAAAGCTTTCAAGTTTCACAATTTTGACTATGGAATCTCTTTCATTCAATGTTTCCAAATGGTCTGAAATAGCTTTAATAGTAGATCTATTTGATAATCCCATGATTTGCTGATCTGATAATTCGCTTCAAAGTGCTTCTCTTGCTTTGTAATCATTTTCTTCATCTTTTCCTAAGGTGGGTGGATTGGTTTGACCGGGAGTAGGAGCAGTATAGCCATTCTTTGTAACTACCCAGATGTCCTTTCCAATACAATTCAGATGTGTCTCCATCCTGATCTTCCATATGCCATAGCTAGTTCCATCAAGTTTAAGATTGTCCTTCCTGAAATAGTTAGAATACATTGGATCTTCTCAAGCTGTTAAACTTTTGCAAAAAGAGGACTAGGCTCTAATACAAATTTTTAGGTCCCAGAGACAACTAAGAGGGGGGGGTGAATCAGTTGTCTAATAAATTTAAACCAAAAACAACTTAACAAAACTTAATGCTTAATACTGGTGAACCAAACTTTATGCTGGTAGACAGTTTATTAGTTAATTGCAATACCGGTAAAGATTAATGCATGAAATAGAAAGATAATAACATCCACAACACATAACACCAATATTTTTATGTGGAAACCCTATAAGGGGAAAAACCATGGTGGGAAACCTTACCCACAATCAGATGATACTACTGTAGATAGTATGTGTATACAAATGGGGTCTGCACATGCAGAAAGGCCAAGCGCCTAGATCTCACTGCTCAAACACAAATAGGAGTCACACTGACTACAATTGGATGGTTAAATCCAATAATGATGTACTCCTCACAATAGCATCTTCATATGTTGGATTTAGTACCGATTTAGTTCTGATATGCCTTCACAAAACCTTCCTTCACCTTCAAATGATGTTTTTGTGTATAGCTCTGCTTATTCTCGCATATACCTTCTTACAATTCATTTTTCCAATCACATATCGATCTTACAAATAAGATCTTACATATATACCATAACCTAAGACCAATTTTAGTAGGTTGGCTCTAAAAGAAATTACAATAAAAACAATCTACAAGTAAATCAATAACCGATGCAATATTTGATTCAACATGTCAGCTTAATTCATTTACAACATTGATAAATCATCTCCAAAATGTGTTGTCCTGATCTAGAATAGATAAGCCTGTTGCTTATTCTCGACCTATTTGCCGGTAATAGCAAATATGCAAACATGAATATGCCAATGAACAAACCTCCAAGACAAAGTGTCCAAACGATGTCTTCAACATAACCAAGTGTTTTCCATGTCATTCCAAGTGTCGGTGAACAATATATCCTGCCGGTGTACCAGATACCAGTGACTGTGCATAAGTCACTTTCTTGTTGATGAACATTGCCAATTCTCCAAAGTGCCAGAGTTGATAAGTGTTAATAGGTGTTGACATCAAAGACAAAACCATATCAACATATCCAAAATACCAATAGTGGAAAGGAAGAACATAACTATCTTGGATACAGCTTGAAGCATGATATCAGAAGCAAATCTACCTCATGTGTATTGGAGAGAAGCAATCAATACAACTGTTTATGCATTCAACAGAGTTCACATCAAAGGTGAAACCGGTAAGACCCCTAATGAACTATGGTTTGGTAATACTCCTAGACTTAAATAATTCAAAATATTTGGAAGAAAATGTTATATTAGGAGAGATGAGTATATTGGTAAATTTGATCCTAGAAGTGATGAAGGAATATTTCTTGGTTATTCATCTAAGAGCAAGGCATATAGATGTTTTCATAAGAGCTTGCAAAAAATCATTGAAAGTGCAAATGTGAAGATTGAAGAACAATTTAGAAGGTCTATAGACTCTAAAATGGTAGTTGAGATAATCACAAATGACCTACTATGAGTACACCGGTATAGAATGTTGATCCAGTCACACCGGCATCATCTGAGAATTCCACAATGACTGAAGAACAATAGTAAGTGAACACACCTAGGTTAAGGAAAGCTTTATATGGATTGAAGCAAGCTCCTAGAGCTTGGTGTCTACTCCAACTATAATAATAATAACTCTAATTGAAATCTCAATCTGAAGTTTGGACATTAATCTGGTAAAGTTACTATTTTCATGGCTAGTGTTCATTTAGTTATCAACCCAGGGATGTAAAACTTGAAATGGGTCTGCACTATATATGCACTAATCTCCTTCAATGGCTATTTTGCATTGTTTCAGTAACTAACATTATGTAGAAAGGAAAGGCAAAAATGAAAATCATAGAAGGCTACATGAAAACTTATAAAAACAATGCTGGAATGATCTAATGTAAATAACAGAAATCACTCTATTATGGCTTGGCTGCAGGAACAGTCAGCGGATCTATTTCCAATGGCTGCAGGAACAGGCAAGGCACAAACTTCTATTATAACTAAAGAAGAACTAATTTCAATGAACATAAACATAGGATCACTCACCAAGTGGTCCCCCTTGGATGAGTGATATCAAGCTTCCCAAAAAATACTATTAATAGATCAGAACAACATATCTTTCATTAATTGCTTCCTGAAAATGATTACATGTTCTAAAAGAAAAACTCCAGAATGCTTATCAAAATCCTCTGCTCTATTCCTTTCTATTCTATCTAACCTATAAATAAAAGGAAGAGCTTATTATAAAGAAAATATCAACTACAAAGGACAACTCAAATCATGCCTAGAAGAAGAGGTGGATGATTGACAGATGAAGAAGATAACTAGAGCTTGACTGCAAGAAACGTGGATCTAAACTGAACCACAGTCTTTGCATGCCATAGCGATATTTTGCGAATTCAATGCCCACTAGAGTTAAACTCCCATAGTGATGTATGGCTACTTTGTTTATGCCATACCTTGCGCTCACTCGGCTCCTCTTCAGTTTGATCTCCAGTTATTTCATACATGATTCTTCCTTCTTCAAGTGCGAAAGGAGAATATCCACCGCGACATCATTTATTATCTGCACTAAAACAAAAACAACATACAAGGACATGCATACATATTTTACTTAATTAATACATTCATTAATTCACATATGACATTGTCCCAAATAATCTGCATAGCAATAGGAACAAATCACTTGGCTGTAGGAATAAACTGGCATGGCTGCAGGAATAGACCGACAAAGTTCAAACATGATTTCATAAGTTCAGGTTTAACACATGGAATACATATAGTCAATTCACAATACTTCACTACCACAATGCAACCCAAAAGATGTAAAAAACCTAAGAGTTTTGATGATAAAAACATGACAAAGTATCAACTTATCATGCCCCCCAACTTTAAGAGTTTGTTGATCCTGCAGCAAAAGGAAAATTTCTGATTCTCGCTGTAACTCTTAAATCACCAACGGTGTCCTGACCTGTCCCCCCTGAAGCCAAGCTCCAATAAAATCCTTTCATTTTTTCCAGCCTGGACCATCTGGTTGTTTCTTCTGTGACTGCATCATAGTTCTGCTCTATTGGCTGACATACCAAAAGTAGCCACATAAGGATTGGAGGTTGAAAGATAAATGGTAACCAGTTGTTGGCTTTCTCCCTGCCTAACTGTATGTATCTGGGGGCTCTTTGCATGGCTGCATGAAAATTTTATAGTGAGTAAGGTTCTCCCTGTTTTAACTATTCTGATAGATTATTCCAACGCTGAGTTAACCCTTCTATTCTAGCTGTCATGTCAGTCTGAACCAAATGTTCATATGCTTGACAGACTTCCTCTCTCATTGGAAGCACTAATTTACTAACGTCATCTCTTACCAATAACTTCTGCCAATCATAATAAAGAACCCTTGGTGCTTGTGATTCCCTTCTTAATGGTAATGGAGAGTCAAGCTCTAATTTTTCATACTCCCTAGCTTGTGGCCCTATGATAATCTCATTTTGGATCCATGACATTAAAGCTTTGATATGGATATCCCCAATATACAATAAAGGGTTCCACTCCCTGTCTGAGGGTATAGCATAGTTATGTAAGTATAATTCACATAACAAATTCTTCACATAAGGTGGAGAGGTTTGGTAAGCATAAAATAATTCTTCGGGTGTTTCTAAAGAGGGATTAAGGTCCCTAACAATGTGGTTTAGTTTGAAGTTCAGATACCACTCTTTCAAATGTACTACATAAACTCTTGGAGGTGCCCTACACTGCATCAACTCAGGAACCATACCATAAATTATTTCTACCTTAGCCTCTAATTCCTCAATTTTGTTATCTCTCTTTTCAATCTCTTTTTGTTGTTTATCAATAATCCCCTACAACCTATCCTTCTCTATTTCCCATTGTCTATAAAATGTTAAAGCAATAGATAAACTACTTAGGGATGAAGGAGGTCTAATAGGTACTACCTTAGATTGTAGGATTTCTTCAATAAACTCCTCAATCTGAGCTGGCATATCTCCAATATTTTCCTCAGGCTGTTGTAGAATATCTTCAATAGTTTCTTCAAATTGCAGTGCCATAGAAGCAAGATTTGCTAGTTTATCCTTAGCAACATTTTCTTGAATTTCATCCTCCGTAGGGCTTCCTTCTTCCGAAGTTTCTACTACAATAACTTCTGTCAGATTACTCACAGGATGAGTCTTTTGTGTTCTCCTATGTGTTCTTCTTACATAAAATTTTGGAATGGCTGCAGGAGTTTTTATTTTTGTCCTATGCCTCTTAGCTGCAGGAGGAATCTGAGTTACCTACGGTTGGGTAATAAGTTCTTCATCTGTTTCACCCTTTTCTCACTCTTTTCCCTTCTTTCACAAAACTGGTGAATCTCTTTGAAGAGAAGTAGAGGGTTGTTCTTCAATTGATTCCACTTCAATATTTTCTTCCATAATAACCACGGCTCCTTCAGCAACAAGCAAATCCTCATCTTCAACCGGCAGGTTATCTGCAACATTCTCTTCTTCAACCAGCGAGTTATCTGCAACAGGGGCATCATCAACCCTAAATTGTTGTATATCCTCAAATACACCCCATTCCATTTGTGAAACATCTCTCAGGGACCACTGTACAAGTAGCTTAACCAATCCATGATGTCTAACAGAGTGATTTCTATTTTTTCACGTCTCCTTAGCACTTGTAGAAATGAGATGGCATAAGAAATTAGGAACATTAACTCACCTGCCATGTCGTAGATGACTAAGTAACTTAAAATGAGGTGAATGCAGATTTGAATATCGCCCTTCACATGTAATGTATTTCATAACATACAAAGCTACTTGAGGCCAATGTGTCGGTAGAGAAACCCTTCTAGTTCCTTGTCTATCCACCATTAAGGATTCATCAGTTGGAATTGTGAACTTTGCCCTAGCACTCCTTGCATCTTTTGATTCCGGAAAGAGTTCTCCTTCCTGCAGCAACCCCGTTACTTCTGCTATTCACTCCTCTATAGCAATAACCCTCAAACCTTTAACTGTAGCTTCTCCTTCATTAAAGGAATGCATAAATTCTACAGCAATTTCTTCATTGTAATCCCTAATTTTCAAGAAGTAATCTAACCGATCGTGGTTTCTGAAATAATGCTCACAAAGACCATCCTGCAGCAACCTTTCATGAACCGTTGGCTCATGGCGAATTAGATCACCACCCATCTTTTACTCTAATATTTTTCTCTCTGCAACTGAACCAAAATATTTGACAGTCTTGCTAAAATTGAAATTTCCTTACATATCTTAATTCTGGTGGCAGAATTTATTATTCACTTGCATGAAGTAATAGCATAATAAGTAATGATGGGGAGAAAATCAATTCGGAGTACCAAAAAGGACTGATAATTAATCACGTTAAAAAATGAACAATAAAGTACCCCCCCAGCTTAACCTAGCACGTGTCCATACAAGTTGACAAGATTTTGGGTAGTGGAGCGGATTTAAATAGGATATAATCATAATGAACTAATAAATGCACAATTAAAATAAAATACAATAAAAACATATCTACAATTGCACGACAATGAAGGTGAAATGACAGGAATGAACGTGGGATGGAATGTCGTGGATGGGATTTTATGTATGGAGAAGATTATTGCCATATAAAATGGAAATATTTTATTATGAAACGGCAAATATATTCACTGCAGAGGCTAGAAGAACATTACCTTTATTACCTTGCTCAATTGCAATAGGAAGCTCATGAGTTGCTGCAGAGTCATTGTCAGTTGTTGTAGGAACCTTGTTAGTTACTACAACAACCTCTGTGTCACTTTGTGGAGCAAACTACTGCAGGAACTCTTCTCTAGTAGCTGGCTTATGATATAGACGTAGTTGGTGTCCTTTTACTAAGAGTTTAAATTGAATAGGATCAATTATGGACAAACAGACTGCTCCATTCCGGAAAACTTCTTCTATCTCATAAGGACCTAACCACCTGGTTTGAAGCTTTCCCATAGCATCTTTATATCTGGAATTATACAGTAGTGCCCAATCACCAACTTTGAATTTCTTTTCCTTGATATATTTATCATGCCATTTTGCTATTTAATTTTGAATCAATTATGCCTACTGAACAACTATCTTTGTCCATTCATCTAGAGCATTAATTGTTGAATGTGGTCTTTCTATGCTTTAGACAATGTCATATTTAATTGCAAAGTTGTCCTCAAACTTTTATGCTCAAATTCAATAGGCATCATTGTTGTTTTGCCATAAACCATTTCAAAAGGTGTGAAACCAATTGGTGTTTTCCAAGTTGTTCTATATGCCCAAATTGCTTCTGAAAGCCAGTGAGACCAATCTTTCCTGTGAATAGAAACTATTTTTGTAAGAATAGCCTCAAGCTCTCTATTTGTAACTTCTACCTATCCATTAGACTGTGGATGATATGCAGTAGATTTCCTGGGCCTTATATTGTATTCATTGACCAAAGCCTTTATCAATATTGAAGTAAATTGAGGTCCCTGATCTGAGATAATTTCCCTTGGTACTCCATATCTTGTAAATATCTCTTCATAAATAAACTCAGCCACCTTATTATCTCTTGCATGTGTCATGGCTTGAGCTTCTACCCATTTTGTTACATAGTCTGTACATACCAAGATATAAGATTTGCCATTAGAAGGTGGATCAATTGGGCCAACAAAATCTAATCCCCACTTGTCAAATGGTGCAACTGATATTTGAGGATATAGTGGCATCTCATCAGATTTTGTAGGTTTTCCCATTCATTGACATCTGTCACATTTCCATATGTACTGAGTTGCATCCTTGTGTAATGTGGGCCAATAGTATCTTGTATTGAGTATATTCAGTGTTGTTTTTTTGGCAGCAAAATGACCTCCACATGGCTCATCATGACATGCATGCATGATGTCATATGTTTCATCTTCTCTAACACATCTTTGCATGACTTGGTCAGGTTCAATATAAAATAGACAATCAACAATCCATGAAAATTTAAAACTTTTTTCAACTAGCAACCTTCTTTCCTTAGGAGAGAAATAAATTGGCATCTTAGTTGCACCTAAATAGTTGACAATATCAGCATACCAAGGAGTGTGAGCTTGAATGCAAAACAAATGTTCATATGGAAAAGTGTCATCTATTATTGTGGAATCTTCTTGCAATTCAAGACATGAAAGATAATCTACAACCACATTAGACTTCCCTGGTTTATCAACAACTATGATATCAAATTCCTACATCAACAATAACTAGTGAGCTAATCTTCCAGTGATTGATGGCTTATTCATGAGATATCTAATTGTAGTATTATTTGTATGCACAAATATGGGATACCCTGTGATATAGTGTCTAAATTTGTTAAGTGCATATATGACAGCTAGCATTTCCTTTTCAGTAACTGTGTAATTCAATTCAGGTCCCTGCAAATTCTTGCTAATATAATATATTGCATTTTCCAATTTGTCAATTCTTTGTCCTAGCACTGCTCCTATTGCATAATCAGATGCATCTGTATGGATTTAGAATGGTAGAGACCAATTTGTCCCTTTAAGAACTAGTGCTTGAGTCAAAGCATGCTTAAGCTTTAAGAAAGCTTCATTCCATGCTACGATCCATTTAAATTCTGCATCTTTAGTAAGCAGTGAATATAAGGGACTTGTAATTTTACTGAAATCTTTGATAAACCTTCTGTAGTATCCAACATGACCAAGAAAACTTCTCACATCTTTTTGCTTCATAGGGTCATTAATATGCTGAATGACCTCAATCTTTGTTGGATCCACCTAAATGCCTTGTACAGATATATGATGACCAAGGACTATTCCTTCTTCCATCATGATGAAACACTTCTCACTGTTTAAAAACAAATTGTAGTCTTCACATCGCTGCAAAACTTTCTTCAGATTACCCAATGCTTGATCAAATTCAAAACCATAAGTTGTAAAGTCATCCATGTAAATTTCCATAATATCTTGAGAAATATCAGAAAAATATTGATCACTGCTCTTTGAAAAATGGTTGGAGCATTACACAACCCAAAAGGAAGAACATAATATGCATACGTGCCCCATGGGAAATTAAATGTTGTCTTCTCTTGATCCTCGGGGGCTATCTGTATCTCATTGTAGCCACTAAATCCATCAAGGAGTGAAAACTATCTCTTACCAGCTAGAGAATCCAATACCTGATCCACAAATGGTAATGGACAATGATCTTTTCTTGTTGCTAAGTTCAAAGCTCTATAATCAACATATACCCTCCATTTGCCTCCTTTTTTAGGTACTATCACAAGAGGTGATACCCATTGACTGTCAGAGATAGGATAGATAAACCCAGCTTTCAACAATTTCTGTAATTCTTCTTTAACTATCTCCTTCAAGGCAGGATTGACTCTTCTTTGAGGTCGTCTGAGTGGGCAACACTCATCCTTTATATAAATATGGTGAGTACAAACTGTTGGATCAATCCCATTCATATCCTTGTAATCCCATGTAAAAGTATTTTTATGAAGTTTCAGCAAGTCTACAAGGCCCTCTTTTTGAGTATCTGATAGATCTCTATTGATATTCAAATATTTATTCAATTCCACCTCTATCTTAATAGTAAGATCAATCTAGTTTATATTAGAAAAATGAGAAAAAGATAATTCCTGTGGCAATAGAGTATGCAAGATATCAGTGGCTACAGGAAGGTCCAAACCTGCAATATTCAGAACCAATTCCTGCAATTTTTGCTCTTCTATAAATTCATTTATCAGTATTTTATAAAGAATTGATTCCTCATCATATAACTACATGAGTGGTCCTTGATTAATCATCATAAGGTGATTAATAGAGTCAATTTCTTCATATTCTTCTCCCAAGATAGGCCAAACGACTTGTTGTTGTTCAAGTTGGGGTTGTGCTAGAGAATACAAGGCTAATGTTTTTGTATAACTCCCATCTAAAATAGTCATATCCCCTAATCTACACCCAATATATGCATCAGTTGTTGCAAGCCAAGGTCTACCTAAAATGACCGGATATCCTCCCAATGTTGCTTTTGGAGATAAAATCATAAAGTCTGCAGGATATTCCTAGGAATCTAGAATAACTACTACATCCTCTATGATACCATCAAGTCTCACTATAGAGCCATCAACAAGTTGTAGAACTATGGGTGTAGCCCTTAAACTATTGATCTCCAAATGTTTCATTACTTCCCTTGTCATGACATTAATGGCTGCCCCTAGATCAATCAAACCATTTTTTATTTGACTTCCATTAATGACTATACTCACAACAGGACTACATGGATCAGAATACTTTGGAATGGCAATTTGACCTAACATAATATCAGCCAATTGACCCATAACATGCACTGTTTGTGGATCCTTTTTCTTCCTGCTAGGTTTCTTTAGACATGCTTCTCTCAATGCTTTACCATATATGGGAACATCCTTTATTGCTTGCAACAATAGAATTTTAACACAAATGTGCTTCAGTTGATCAATAATATCAAAGATTTGTTGTTGTTCAGTGGGAACTTCTTTTTCTTGCAATCTATGGGGAAATGGTAGCAATATTTAATTATGGGGTATTATATCTATTGGATTAGAGATTTCTTGCTCCTCCTATACCTCAGTGATAACTGGATGAGAGGGATTAGGTAAAGTTATTCCAGATCGAAGGTGAATGCCATCTAGTGATAAAGAATAGGCTGGGTACTAATTAACATCAACTGAATAAGCTTGTTGTTGTTGCTAAGATTTGATATTTGGATTTGGCAACAGTTGAGTAGGCAACTGTGTTGGTTTAGGTAGTGCAGCCATAGCTGTAGGAGGAGGCATTAAAGTAGGAGGTTGTGGTTGCTGAATAGGCAGTTGATAACCAAAAGATTGGGCTGGCCATGATTGGTTTCTCCTCCATTGAGAAGTAGGTTTTCAATTCCCTTGAAACTGGTTTCCTTCACCCTGAGGTGGATACCAGTTCCCCTATGGCTACTGCCATTGTGGTATTTGATTAGAAAATTGCTACCCTTGGCCTTGTGAACCATACCAATGTGGATAGTTACCAAAATTTTGAGAATACTTTGGTTGCCATTGGTTATTTGATGCATAAGAATTACCACTATAACCAGAAAAAGAAAGTGGATCGGGTGGCATACCTTGTCTTTGAAATTTTGGTCTTCTTTGAGCAACATAGAAGACTTGCTCATCCTCACCTTGAACTGGTTTGAAGTCAGGAACCTCCATGTTTGCAACCATCTTACATCTGCAATCTTTCTTCCGCTATTTACAATGAGGACAAAATTCTACAAGGAATGCACTAGCTTCCTCATGCTTCTTCTTAGCTGCTAGTGTATCCAATTGGGTAGCCATATTGTTTATAATGTCCTCCTTGAAGTTCTTTAATAGATGACTAAGTTCCAATCTAGAAACTCCAGTTCCAGATGCTGATAATGGTGCCCCTGGCTTAAATCTCCTATTCTTCTTAGAAGTAGATCTGGAATACTTCTTGCAAATTTGTCCTATTTCAGCCCAAGTGGATTGTGTAATGTCACCTCCTCCCATAAGATCTAAGGAATTAGTGCATTCATCACTGATACCCCTCAAAAATATCAATTTGAGGGAATCTTCATTGAGAGTGCTATGCTTGGACTTTTTGACACTAAATAGAAACCTTTCCAAATAATCTTCAAGACTCTCATCTTCAGTTTGTGTCATTCTAAAGATATCATCCCCATGACGATCATTACCTCTACAATCATCTTTGTATTTTACAAGAAACAATTGTTTCATCTCATCCCATGTGTTTATTGTGCTACTACCCAAGCATAAACCATCTTAAGGATGACTCTTTCAAAGTGGCAGGAAAAATTTTGAGTCTATGGGCATCTGTAGTATAGTCAAAACTCCCACAAAGAACATCAAACTCAAACAGAAATGTATTTGGATGCTCTATCACCAATCCATAAAATTTAGGGAGTGAAGATACTGGAATGTTCTTGAGGTTAGCATTATCATGCTAATCAGAGATGGGAAACTCAAACATTGGACCTGGTGGTGGTGGTGGATTATTCCCACCAGGAGGAGGGTTCCCTTCCATTGGACTTGTGGGGGTTGTTACTATAGGAAATTCTTCTTCTTGAGGACCAAAAAGGAACTAAAGACTACCTTCCGAAAATTCAGATTCAGGGTGATTCAAATTCTCTGGGGCTTGGTAAAGTTCAGCAAAAAGATTTATATCTGGAAAATTATCTTCTGCAGGATTAGGATGAGTGGGCAGAAATCTACCTCTAGGGTCTCTTCTTCTGCTATGCATGTAGATTCATGAAATTTTCAAACAATTAAGCATCTCAAAAACAACTAGCTAGAAACTATAATAACCATGACAGGTTCTTAGTTTGACACCATCCCCAGCAACGGTGCCAAAAATGTCTAGTCCAACTATAATAATAATAACTCTAATTGAAATCTCAATCTGAAGTTTGGACATTCATCTGGTAAAGTTACTATTTTCATGGGTAGTGTTCATTTAGTTATCAACCCAGGGACGTAAAACTTGAAATGGGTCTGCACTATATATGCACTAAGCTCCTTCAATGGCTATTTTGCATTGTTGCAGTAACTAACATTATGCAGAAAGGAAAGGAAAGAATGGAAATCATAGAAGGATACATGAAAACTTATAAAAGCAATGCTAGAATGATCTAATATAAATAACAGAAATCACTCTATTCTAGCTTGGCTGTAGGAACAGTCAGTGGATCTATTTCCAGTGGCTACACAAACAGGCAAGGCATGAACTTCTACTGTAACTAAAGAAGAACTAATTTCAATGAATACAAACATAGGATCACTCACCAAGTGGGCCCCCTTGGATGAGTTTTATCAAGCTTCCCAAAAAATACTTTTAATAAATCAGAACAACATATCTTTCATTAATTGCTTCCTGAAAATGATTACATGTTCTAAAAGAAAAACTCCAGAATGCTTGTCAAAATTCTCTGCTCTATTCCTTTCTATTTTATCTAACCTCTAAGAAAAGGAAGAGCTTATTATAAAGAAAAGATCAACAACAATGGACAACTCAAATCACGCCTAGAAGAACAGGCGGATGATTGACAGATGAAGAAGATAACTAGAGCTTGGCTGCAAGAAACGTGGATCTAAACCGAACCACAGTCTTTGTATGTCGTAGCAATATTTTGCGAATTCAATGCCCACTAGATTTAAACTCCCATAGTGATGTATGGCTGCTCTGGTTATGCCATACCTTGTGCTCGCTCGGCTCCTCTTTATTTTGATCTCCAGTTATTTCATACGTGATTCTTCCTTCTTTAGGTGTGAAAGGAGAATATCCACCGCGGCATCATTTATTATCTGCACTAAAAAAACAAAACATACAAGGACATGCATACGTATTTTACTTAATTAATACATTCATTAATTCACATATGACACTATCCCAAATAATCCGCATAGCAACAGGAACAAATCACTTGGCATGGCTGCAGGAATAGACTGGCAAAGTTCAAACATAATTTCATAAGTTCAAGTTTAACACATGGAATACATATAGTCAATTCACAATACTTCAATACCACAATGCAACCCAAAAGATGTCAAAAATCTAAGAGTTTTGATGATAAAAACATGACAAAGTATCAACTTATCACTTGGTATGCTAGGTTGGACAAATATCTTTTGAAGCTTGGTTACACTAAAGGTAATGCTGACAACAACTTATATTACAAAGTGACTAATGATGACATCTTCGTTATTGAAGTTTTTGTTGATGATATAATTTTTGGAGGAGAAGATAGATTGTGTAAAGACTTTTCTAATAAGATGCAGGAAGAATTTGAAATGTCTGTGATTGGAAAGATAAAATTATTTTTAGGATTGCAGATTTCACAGACTGATAAAGGTATACTCATAAATCAATCAAAGTACTTGAAGAAATTAGTTAAGAAATTTAGCATGGAAAACTCTAAACCGGTAAGTACACCTATGACTACAACTAATAAACTATCATTCAAGGATGAATCAGCACCTGTAAATCCGACAAGATACAAGTCTATGATAGGAGGTTTACTATATTTGACACAAACAAGACTTGATATTATGAATGCAGTATGTATTGTTTCAAGATTTCAAAGTAATCCTAAGGAAAATCATGAATCAACATTAAAAAGGATTTTTCGGTATCTACAAGGCACAACAAATCTTGGTTAATGGTGTTCTAAAGATGAAATTTTTTTATTTATGTGCATACACAGATGCAAATTGGGCAGGAGATGTAGATGATAGAAAAAGCACCACTGGTAGAGCATTTTTTCTTGGCAGAAAACTAATTTCATGGTTGAGCAAGAAACAAAGTTGTACATCACTATCAACAACAAAATCAGAATATGTTGCAGCAGCAACTAATTGTACATAGGTATTATGGATTAAGAAAATGTTGAAGGACATAAAGGTAAATTGCAAGGAACCTATAATCATTTACTGTGATAATATGACAGCAATTGATATATCAAAGAATATGGTATTTCACTCAAAAACTAAACATGTTTCTATCAAATTCAATTTTCTGAAAGAGAATGTTGAAGCAAAAGAAGTGAAATTGGTTTATGTGAATACTAAAGAGCAGATTGTAGATATCTTTACTAAATCCTTGCCTAAGGAAACTTTTGAATATCTAAGAGAGTAGCTTGGAGTTATACCCTCACTGCTAGAAACTTAGACAGTTGGAGCATGGCATCAGACCGATAGAATTAACAGAGAAATATTTTTTCCAGATTTGATGAAGGATAGCTACTTCTTAGGGGGAGTAGATTGAATAGATTTGGTTATAACAATTGTAACAAGTTCTATGAACTGATTGTATCTAGTTTTGTATTTCTTTGGCATTTGATGTCAAAGGGGAGAGATATCTATGGAAAAACACATTGTCTTTTGGGGAGAGATTATTCATTGGGGGAGAGATTTTAAATCTCTGAATTTTGAGTTCTGGTTGATGATCTTTGTAGGAGATTGTTATTTTTTGGTTTTTGGCATTTCTGCTTTGACACTTAGATGGTTTTTCCATCTTGTGTTTCCATCGATGCCAAAGGGGGAGATTGTTAGCATTATGGATGTGTTGCATTGGTTTTTTCATTGATGTCGACACTTGTCAACACTTGGAGATCTTTGGTTATATTCACCTGCATGTTCAGTGACTTATGCACAGTCACCGATATCTGGTTCACTTGCACTGAGGATGATCTATTATCATCTAGAGATTACTTGGTTATGTCAAAGACATTGTTTGGACACTTGATTTTGGTGATTTGGTCATTGATCTAATCAAGTTTGCATATTTGTTGTTACCGGCAAATAGGTCTAGGTTATGGACTGGCAAGAAATATCTATTCCAGATCAGCACGACACATTATGGAGATGATTTGTTATTGTTGTAAATGCATTGAGCCGATATCATGCATCACATATTGATTCATTTTTAATTGATTTAATTGTAATATCTTTGTAAGCCGACCTACACATTTGGTCTTAGGTTTTGGTATATATGTAATATTTCATTTATGAGATTAAGTAGTAGTAGAGGAGTGTGAAAAAAGATTGTAATAAGGTATATGTGAATATAAGAAGAGCTATACATGCAGACATCATTCAAGATTCAAGGAGGCTTTTGGAGAAGGCAAATCAAAGCTTAACTGGTACTGAATCCAGCATATGAAGATGCTATTTTGAGCAGTACATTATCATTGAATTTAACCATCCAATTGTAGTCAGTGTGACTCTCATTTTGTGATTGTGCAGTGAGCTCTAGGTAGTTGGCCTTTCTACATGTTTAGACCCCATTTGTACACACATACTATCTGCATTAGTATCATCTGATTGTGGGTAAGGTTTCCCACCATGGTTTATCCCCTTACAGGGTTTCCACATACAAATAATTGTGTTATGTGTTGTGTATGTTATTTGTCTTTCTGTTTCATGCATTAAACTTTACCAGTACTGTTATTATCTGGTAAACTGTCTATCGACATTAAAGTTTGGTTTATCGGTATTATGCACTAAGTTTGGTTAAGATAGTTTTGGTTTGAAATTAATAGACAACTGATTCACCCCCCCTCTCTCAGTTGCCTCTGGGACCTAACAGCAGATGGTAATCAAGTTTCAATTGTATAAGCTATAACACTACATCAAGTAGAAATCCCAGAGAATATGAGAGAAGAAGTATATGTTGGCATTATGTGAACCAGCATGAAGACATAATGATATTGTATGTTGTCATTGATGTCAATATGAGACATTGGTGTGGACCGGCACATGTGATAGGTGAAAAGAGAGAGGAACCGGCATATGTATGAACCGGTTTATATGCCAAAGTAAAGAGGTATATTTGTTCAAGGTGAACTGGCATGTAGTTATAGGAACCGACACATGGAAGCATTGTATGACTACCATTCGGTAGGTAGCTTCCACTTCAGGATTTTCGGTTGGAGTACCTCAAGTCTGTGTGACTCAATTGGTGATCTTCGTGTGATGAGTTGGCAGTATAATGGAGGACAGATCATGTTGCCACGTAAGCTCTGTGCACGTGAAGGATCTTGCATGAAGAAGACTATTCCTATCTACCTCGGGAATGAGCGAAGTCTGTCAAACGGTGATAACGCATGATGGGTTATCAGCTACTATGAAATCAGTGGATAATGGATGATGGAGAATGTCTTGAGATCGATTCAAGATTGTTGCATTTAATGTAGTATGATTCAATGGTCAAGATCGAACCCCTTGAATTGCTTAACCTAACAGGTTTAGGGTTTAGGGTATTTTGCTACCGACCTGTATGTTTCCTATAAGATCAATGTTGTGTTTCTTTCTAAGGTTGTTGGCAAAAGTTGTGAATGTGTATCCAAGGAAAGTGATACGTGATTCTTGCCAGACCAAAGGAGAGAAAAGATACCTGCAAAGTGAATGAGCAAAAGGAGAAGAGGAGCCTAAACGGATCTGCATTAGCATTGAGTGTTGTTAACAGATCATTGTAATTCCTATTGATCTCTAACCACTTCAACAGTTGTAAAATCCCCTAACAAGGTAGCCTTAACTAGTTTGTTGCAAAATCCCCTAACAGGGTGGTCTTAACAGGCTTGATTCAAATCCCTTGATCAGGTAACTCAAGGTTAATGAGTTTTGAGAAGCTATAGAGCTCTGGAGATCCTTTAGCTATTGAGTTCTTGAAATCCTCTAACAAGGTGACCCTACTGGGTTTAACCCTTAATCGGGTATTATTGCTATCCCTTAACTGAGTGATCCCTAACAGGATCGGTTCCTAGCAGAACCTTTTGTAATGTCTTTAACCGGACAAGGCTCCTAACAGAGCGGACTTCAAAAGAGTTCAAAAGTAACTTGTGGGTATTCATCCCCACCGTGGTTTTTCCCAGTTGGGTTTCCACATGAAAAAAATTATGTGTGTTGTGTGATGCTTTTATCTTGTGATGCTTTGTTACTACCTGTTGAGCATATGATGGTTCTGTGTTTTATGCCTGTCTATAAAGCATATTGAACTAACAGTTGTGACAATCAGAGGATAGTTTACCTATTCATGCATGAGGGTGAAATGGTAGTGTTGTTTGGAGTTACATGAAAAGCTAAGTGTTCAACCGATCAATGCTTATTTTAGACACTCTTGGCTTTACCGGTTGCAGTCTATGTTGAATAGGTATTCCCGTTTTCCAGTCGTGTAGAGTATTTGTTGTCAAACCGGTTTTGGACTATATTTGTGTTTGTATTGATTCACCCCCCCCCTCTCAGTACCGTTTTGGTACTAGTGGTTCATCATTGAGTTATCAATTGGTATCAGAGCCCCTCCAGGTCCTCTATGTTGTAAGCTTAACCGCTTGAGGAAAAGATCCTAGTCAAATGATGAAGAGGGAAGGTCCAAAGTTTAACAGGGAAAACTTCAGTATATGGAAAGATAGGAATAAGATATCCATCAAAAGCATGGGTGTTCAACATTGGAGTTATGTTGAAAATGTATATGTTGTTCCTACCGGTACTCTCACCAATGACCAAAAGAGAGAGATACAAGAAAATGGGCAAGTCATGGAAGCCCTCATCAATAGTTTATCTGACATTGAATTTATTAATGTTCAGGACAAGGCAAATTCCAAAGAGGTATGGGATGCTCTTGAAAATATCTATGGTGGTGATGAGCATGTAAAATAGGCTAAGGAAGAAATACTAAGAGGGAAGTTTGAAGACATGCGGATGGTTGAAGGAGAGACCATTCAGCAGTATGGAATAAGAATCAAAATGGTTGTTGGAGAAATCAAGAGTGCAGGTGGCAAAATAGAAGATTCCACTATGGTAAGCAATGTCCTGAGATCCCTGTTGCCGGTCTATGCAATAAGGGTCGCTGCTATTTAGGAGCTGAGAACAATAGACAAGTCTAAGGTGTCCTTGGACTCCATCATAGCCAAGTTGATAGCCTATAACTGAATAGTTTTGATGGCAGTGTTCAAAAGATAGAATCAACATTTAGAGCCTCTGCTATACCATCCAGAAAAGGAAAAGAGGCTAGCACTAGTGGGGAACCTAATTAGAACAGAGAAATGAATGATGAAAAGTTTCTAATGGAATTTGAAGCTCTTCTTGCCAAGAAATTTTCAAAAGGAACTGGTAAATACAAAGGTAAGCTCCCTTTGAAATTTATTTCCTGTAACCGGATAGGACATATTGCTATGAACTATCCTAATAGCAACAACAAGGATAAACTAGAAAGGTTCAGGAAATTCAAAGGAGGAAATTGAAGAAACTGTTTTGTAGCAGTTGATGAAGGTGTCACAGATGAGGAATCGGAAGATGAAGAGAATGAAGACATTGTGTTTGTTGCTATAAAGGAAGATGTTGCAGACAAGAAGGCCCTTGTCTCCCGGTTTGATAATTCCAATGAGTGGATCATTGACAGTGGTTGTTCTCATCATATGACAGGTGACTGGAGCAAGTTTCTATCTTTGGAGGAGTATGATGGTGGTGTGGTTCGCTTTGGCAATGATGCACCTTGCATGGTCAAAGGCAGAGGGTCCATCTCTCTGAATGGAAAGAGCAGTGCTGACAATGTATACTGGGTTGATGATCTCAGACACAACCTTCTAAGTGTTGCCCAGCTAAATGACAGTGGCCTCACTCTACAATTCAAGGATGGAGTTTGCAGAATCAAAGGAAAAGATGGTAAATTGGTGGCCACCGGCATGCAGACCAAAGGTAACTTATTTTAGTTGAATGCAAATGTAAGTACCTGTCTTATGGCTAAGCTTGATGATAGTTGGATATGGCATAGGAGACTCTGTCACATAAACTTTGATAACATTGTAAAGGCTAGTAAGATCAAGGCAGTTAGAGGGTTGCCGATGCTAAACAAACCAGATAATACCTTGTCTAGAGAATGTCAATTGGGGAAAATGTCTTCCTCAACTTTTAAAGGTAAATCTTTCACTGCTAACAACTTGCTTGATCTTGTACATACTGATTTGTGTGGTCCTATGAAAAGTAGAAGTGTGTAGGGTGATAGGTACTTCATGATCCTCATTGATGACTGCTCAAGAATGATGTGGGTCACATTCTTGAAAGACAAGTCTGAAGCTTTTGGGAAATTCAAAGCTTTCAGAGCATTAGTGGAGAAGGAAAGCAGTAAAAGGATCAAGTGTCTCAGAACTGATCAAGGAGGGGAATTCACTTCCAGTGAATTCAACAAGTATTGTGAAGAATTTGGCATCAAGAGATAGTTGTCTGCCCCTCGTACTCCACAGCAGAATGGTCTAGCGGAGAGGAATAACTAGACTATGGTTGAAGTATCTTGAATCATGTTGATTCAAGGAAAGGTAGCTCACACCTTTTGGAGAGAAGTGGTGAGCATTGCAGTCTACACTATGAACTAGGTACTCATCAAAAAGGGTAAGGACAAAACTCCTTATGAGTATTGGACCAGTAAGACACTTGTGGTTAGCTACTTTAAGGTATTTGGTAGCAAATGTTACATCAAGAGGAGTTAACATCAAGGCAAATCTGAAGCTAAATGTGATGAGGGAATATTTCTAGGATATTCCACCAAGAGTAAAGCTTTCAAGTGCTACAACAATAGGAATCAAAGAATCATGGAAAGCATCAGTGTAAGAGTTGATGAATCCTCTGAGAAGACTGAGGAAACCAGCAGTAAGCAAGCTACAAATGAACCGGTTACAACCTTCTGGGAACCAGTTGTTGGCCAACCAAGTACCAGTAACGGTGTCCCTGAACCGGTGAATGCTGATACTGATGAAGATGAGGATGAAGAAGAAAACCAAGAAGAACCAGTTAAGACCATTCTTCGATATGTCAAGTTGAATCATGACCCTAAGTAGTTCATAGGTGATAAGGATGTAGAAATCCTTACAAGAAGATAGATCAGAGAAAATTCATGTATGATCTCTGAATTTGAGCCTAAATCATTCAAAGAGGCTCATAAAGATGAAGACTAAATCAAGGCAATGGAAGAGGAACTTGATCAGATAGAGAAAAATGGTACATGGTCCTTGGTACCCAGACCTGAGCATAAAAATGCCATTGGCACCAAATGGGTGTTCAGAAATAAGTTGAATGAGGATGGCACAGTGATTAGGAATAAAGCCAAATTGGTATGCAAAGGATATGCTCAAGAAGAAGGAGAAGACTATGGAGAAACCTTTGCTCCTATAGCCAGATTGGAAGGAGTTTGTATGCTTCTTGCATATGCAGCTTTTAAAAGGTTCAAAGTATATCAAATGGATGTAAAATCTGCATTCCTGAATGGTGTACTTGAAGAGGAGGTGTATATTGAGCAACCAGATGGGTTTCCCCTATCTGAAGATAGTGACATGGTATGTAGGCTACATAAAGCATTATATGGTCTAAAGCAAGAACCTATGGCATGCTATGAGTGCCTACATTCCCATCTTGTGAAGATTGGATTTGAGAGAACAAGTGAAGATAGCAATATCTACTTGAAGTCTAAAGGAGATTAGATCCTGATCTGTGAAGTTTTTGTTGATGACATCATCTTTGGTGGAGATGACAAGATGAGTCATGAGTTTGCTGATGAGATGAAGAAAGAGTTTGAGATGTCACTCATAGGGGAGATTAAGTTCTTCATTGGACTACAGATCCAACAGATGGAAGATGGAATCTTTATCACTCAGTCCAAATATGCCAAAGAGGTACTGAAAGCCTTTGGCATGGAAGATAGCAAACCAGTTGGTACACCGATGGTGATCGATTGCGAATTGACAAAAGAGGATGATTCCGCACTAGTTGATGAGAAGGAATACCGATCAATGATTGGTAAGTTGCTTTATGTAGTGCATAGCAAACCAGATGTTGCACATGCAGTTGGAATTACTCCAAGGTTCCAGAAAAGTCCAAGAGAATCCCACTTGGTTGTAGTTAAGTGGATTCTTAGGTATCTGAAGGGAACAGTTGACTGTGGATTATGGTACCCATACAACAATGATTTCAATCTGAAAGTGTTCACAGATGCTGATTGGGTAGGTAATGTGGATGACCGGAAAAGCACAACTAGTGATGCATTCTTTCTCGGTGGTAGACTGGTCTCATGGATGAGTAAAAAGCAAAGTTGTATCTCTTAGTCTACAACAGAAGCGGAGTATGTTGCAGCTTTCATGAACTGCACTCAGACAATCTGGATGAAGCATGTACTGGAAGGCTTCAAGATCTCTATATTGGAACCGGTAAGTATATTATGTGATAACACAAGTGCTATCAATATATCAAAGAATCTGGTTTTACATTCTAGAACCAAGCATTTTGAGCTTAAGTATCATTTCTTGAGGGAAAAGGTTTAGAATAAAGAGATTGCATTGGAGCATGTGTCCAGTAAGGAGCAGCTAGCAAACATATTCACCAAGCCTCTCCCAAAGACAACATTTGTGCATTTGAGAGGTGAATTAGGGGTATTGCCCCTTCAGGAGGTGAACTAAAAGTAATTCTTCCACATCAGTCAGGTACTGGAAAGACAAATCTTTGGTTGATTGATGTGTTGAAGGATGCTACTCCTCAGGGGGAGTAGCATGATGAAACAGAGATGCTTGTACCTCTACTTTGGCATTGTTGTCAAAGGGGGAGAATGAGTGAAGTGAAAAGATATCTGCAGCAAATGGGAGAAGATGTGAAGCAGAGAAGATATCTTTGTATATTGCCATCAATGCCAAAGGGGGAGATTGTTGGCATTATGTGAACCGGCATGAAGACATAATGATATTGTATGTTGTCATTGATGTCAAAATGAGACATTGGTGTGAATCGGTACATGTGATAGGTGAAAAGAGAGAGGAACTGGCATATGTATGAACTGGTTTATATGCCAAAGTAAAGTGGTATATTTGTTCAAGGTGAACCGACATGTAGTTATAGGAACCGGCACATGGAAGCATTGTATGACTATCATTTGGTAGGTAGCTTCCACTTTAGGATTTCCAGTTGGAGTACCTCAGATCTGTGTGATTCAATCGGTGATCTTCATGTTACGAGTTGGTAGTATAATGGAGGACAGATCGTGTTGCCATGTAAGCTCTGTGCGTGTGAAGGATCTTGCATGAAGAAGACTATTCCTATCTACCTCGAGAATGAGTGAAGTCTCTCAAACAATGATAACGCATGATGGGTTATCAGTTGCCATGAAATCAGTGGATAATGGATGATGGAGAATGTCTTGAGATCGATTCAAGATTGTTGCATTTAATGTAGTATGATTCAATGGTCAGGATCGAACTGCTTGAATTGCTTAACCTAACAGGTTTAGGGTTTAGGGTTTTTTGCTACCGACCTGTATGTTTCCTATAAGATTGATGTTGTGTTTCTTTCTAAGGTTGTTGGAAAAAGTTGTGAATGTGTATCCAAGGGAAGTGATACGTGATTCTTGCCAGACCAAAGGAGAGAAAAGATACCTGCAAAGTGAATGAAAAGAAGGAGAAGAGGAGCCTAAACAGATCTGCATTAGCATTGAGTGTTGTTAACAGATCATTGTAATTCCTATTGATCTCTAACCACTTCAATAGTTGTAAAATCCCCTAACAGAGTAGCCTTAACTGGTTTATTGCAAAATCCCCTAACAGGGTGGTCTTAACAGGCTTGATTCAAATCCCTTAATCGGGTAACTTGAGGTTAATGAGTTCTGAGAAGCTATAGAGCTCTGGAGATCCTTTAGCTATTGAGTTCTTGAAATCCTCTAACAAGGTGACCCTACTGGGTTTAACCCTTAACCGGGTATTATTGCTATCCCTTAATTGGGTGATCCCTAATAGGATCAGTTCCTAGCAGAACCTATTGTAATGTCTTTAACTGGACAAGGCTCCTAACAGAGCGGACTTCAAAAGAGTTCAAAAGTAACTTGTGGGTATTCATCCCCACCATGGTTTTTCCCAGTTGGGTTTCCATGTGAAAAAAATTATGTGTGTTATGTGTGATGCTTTTATCTTGTGATGCTTTATTACTACATGTTGAGCATATGATGGTTCTATGTTTTATGCCTGTCTATAAAGCATACTGAACTAACTATTGTGATGATCAGAGGATAGTTTACCTGTTCATGCATGAGGGTGAAATGGTAGTGTTGTTTTGAGTTAAATGAAAAGCTAAGTGTTCAACCAATCAATTCTTGTTTTAGACACTCTTGGCTTTACCGGTTGCAGTCTGTGTTGAATAGGCATTCCCGTTTGCCAGTCGTGTGGAGTATTTGTTGTTCAACCAGTTTTGGACTGTATTTGTGTTTGTACTAATTCACCCCCCCCCCCCCCCTCTCAGTACCGGTTTGGTATTAGTGGTTCATCATTGAGTTATTAGTATATAGAATTAGAGAATTGTTTGCACCATTGAACATTCCGGTCACATATACTGGCAGACAATAAGTAGATGATTCAAAAACTTATTCAAATGAGTATGAATGGGGTCCATACCACCTCTCAAATACATCTACTATAGAAACTCCTGAAGAATCTAGTGATATCACAGATGATGCACAAGAGCTGATACGTTTAAAAATGCAAAAGGAAATAGAAGAAATTAGAGTAAAAAGACAAGAAGACTATGAACAACAGCTGGAGGAAGAAAGGAAACAAGAAATTTATTCACCTACTAACTCTCCCTCTAATGAGATGGGACAAATTAGGTATGGAACTACAAAAGAAGAATTAGAAGCTATAGAAGCTACAGAAGCAGGACTAGTTATCAGTCCAGAGGAAGCTGAATGGAACAGATGATAGGGATTAACAGAACCATCAAGGTTATGTCCACAAGTGTGTCAAATACAAGTGATCAATGAACCAAATCACAAAGGAACTTGCATCATCAAAGATGTAGGTATTGATACTATATATACTTTTACTAAACCATTTGAAGATGAGTCAGAAACTTCATCTTATGACTCTGATAACTCAGATAGAAGCTCTATTTATAACAACAACTATTCAACAACACATTATGACTACTCTTTAATGAATTTTGAGATGTTATCTGCTGATTCTGTTACTATCACACCATGATATGTAGTCCAGTTTGAAGTACTAGATGATGCTAGAAGTAGGCTGGTTGGGTTAGGTCCAATAAATACTAACATGAATTTCGATAATCATGTTGTAACTCTTCTTGGTCTCGAGACACATATGCAAGGTAGTCTTCTAGAACTCGACTAGTCGGTTCGAAGTCATGATGATAGTATCGTGAACTCCCTTGAACTTGTTTAAACCTTATCTTTGATACATCCCAAATTGATTCACTATACTTTGTATAACCAACCTTTGAATATACCCACCTTCGCCAATGACTACACACTAGCCTGCTATCTTAATGCAGTGGAACCAATGAACTCTTCCACCAGTGAGCAAAGTGATGACATGACTAAAATAGACATCAAGTATCTCAGTCACAAAAATAAAAATAAGAGATCTAATGGTGAAAACCACATTGTGGCGGTGTCAGAATTAAAAATAGTATAAATAAAGGACGTACCTAAAGATGAAAACCTCTATGAGGCACCTAAAGGTGAGATACTTGATATGATGCCAAGTCACTTCCAAGAAAGGTCTTCAATATTAATTGAACCAACTCAACCAGTCAATATTGGAAGTCAAGAAATGCCACATATCATTCATTTAGCTCAAACACTATGAGTAGAAAAGTTAAAAGATTTCAGCAACCTCTTTTCAGAAAAGACGATCAACTTTGCATGGACATACTCCAATATGCCAGGACTAGATCTTGATCTCATCATGCATCATCTCTCTATTACACTAAGGGTTAAACCAGTCAAGAAAAAACTTTGTAAGACGCATCCTCATGTGGCACTGCTAGTCAAGGCTGAGCTAGAAAAATTGCTAAAAGCTAAATTTATCAGAGCTATAGACTATGCAGAATGGATATCAAACATAGTACCTGTATCAAAGGCAGACAAATCTATTAGAGTTTGTATAGACTTTAGGGATCTCAACAAAGCATGTTCGAAAGATGAATTTCCATTTCCGAACATTGATATGATAGTAGATATGACTGTTGGATATGATATGTATTCATTAATGGATGGATTCTCTGGTTACAATTAGATCAAGATAGATCCTGGGGATCAAGAAAAGATAGCCTTCACATGTGCATGGGGAACCTTTTGGTAGAATTTCATTTCATTCGGGCTTAAAAATGTAGGAGAAAATTACCAAAGAGCAGTAACCACTATCTTTCACGATATGATGCACAAAAACATAGAAGATTATGTTGATGACACCCTAGTAAAAACCATGAAGAGATCTACGTATATTCAAGAACTAAGCCTCATACTGGGTAGAATGGAAAGGTTCAAGCTCTAGTTAAATCCTAAAAAGTGTGCATTTGGAGTAACATCAAGAAAATTGCTTGTTTACATAATTTCAAAGAAAGGAATTGAGGTTGACCCTAAAAAGGTCCAAGCTAGAATGGAAATCCCTCCGCCCAAGAATATCAGTCAAATGCGAAGTTTACAAGGATGTCTTCAATCAATAAGGCACTTTATATCTCAGCTAGCAAACAAAGCTCAACCCTTCACAAAGGTATTAAGGAAAGGAGTTCAATACAACTAGGATAAATATTATGAACAACATCTAAAACAAATCAAAGATTATCTGTCTATTCCACCCATATTGATGCCACTAGTTCAAGGTAAGCCATTGATTCTATACATATCAGCTATAGATATTTCACTAGAGGCACTTCTAGCACAACAAGATAAGAATAAAAAGGAAAGAGCTATATATTACATCAGCAGAACATTGGTGTCTTATGAAATGAACTATACAATCATAGAAAAGGCTTGTTTGGCATTTGTTTTTGCATCACATAAATTAAGACACTACATGTTAGCACACTCTATTAAGCTGGTAGCTAAGATTGATCCACTCAAATATCTTCTCAGTAAAGCAAAGCTCATAGGAAGACTGGCTAAATGGGTCATGGTTCTTATGGAATTTGATATTGAATATGTGGAATGTAAAGCCATCAAAGGATAGGTTATTGTATACCAACTTTCTGATGCTCCACTTGAAGATAGTCAACCTCTGCATATAGAATTTTTGGATGAATCAATCATGTACCTTACTCAACAATCATGGAAGATGTTCTTTGATGGGTCTTTCACTCAACATGGTTATGGTGCCAGAATACTTTTTATTACTCTTCAAAAATATTCAATCCCAAAAGCTTACAAGATTCTCTTCCCTTGCACACACAACATTGTAGAATATGAAGCTTTGGTAAACGAGATCAAGCTGGCCATCGAGTAGAAGATTGTTGAATTACACATCTATGGAGATTCTCAACTCATTATCAACCAAATTAATGATCTATATCAGACAAGAGATGATAAACTGATGCCTTATAAGAAAATGGTGGATGATCTCAAGAAATACTTTACCTTTATATCATTTCAGCAGATCCTCAGGTCAGCAAATAGAGCAATGGATGCAATTGCAGCCCTGGCGTCTATACCACAGCTACAGGAATCTGATTTTCACTTTGAATTCCTGGTGGAAGAGTTATATTATCCTACGTATGACTCTCTTGAGTCCCAGATGGTCTGTTCTATTATTGGACATGATTCATCTTGCTATAGCCACATTTACTCTTACCTGCATGACCAAGTGGTCCCTGCTAATCTTTCCCGAAATGAAAAAAGAAACCTAATCTGAAATGCATCATGATATGTATCATTGCTAATGACCTATTTATGTGAGGTTTGGATAATACTTTGCTTAGATGCCTAGAAACTGAGGAGTCCCAATGTGCATTATCTGAGGTTCTGGAAGGTGTTTGTGGATCCCATTCGAACAGTTGAACTTTAGCACAAAAACTACTAAGGGTTGGCTACTACTGGCCAGACATGGAGAAAGAAGCTATAAAATTTGCTAAAACCTATGAAAAGTGTCAGCTACATGGGAACCTTATATACGCTCCAGCAAGGGATCTCAGACCCTTTGTTACACATTGGCCCTTTCAACAGTGGGTGTTTGATCTAATTGGCCAAATATATCCTACATCATCTAACATACACAAGTTTATCATAACTATCACTAAGTACTTCACTAAGTGGGTAGAAGCAGTTCCGCTTATTAAAGCAACTGGTAAACAAGTAGCTTTGTTCATCCTTAATTATATCATCTGTAGGTATGGTATACCTTCATCCATTATAACTAACAATGGAGTATAGTTCAAGAATAAAGATCTAAATGAACTCTATGAAAAAATTAAAATAAAACAACACTGGTCAATTGTGTACTACCCTCAAGATAATGGACAAGCTGAAGCATCTAACAAGAATCTGTTGACTATCTTACACATAACAGTAAATAAATATGGAAAGGATTGGCATCTACAACTCAATCCTGCCCTGTGGGCTTATAGAACAAGTATCATAACACCTAGTGGGGCTACACCTTTTTATTTGGTGTATGGGTCCAAAGCAATATTACCTATTGAAGTGGAAATAATGTCTCTAAGAGTTTCTTTGCAAGGTCTTGTTACTTATGAAGACTACAAAATAGCTAGATTGCAAGAACTCGAATTGCTAGATGAATGTCGGCAAGTGGTGCTTGATCATCTAAGAGCATATCAAAAGAGAATGTCTAGAGGTTATAACAAAAAGGTTCGACAATGAGAATTTCAAGTTGGTGACCTTGTTCTGAGAGAAAATCCTAAGAATCAATAGTTTTGAAGCAACAATGGGAGGTTTGAACCCAACTGGTTGGATCCCTACATCGTTATTGCAGCCTTTGGCTCTGGTGCCTATCAACTCTCAATATCGAAAGGAGAATAGCTCCATGAACCGATCAACATAATCCACCTGAAGAAATTCTTCACATAAATTTTCTCTACTCTAGTAGTATATACAGCTAAAAAGTCCTGAAAAAACCCTAAAATTAAAATTAGAAAAAGTCCTAAAGAAATCCTAAAAATTAGAAAAAGTCTTGAAGAAATCCTAAAAAATTAGAAAAAGTCCTGAAGAAATCCTAAAAAACAGAAAAAGTCCTGAAGAAATCCTAAAAACCAGAAAAAGTCCTGAAGAAATCCAAAAAAAAAGGGAAAAAGAGAGAAAATGCTCTGGTGAAAACCTGGTAAATAGGCACCTTGGTAAAAAAAAAATGAATCTTTGTCAATCAGGTGAAAACCTGGCAAACAGGCACTTCTTGTACTCAAGCACTCCATCTATCAACACAACGTTGGCATTCTCACTTTCATGCATCTTTGCTTCCGCTTGTACATGTTTCAGTCACTTTAGTGACATCCTAGTTCGTTGGAACCCTCATGGCTTGAAACTAATTAATGTCCTAGTCTCAGGCTAATCGACAGAGCACATTACATGTCCTAAGCAGTATCAACCAAGTCATCTTTACGTCAGTGAAACCTGGTCGTCCACTCCAACTCAGTCACCTGTCTCCTGACTACTAAAGAGTTTTATCACTGAGTACACAAGCAAACAAACAAAACTGAAAACAATCACTAAATTGTTTGAGATATGCATGAATTTTTATTTGTGTGTTGTCTTTTCTATTGGTTTTCAATTATTATCCCTTTGAGTAACTCTAGGAAGTCTATCTTGACTAAGAGGAGTAAGGATTGGGGGCATAATATTTTCTTTGTTTTCTGCTTGTAGGAATGATTCTGATGATCTGGAAATATCTAAATTAGCTAGGTGTCTGTGATAAGAGCCTTCACATCAAGGTGAAATCACCACACATACCTCGACTCCGGTTATTTGAATGCTACAAGGAGGTTCCCATCATTTCTTTGTCTATTTTGAGGGAATTTCTTTATCATGCAATCCAGGTCCTTGCAAAATCTATCTAAGGATATGAACGAAAAAGGGTCATTGTGGATGAGATAATTAATATTACACATGAAAAGCAAGCAACTCTAATCTTCCTGCTATGGTTGTAAAACACTCAGTGATGAACCTTAAGCATTTCAAATCTAGTGACTAGGTTTAGGTTGCATTTCATTTTGCATTTCATTTTGCATCTCATTTTGCATTTCATTCTACACTTTTTGAATTGAGAATGATTTCTATATGGTAACAATGATCTCTTTATCTTCTGAATGAGAGTTTGAGGCATTTGTCATTTCTTAGCTAAGTGGTCTCTTCTTCATCGTTTCTTCGGTCGAGTACTTGTGTATTGAGATGTTAGCTGCATACATGAGAATTTTATATAGATTCATACATTCATTATCACTCATTTACATTTATCTTATTGCATTGAAAAATAAATAAATAAAATTCGCACTACTCATTACTCATTTTCATCCATTTTATTTGCATATGAAAAGAAACAAAAACAAACATCCATATTCATTTGCATTACATACATCCATATTGAATAGATATTCATACATATAGAATAAAGCATATAGAAAAGCATCTCATAAATCGATCGACACAAGTACCATGAAGTCAAATGAAGATCTCGTATATATATAATGATCAAGTCTGAAGGTACAAAATAATGTCAACTAACATATACAAACTCCCATCGAAGCAAGAATCATAAGGGCTAAAAAAAATTGGTGTGTCTATAAAAAAATCTAAGAGCTACACAAAAAGATCTAGCTCTTTGCCTCTCCCTCACACTAATACATTTGGACTAGATTTCTGACTGAGGTTTCCAACGGAGAAGGTATATTGTGGCCAAATTTGATTTTTTTTTGAAAAAATGCCCGCATTCATCGTAATTCCGACAGAAATTTCCCATTTGGTTTCGATGAAGAAGGCATTAGCAATGAGAATTTTCTTTTTTTCAAAAAAGTGCTCAAGTTCGTCATTGTTGGCAATATAGCACTATAACAGACAATGAAGGGTTGTTGACATTTCAATAAGGATATTGAGAAGGTTGTTGATGATTATGGATATAACTGATTAAGGATGTTTACTATCTTGATATTATTATTTTGTCATTGATGTCAAGAAATTGATTTTCTAATTTAGTATGATGTTGCCATATCTTGAAAAGTATGATTTGAAGAATATAAAGATGTCGGTAAAAGACACAAGAAAAGTTATGATGAATAAGGTGATGAATAAGGTATTCAATGGGCAACTATTACCAAGTCAGACAATGATGAGATCATGATATTTATATTGTTTTAACATCATACATATGTTGTTGTAGCATCCTAAAATTGTGACACTTGCAATTTCGACTGCATTTGGGTCTTCACGATGGCGATGCAACACGGAACCTGAATGGAGACCCCGAAACTTGCTTATAACATCAAAAACTGCATTTTTCAGCACCCTGGCCTGATCCTCCTTGCACCCTGCTGTCCCTGGAGGTGGGACCATGGCACCCAGCACCCTGGTCCTTCAGGACTAGGGCGCCCAGTGCCCTGGTCCATCAGGACTAGGGCGCCCAGTGCCCTGGTCCCCTAGGACCATGGCGCCCAGCGCCCTGGTCCCTAGCCCTATTTTGGGCCCGGTCTCTTTTGGGCATCGGGTCTTTAAGTTTTCAAATTGGAAAATAATGTTTCCTGGTCGGCCTAAGGTCAGGAAAATCAGTCTATCAGCTCTAACT
This sequence comes from Cryptomeria japonica, assembly GCF_030272615.1. Taxonomy (NCBI): domain Eukaryota; kingdom Viridiplantae; phylum Streptophyta; class Pinopsida; order Cupressales; family Cupressaceae; genus Cryptomeria; species Cryptomeria japonica. Next base: position 685,566,226 of record NC_081415.1, read on the forward strand.
GACAAGTATATAAACTACATTTCCTCTCCCATTTTGAAAAAGAGGGGAAAAAAGGCGGAAACGATATTCAAACATTCAAGCATTCAAGCATTCAAGCATTCAAGCATTCCTTCAAGCAATTGATCATTCTAAGTCTCCATTCAAGGCTAAGTGTTGCATTCAAGACAAGGATTCAACCATTGAAGAGGAGATCACATACAACATACAACATACTACATACATTACACCTTCGCATGTAAGAATACAAACATTCTTACAACAAGGTATCAGTACTTGTTTACATTACAAACATTTACATTTACAGCATTCTCATTTCTTGGTTAATTCCAAAACTGGGGTTTGACCTAAAGGTAAACCCCTCATCCCTAACCCCCCAATCATCCTCTCTTTTCTATGTGTAGGTTGTAGGTACGCGGCTGTAATTGAAGATCTGGAATCCTTATGCAGAGACGAACAGATCCACCTTCGTTTCGCAGATTTTTCAGAGGACCGTGTGCACGTCGGGTGCCATCGTCCCGTCAACTTTCGCTCAAGTTTGCAGAATAGCACCGTCTCGACATTTTACTGCTAATTCCAGGTCCGCAGCTTCATCCTATATTCCTATCTCTGTTTATAAGTGAATCTTTCCTACTTTACATGCATTCCTAGTTCAATCTTTCTATCTACATTTCTTTACAAAAGAGGGTATCCTTGATGTCTTAACCCTTGAAACTCATTTAAAATCCAATCTTGCATTGCGTGGGATTGGATGTTGTGGGTTTCAACCCCTCTTTTGAATGTAAAGTCTCCCCTAAGTGAAAACCATCAACCCTAGTGACTCTCCCTTCTCTCTCCTTGGAGTTGAGGAGGGGAGAACGACTAGGGTTCGATTTTTTCTGCTTTACAGTTGTAAATTGTAAGGTTAATACTATACTATGTTATCAAGCAAAGAACCTAGTCGGTAAACCCTAAGGAACCTAGTCGGTAAACCCTAAGGTTATCGCTATCGATTAATGAAGGCGGAATGTCTACCGAGTGAAGTTTAGTATTTATCGAGTTGTAACCGAGCTATAATAGAATGCATTAAATGGTTACATGTGATATTTAATGAAGGAAGAGGATGAGCTAGAACTGATTAAATGATTGGTATGCCCCACATGAAGTTTGTTAATGAATCTATGGCAAAGGAAGATCGGCATGAAGATCTACAACGCAGATTAAACTACAATACCCTGGCACAAGTTCCAAGAAATATATGCAAGTTCCAAGGTGCGGTAAAATGTTTTTAGATCGAAAGATGCATTGAACCTGGATAAGATTGAAGATCTGATGGCTATGATTGATCATGGGAAATGTGATCAAGGAGATTAAGCGGTTAGCTAATTGTTTATAAATAGGGAACTATTGATAAACAATGTATGCGGGCAAGTGTATGCACAGGGATGCTACATAGTGATTACCGAGCACCAAAGCTTAAAGACCTGTTTGAATAATAGAGTATAGAAGCCCAACAGATGGACAAGATTAGTTCTATGTCTAGATTGTATTGAGCAAATAAGAATCTGCTTTAGCATTTTAGATGTGAAGTTGCAGATAGATTTTTATTACTGTTATTTTGTGAAAGTGATAGAAAATCTCTTAACCGAGTGGACTTAACAGTCTTATTTGTAAAACCCTCTAGCAAGGTTGAGTGTTTGAAATCCTTTAACAAGGTCACTTCTAACAAGGTGAAGATCCTAATAGATCTGAGGGAAATCCCTTAACTGGGTCACATCTAGCAATGTGTTTGTAATCTTTAATAGGATTTTCTTTTAACCGAGCATACTCTAAAAGAGTATATTTCTTAGTGGGTTCATAATCCCACAGTGGTTTTTCCCTATTTGGGTTTTCATGTTAAATCTGGTGTTATGAGGTTTATGATGTTTATATGCTTTTGAGTTTGCATGTTTAACAGTTTGGGTTATATTACTGATATATATGTTACCAAGGTTGAATCTGGTGTTTTTATAGAAGATTAAGTTTGTATGATTCACCCCCCCCCCCCCACTCTCTCATCTTGTTGGCTATTGGATCTATACTTATATTTAGTATCAGAACTATCAATTGGTATCAGAGCATTGGACTCCAGAAGAAAAGTTTAAAGGCACTTGAGTTAAAGATCCAAAGATGTATAAGAGGGATGCACCGAAGCTGAACAAGTCAAGTTTCTCTACATGGCAGAAAAGGATGAAGCTGCATCTATCAGGAGTTGGAGAATATGCTATATACTATCTGGAGAATGATTTTGTTACACTGAGCACCTATCCTTTGACTATGGAAGAGATAAAGGCAAAGAAAGAACATATTCAAGCAATGATTGAAATAACATCTGCATTGACCGATTCAGAGTTTAATGATCTAGAAGGCTACAATGATGCAAAGGCAATGTGGGATAAGCTCATATCAGTGTATGGAGGAGATGAACATGTTCAAAGAGAAAAAGTAGATAGTCTAAGAGGACAACTTGAATCTATGAGGATGAATGAAGGTGAGAACATAACTCAGTACAGTACAAGACTAAAGGAGATTGTCAATCAAATCAAAGGAGTAGGTGGAACTATTGAAGAAAAGGATATAACAAGTAAGTTGTTGAGAACCCTTCTACCAGCTTATGCAATCCGAGTCTCTGTAATCAATGAATTGAGGTCTGTACCTAATATGCTAGTCTCTTTAGATGCTACTATTGGTAAGCTACATGCATTTGAGTTAAGTAATTTTGATAACAGTGGATCTTCGGTAAACAAAGTTGAATCTGCATTTAGTTCTTTTCATTTTGATGAATCTAATGATTACAATGAAAGAAAGTATAAGTACTCTGAAGGAGATCACAGTGGAGCAAGTGAAAGATTTTCCAAGAACATGAAAGAAGTACACAAACTATATGAGGAAATCAAAAAGCAAGAAGAGTTTGAAGAACTATTAGCCAAAAAGGTTGCCGAGAGGAAAAGGTAAGTATAAAGGAAAACTACCTTTGAAATGTTTCAATTGTGATAAGATAGGACATATGGCTTCTAATTGTCCTGACAAAGATTCTACTGAAAAGAGAGATTACTGAGATGACAGAAAAAAAGATAATCATTGTAGTCACACAAATCTGTCCAGCCTAATTAAATAAATAAATGCTATTTATTTGATTAAAAATCCACTAGCCACCAGTTAATTAAATTAATATTTAATTAATTCATCCCCAAACATTCTTCTATTAATTAAATAAATTATTCAATTTATTTTAATTAATTCATTAAATCAAATTCCAATCAATTAAATAAATAAAATATATTTATTTAATTAAATCCCCTTTTTCCTCTTTTAAATAAATTAAATAAAATATTTATTCAAATCATTATCCCCCCCCGACTTGCATTTTCCTACAAATGCAACTTGCACACATTTATTGAAATAAATGAATTTTTATTTTAAATAAAATCCTATTTTCCCTCACCCACCAAATCCAATTACATTCCTAAATCCCCTTCTAGATTCTTCTAAACCCTTCCTAATTAGCCTAATCCATCCCCTAATTATTGTCACATTCCTAAGCAAAATGAAGTCACTTCTCAAAGACTCTAGACTCCAAAGTCTTTGAAAAGCATTTAATGCTTTGTGTGTTCAACAAATTAACCCCCAAAGTCTTCCGAGACCACTAATGTCTCTTACATGACCATTTATGGCTCTTACATAACCATTTATGGTTATTTCAAACTTGTCCCCCCAAACATTTATTGTTTTGATCATATTCATCCATTTCACATTTGCACAAGAGTTTATCCATTGGATAAAAGCTTTATTCTTTGAATAAAGAGTTTATTCATTCAACCAACCTTGACTTTAACTCCCAAGGTCATATCAAGCATTTAATGCTTATTCCCTCTCCTATCAACCTATCTCACATTGACACTTGTCATCCTGGGATTGGGTTGAAAGCCCTCACATCGATTTGAAATCATTCAATCCTAACCCTTGTTGAGATTGTTCAATCTCAACCATCCATTGCTCCATTTTTCCTATAAATAGAGACCATTTCTTCATAATCTAGATCCTGAAAAACTTGTATGCGTTTAAGCTATAGGCATTTTAAGAGAGCATTTTAGCATAATTAACTCATGTATTGTTATTTGGTTAAAAATAAATCATTTTAGCATCAATAGCATAGTATTAGCTTTTCATTTCACATTTAGAGCACAATACTACAATCTCAATCCTCCATAAGCATCCATAGTGCAAAAAGCTGCTGAGAGCTACACTATTTTGGAACTTGGAGAGGAGAGGAACAAGGGAGAAGAAGTCAAGAGCATGTTAGGAGGCATTTGGAGATGCCTCATCATATTTACCTTCCTAGTTAGATATTCTATCATGCTTTTGGTATCTCTTTTGATATGCTTGTGTAGGAAAGTATTTTGTTTATGATTTCTAACACTAACAACTTGGCTTTTCTTCTTGTTTGTGTTTTGTTATCATTCACTAACCTTCCCTTTTTGTAGAGCATCAATCATTACAAAGGACACGGAGACTTCAGAAGAAGAGATAGAAAGACATGCTTAATAGCTGATGAGGAATCCAATGATGATAAATCAGATGACACTGATACCGAGGAAGTAGTTTATGTGGTTATCAAAGATGGATCAGATGAAGAAAGGTATGAATAAAAAGCCCTTATATCTTACATAAACATTAATGATTCTTGGATCATAGATAGTAGATGCTCACATCATATCATAGGAGATAAACAAAAGTTTGTTATATTAGAAGATTATGATGGAGGCTATGTTAGATTTGGTAATGATGCACCATGTCCGGTGAAAGATAAAGGATCTATAACACTTCTTGACAATGCAAGATGCAATGATGTTTATTGGGTTGAAGGTTTGAAATACAATTTGTTGAGTGTAGCATAGCTAAACAACACAGGTTACTGAATAGAATTTTAGAAAGGAATTGTCAAAGTTCATGACAAGAATGGAAAGTTAGCTGCTATCGGGACACAAACAAAAGGTAACACATTTCACCTTGACTCAACTTGAAATAAGTGTTTGTATGCAAAGATAGATGATACCTGGTTATGGCATAAAAGGTTTTGTCATGTAAATTTTGATAATCTGATCAAAATAAGTAAGAAGCACCAAGTAAGAGGTCTACCGAGTCTTGAAAAACCTGAGAATGCTATGTGCCAAGGATGCCAGATGGGCAAGATGACAAGATCAAACTTTACAAGTAAGTCTTACACTTCTAAGGGAATTTTAGATCTAGTGCATACTGATCTTTGTGGTTCTATGAAAGTTCAAAGTTATTATGGTGATAAATATTTCATATTATTTGTGGATGACTATTCAAGGATGATGTTAGTAATGTTTTTAAAAGAAAAATCAAAATCTTTTCAAATGTTTAGATGGTACAAGGAAAGAGTTGAAAATGAAATAGGAAGACAACTAAAATGTCTTAGATCAGATAGAGGAGGAGAGTTCACATATGATGAATTCAATTTATTCTCTAATGATCATGGTATTAAAAGACAAGTCTCTGCATCGAGAATTCCACAACATAATGGAATAGTTGAGAGAAGAAATAGATCTATTGTGGATTGTGCTAGAACACTGATGACTGAAAAGAAGGTGCCACAAACATTTTGGAGAGAAGCAATAAGCACAATTGTTTACACCCTGAACCGAGTACAATTGAAGAAAGGTACTTTGAAGACACCATATGAAATCTGGTATGATAAGAAACCTAATGTTAGTTATTTTAAAATCTTTGAAGTAGATGCTATGTTCACAAAGATGATAGAAATAGCAAGTTTGATCAGAAAAGTGAAGAAGGAACATTTCTAGGTTATTCTTCTAGAAGCAAAGCATTTAAATGTCTGATCAAATCATCTAAGAAAATAGTAGAAAGTGCAAATGTGAAAATTGATAAATTTGCAGAAAGAAATGATGAAGGAAATTCCAAGGAACCAGAAGACTATGATAAATTTGTCTATGTTCAACCAAGAAGTCTTACCGAGAAGACTGTTGAAGAAAATGAAGAGAATATCCAGTTACCGAGTAATGAAGAAGATCATACAGAGCCTGCCGAGCCTGTATTAGCCAAGTATGTCAGAAGACATCATGCATCAAGTCAGATTATAGGAGATAAGGATGATCCAGTAATGACAAGGAACAAACTGAGATAGAACACATGTCTGATATCTGAATTTGAACCGAGAATAGTGAAAGAGGCATTTAACAGTGAAGATTGGATAAATGCTATGATAGAAGAGATTGATCAAATCAAGAAGAATGATACATGGACACTAATCCCAAGACCAAAGGACAAAAATGTAATCGGTACAAAGTGGATTTTCAGAAACAAGCTAAATGAAAAAGGAGAGATCATTTGAAACAAAACAAGACTAGTTTGCAAAGGTTATGCTCAAGAAGAAGGAATTGATTATGGTGAAACTTTTGCACCTGTTGCTAGACTTGAAGGAGTAAGAACATTGATGGCATATGCTACTTTAAAAAATTTCAAGGTATATCAAATGGATGTCAAATCTGCATTTCTAAATGGAATATTAGAAGAAGAAGTTTTTATTAAACAACCTAAAGGATTTGTTGAAGACAATAATAAAGATCAGGTATGTAAATTTAACAAAGCTTTATATGGTTTGAAACAAGCACCTAGAGCATGGTATAAAATATTGCACTCTTATTTGATTAAGATTGGTTTTATAAGGACAAGTGAGAACAACAATATGTACATGAAGAATGATGAAAATGGAATACTGATCTCAGCCATATTTGTTGATGATATTATATTTTGTGGCAATGACTCTTTATGCAAGAACTTTGGAAATGAAATGAGCAAAGAATTTGAGATGTCATTAATCGGTGAAATAAAGTATTTTATAGGTTTACAGATACTGCAAATGAAAAATGAGATTTTCATTACTCAATCCAAGTACATAAAGGAAATCTTGAAGAAATTTGGAAAGGAGGATTCAAAACCAGTAAGTACTCATATGACTACCAACTGTAAATTATCAAAGAATGATGAATCTGCATCTGTTGATGAGACACTTTACCGATCCATTATTGGAAAGCTACAATATGTTGTTCACAACAGACCAGACATAGCACATGCAATAGGTATAGTTGCAAGATTCTCTATAGATCCTAAGGAAACACACATGACAACAATCAAAAGAATTTTTAGATACTTGAAAGGCACAAAGGATTATGGCTTAGTATATCAGAAAGGAAATGATTTTGATTTAAAAGTTTATACTAATGCTGATTGGGTAGGCAACATTGATGACAGAAAAAGCACAAGTGGAGGAGCTTTCTTTTTAGGAGAAAGACTAGTGAGTTGACTTAGCAAGAAACAAGGATGTGTTTCACAGTCAACAGCAGAAGTTGAATACGTTGTTGCAACATTGAATTGTACCAACATTGCATGGATCAAACAACTATTGGAAGGTATAAATAAGAAAGTTACCAAGCCAGTAACTATATTCTGTGACAATACTAATGCCATTAATATTTCAAAGAATTCTATTATGCACTCTAAGACAAAGCACATCTCTATCAAATATCATTATCTTAGAGAAGAAGCTCAAGAGAAGAAAGTGGTGTTGGAGTATGTTAGCACAAAGGAACAAATAGCAGATATCTTCACCAAGCCACTACCAAGGGACACTTTTGAATATCTCATAAGTAAGTTAGGGGTCCTACCCCTATCTTCTACTCACTGACCGAGTTCAATGAAAGCATCAATCCAATAACTCTATCGAATATATTTTAGGAGTTGATGTTGCATTACACACTTTAGGATGTTTTCTAAAGGTGTACAGGAATTATTATAGGAAACAATATAGGGAACAGGAATTAAAGACAAAATGCTCTGATCGAGACTGAATTGATACACAACAACAGGAAATCACTTCATACAGAAAGAAATTATGTTTTAGTTCTTTACTTTTTTGCATTGTTGTCAAATGAGGAGAAGACTAATTTAAGGGGAAGAAAACTGAGAAGACTATAGATTGGAAAGAAGACTGAAGAAAATAGGAGAAGTCTAATGTATGGGGGAGAGAATTTCAGCATTTTAGAATCACAACAATCTGAATCTTTTAAGGTCAAATCAATTGGTTTTGACATCAATGCCAAAGGGGGAGATTGTTGGCAATATAGCATTATAACAGACAATGAAGGATTGTTGACATTTCAATAAGGATATTGAGAAGGTTGTTGATGATTATGGATATAACTGATTAAGGATGTTTACTATCTTGATATTATTATTTTGTCATTGATGTCAAGAAATTGATTTTCTAATTCAGTATGATGTTGCCATATCTTGAGAAGTATGATTTGAAGAATATAAAGATGTCAGTAAAAGACATAGGAAAAGTTATGATGAATAAGGTGATGAATAAGGTATTCAATGGGAAACTATTACTGAGTCGGACAATGATGAGATCATGATGTTTAGATTGTTTTAACATCATACATATGTTGTAAATTGTAAGGTTAATAATATACTATGTTATCAAGCAAAGAACCTAGTCAGTAAACCCTAAGGAACCTAGTCGGTAAACCCTAAGGTTATCGCTATCGGTTAATGAAGGCGTAATGTCTACCAAGTGAAGTTTAGTATTTATCAAGTTGTAACTGAGCTATAACTAAATGCATTAAATGGTTACATGCGATATTTAATGAAGGAAGCTGATGAGCTGGAACTGATTAAATGATTGGTATGTCGCGCATGAATTTTGTTAATGAATCTATGGCGAAGGAAGATTGGCATGAAGATCTATAGTGCAGATTGAACCGCAATACCCTAGCACAAGTTCCAAGAAATATATGCAAGTTCCAAAGTGGGGTAAAACATTTTCAGATCAAAAGATGCATTGAACCTGGACAAGATTGAAGATTTGATGGCTATGATTGATCATGGGAAATGTGATCAAGGAGATTAAGCAGTTAGCTAATTGTTTATAAATAGGGAACTATTGATAAACAATGTATGTGGGCAAGTGTATGCATAGGGATGCTACATAGTGATTACCGAGCACCAAAGCTTGAAGACCTGTTTGAATAATAGAGTATAGAAGCCCAGCAGATGGACAAGATTAGTTCTATGTCTAGATTGTATTAAGCAAATAAGAATCTGCTTTAGCATTTTAGATATGAAGTTGCAGATAGATTTTTATTACTGTTATTTTGTGAAAGTGATATAAAATCTCTTAACCGAGTGGACTTAACAGTCTTATTTGTAAAGCCCTCTAGCAAGGTGACATTCTGATTGAGTGTTTGAAATCCTTTAACAAGGTCACTTCTAACAAGGTGAAGATCCTAATAGATCTGAGGGAAATCCCTTAACCAGGTCACATCTAGCAATGTGTTTGTAATCTTTAACAGGATTTTCTTTTAACCAAGCATACTCTAGAAGAGTATATTTCTTAGTGGGTCCAAAATCCCACAGTGGTTTTTCCTTATTTGGGTTTCCACGTTAAATCTGGTGTTATGAGGTTTATGATGTTTATATGCTTTTGAGTTTGCATGTTTAATAGTTCTGGCTATATTACTGATATATATGTTACCGAGGTTGAATCTGATATTTTTATAGAAGATTAAGTTTGTATGATTCACCCCCCCCCCCCTCATCTTGTTGGCTATTGGATTTGTACTTATATTTAGTATCAGAACTATCAGTCGTAATTCCGATGACAATGGCCATTACTTAAAAAAAAGAAGAGGGGAATTCATTTGTGCATTGCAATCCCGCGTAGGTGTCCGTGGCGACTTCAACCCCCAAGAACAGGGTCAGTGCAAGAAGATGAGTCCACTTTTTGGCCAAAAAGTGGAAGTGTTTTCCCTGATTTTCAAATTTTGTCTCATTTGAGCTTAAATTTTGAAACAGTTAGAGATTGAATCTTGGAAAAAGTCAGAAATATAAAAGATAGCCCTCTGAGTTTACTTTCCAAATATATAATTTATTTTAATACCCACATAATAAAAAATAACTTTTTAAATGGAGTTCTGAAAACTATGTTTTAAAAATGCCTGTTTCAGGACCATACCATGCATGTGTACGACCCACACTTTTTGACACAATTAAAATTATTTTCTCAAACCATTTTGGGAAATGGTTTGTAACACACTGAGGATTGATGAGCATATTTTTCTGTATTTTTTTTTCTAATATTGTTTTTTTAATTAATTTTTTAATGGCCGTAATTATCTTTTTAAAAATTTGACGTGTACGACCCACATAATTTGATGTAAACTTAACATTTTTTGATTTTTTTTTTTTTTAAATACAAAAGAATTTTGTGTAGATTGATGACATATAATTTTTTTCCCAAAATTCTTTAAAATAAAAAAGTTATTAAATTAACAAAATTAGTTAATATTTCAAATTTATGGACCCAATTTAGTATAAATTAAATGAAAAATAGTTAAAATAATCAATTTTTAAATAAATTTACATATTTAGAATCTAGACAGTATAATCTGAAATGGGTTTTAATTTCGTATAAAAATTCTTTGATTAGAGGCGCGTAAACTATTTCTGAAGTTCATATTTGTGCTTTCATTCATGGAGATTTGAATTTGCAGGTCCATGTCTCAGGTGTGGCCATCCCAGGGCTATCCCAGGCCTAATCCCTAGCCGAGTGGCGGGTTGTGGAATCAACTTCCACAAAACGGGCCCCCGTTTTCAAACAAGGGCGGCTTGTGGAAAAAAAAAGCAAAAATGCCATTTAGAAACGGGGGCCCGCTTTTAAACAAAACGGGCCCCCGTTTTGTTTAAAAGCGGGCCCCCGTTTTAGAACAAAACGGGGGCCCATTTTGTTTTGCTTCGAACCCCCATTACCTTTCGGCTCGGGAGCCCGAAGCACAAACGGGCCCCCCATTTTTTGAAAACGGGCCCCCGTTTATAAGAGCGCGTTTTCCAATGCGTGGACTTCCGCGAATTTGTGACTCATTACCTTGCACTTGCCCAACATCAAACCCGCATCGAAGGCATTTGTGGCATTGCTTGCAATCTCGTGCAGGAGGTAGATTCAAATTGCCCTAGTTTTTAATTTCATGTTGCAAAAAATATACATGTGGTGGTTAATTGCCCTAGTTTAATCTCGTAAAACCATAGAACTGTGATTGAGGAGTGAGCGTTCAATTTTATAGCAGCAATCCCTTCCTCCCATATACACATGTGTTGATTGTTCACATGAGATCACATCTCTTTGCAGCATCATATCAAACATTTCACGAGCCTTATCTGTGTTTCCACATTTTGCATTCATGTCAAGTAGGGCATTTTCAAGTACAACACCTAACAAAATTCCTCTATCTGTTATGCTTTGATGGATGTCCATACCTTGTTCCAAAGCTCCCATTTTTGTACAGGCAGGGAGGATGCTGGCAAAGGTTGTGGAATTTGCCTTTATGCCTTCCAATTTCATTTGCTTGAAAGTGTCTAAAGCCTTTTTGACAAATCCATTTTGTGCATATCCAGGAATCATTGCAGTCCACGAGACAACATTTCTTTTAGGCATTCTATCAAACAGTTCATGTGCCTTGTCTATGCTTCCACATTTTGCATGCATGTCTACTAGGGCAGTTGCAACTACAACATCTAACAAAATTCCTCTATCCTTTATGCTTCGATGAATGTCCATACCCTTTTCCAAATCTCCCATTTTGGCATAGGCAGGGAGGATAGTAGCAATGGTCGTGGATATTAGCTTTACACCTGCTAATTGCATTTGCTTGAAAGTTTCTAAAGCCTTCTCAACAAATCCATTTTGTGCATATTCGATAATCATTGCAGTCGAGGAAACCACATTTCTTTGAGGCAATCCGTCAAACAGTTTCTGTGCCTTGTCTATGCTTCCACATTTTGCATACATGGTAACAAAGCAATTGCAACTACATCTGAAAAAATTCCTTTATCTTTTATGCTTTGATGGATGTCCATACCCTATTCCAAAGCTCCCATTTTGGCACAGGCTGGGAGTATGCTGGCAAACGTAACTAAAGAAATGTAATGATCAGCTCCAAAGACATCAAACCACTACTAACAAAACTGAGAGTCTAAAATATGATAGGGAATAGTGTGAGTTGTCCTGAAATAAAATATTTTATTTTCAATTTCAACTAAAACATAATTACTCACCCATTTAATGTTATTAATAAGTGTTTAATTTATGAAAGAGATAAATGGTTGGCCACAAGTACATGAGTTACTAAATGCACACAAATAAGTGAATTTGATATTCAAAACTATCTACAATGAATTCAATTCTTGTCCATTAGTCATTTATGTTTGCAATAAGAATTTTTCTTTGTTCTTTTTAATCTTTATTCATAGTTATGTGCATATTTCACATTCTATAATTAGGATGTCAATTTCTATGGTTGAACACTAGCATGATGTTTGTGTTGTGGTATAGATGCATGGAAACATAATTCTGGGATTGTTATATTATAGAGATCATAAATCTAGATATCGCATATTAGTTCTAGCTCTTCTTGGATTGAGTCTAAAGTTGACATACAGTCATAAAGCCATTATTAGCAGATCTATCCATTTCTAGTAAAGACAATTGAGAAAGTCATTTTGATATTGAGAGTTTCTTATCTGTTTGCCTATTGATCATTATTAAGCCATAATATTTAGGTCTATTTATCTCTCTTACAAAACCTCTGTAAGTGTCCTAGATTGTCCCCACTACTCACTCTTCAAAGAAATAGTGGAGTTTTAAAGATTTGTTGCACAAGATGGTGTTGAACGTATCAACAAGGCTAGCATGGAAGGCATGTTAAAGCTTCCACTTGTACAACTTACAACAAATGATTTGTTGATAGAAGAAATTCTTGAAATAGGGATACAATCAAAAGACAAGTAAGTACATACAAACCTCCTCAGTTGAAAATAAAATTTGTGTATAAAAAGAGTACATTGAATCCCAATCCATAAACACAATAGAGATACTGATGGAGACTTAATTGGTTGTAGCATGTCACACCAAAGTTGTTAGAGTATGCTAAGATAGTACATAATATTTTGTAAAGCCACATTAGTATTTTACCCAGATCATTATCTACCAAAACTAACTATAGTAATCCTTTTAAGGATTCATTTCATGGTGCTAGATCTTCATTTAGTTCCACTTCTTGTTGGAGAAAAGAATAGTTATTTCTTGAGGTAGATGAATATCCCATCAACAAAGGACAAGACCCTTTCTAGAATATAACAAATTCTACTCCAACAAAAGATCATGGGGGTTTCACTAGAGATATTGAATAAGAGATAGACTTCTACTGCTGCATTAAAAGCATTGGCATGTTCTTCATTTATTGATGTAAACTCTTTGTGATACCACCACAACCAACAAAGGTGTAAAAAGTTGTTTACAATGCATGGATTTTTAGGATTGTCCTTTGAGAAAATAGAATTAAAGTATGGAAGCAGGATCTGCTAGCTCCTGAGGGAATCTTGATGAAAAATAACTGTAAAATATTTGGGCAAGCTTATATGCAAAACTCATGCTTCCTGATGGGTTTATGTATAGAAATAAGAATGAATTAAGTGGTAAAGGGGCTTTTGGAAACAAGAGGGACAAAGAGGCAGTGGAAGTGAAAACTTCTAGTGTTGTGTCTACTCCATCTCAGAATGGGAATGGCAAAGGTGTTGTAAGAGGAGCTGAGAAGGGTGTTGGAAGAAGTGGGGGTGTTTACATTCCCCCATTTAAGCTGGCTCAAATGATGAAAGATGTGGAAGACAAGAGCAATGTGGAATACAAGCGCATGACATGGGATGCCCTTCGGAAGAGTATCAATGGGTTAGTAAACAAGGTAAATGCATCTAACATCAAGAACATCATTCCAGAGTTGTTTGCAGAGAATCTCATCCATGGGAGGGGTCTATTTTGTAGGTCTTGTATGGAATCCCAAATGGCATCCCCTGGATTTATAGATGTTTTTGTTGCGTTGGTTGTTGTGGTAAATACAAAATTTCCTGAAGTTGGCAATTTGCTTTTGCGAAGAATTATTTTGCAGCTTAAGAGGGCATACAAACGCAATGACAAGCACATGTTGATAGTAGCAGCCAAATTCATAGCTCATTTAGTGAATCAACAAGTTGCACATGAGATCATTACCTTGGAACTTCTCACCCTTTTACTAGAGAACCCCACCGATGACAGTGTAGAGGTTGTTGTTGGGTTCATGAAAGAATGATGGTTCTTTGTTGCAAGACCTTTCACCCAAAGGTCTCTATGGGATTTTTGAAAGATTTAGAGGTATTCTCCATGAGGGGGAAATTGACAAATGAGTACAGTTTTTAATTGAAGGCCTTTTTGCAATTCACAAAGCTAAGTTTGAGGGTCATCCAGTTGTGCATCTAGATCAGTTAACACATGAAGTTTCCCTAGAAGATGAACTTGATCAAGAAGTTGATTTGGATGTTTTCAAGCTAGATCCTGATTTCTTAGAGCATGAGGCAACCTATAAAAAACTGAAGAAAGATATCCTTGGAGATTCTTCTTCACATGAAGTAGAAGGGGAGAATGATTCAGGTGATGATTCAAATGATGATGAAGAGGAAGGTGAGGAAGCACTGAGAATACAGGATGAGATAGAGACAAACTTGGTCAATTTAAGATGTACAATTTATTTTACAATCATGTCAAGTGTTGATTTTGAGGAAGCTGGTCATAAGCTACTAAAGATCAAGCTTGAACCTGGTCAAGAGAGAACATACCTTCATTATTATGGTCTTCTTGGGCAAAGATTTTGTATGATCAATAAAATTTATGAGGAATTTTTTGATAAGTGTTTTGTACAACAGTATTCTATGATACACAGACTAGAAACAAATAAACTGCATAATGTTGCAAAGTTTTTTTCCTACTTACTTGGCACAGATGCTCTTCCATGGTATTGTGTTGCTTATATACATCTGACAGAGGAAGATACTACTTCCTCTTCCTATATTTTTATAAATATTCTCTTGCATGAGCCAGTAGAGCAGCTTGGTATATTGTTGCTTAATGAAAGGTTGAATGATCAAACAATGCAGGAGTCTTTTGATTCAATTTCTCCAAAGGACAATCCCAAAAATTCACGGTTTGCTATCAATTTCATTACTTCTATTGGTCTTGGTGGTATCACTGAGAGTTTACATGAGTATTTGAATAATATGCCAAGGCTTGTAATGCAACAGCAAAAGTCTATTCCTAAGTCAAATGAATCTACCTCTAATGACGATTCTTCTAGTTCATTAGGTTCGTCAGATTCTGATACATCAGACTCAGATTCTGAGAGTGAAACTGATAGTGAGAGTAGTAAGGAGTCACCAATAAAGATATTAAATTCAAAGCATGACAATGAGTATGAAAAATAAGAAGAAAGAAAAGGGTGAGGGCATCTAACTCGGAGGATGGAATTGACAGTGAAAAAATCAGAAGGAAAAAGAAAAGGAATTAAAAATCTTTCTAGTCAGTTATTCAAGGCTCTAGTAGACACCATTTTCCTAGACTGTAACAAACAAAAGAATCACTCCCAAGTGCTTTGGTTTTATAACAGATGATTTTAAGATGCTACAATGTTGCCTTATGTATTTTAATAGCTAGGGGTTTTAGAGTTCTGTACTTGACAAGTAATGGATAAATAGTGTTAGGAGGAGAAAATATTGTAGGCCAAGTGCAGATTGTGATAATACTAGATCAATGAATCTTGTTATTTATTTCGTATTTCTTGTTTTTCATGTTGTGTGATGTACCATAAGCAAACTAGAAATCTAAATTCAATGATGATAATTTCTATTTTCTTGCCTGTGAAGAAAGACCATGCCAGACAATATCAACGAACAACAAAATAAGGAGACAATTGCTAGATTGTGGTCTAACTTGAAAAGAAAAGGTGATGGAAAATGTTATTATCCATGCAAAATTTGTAAGGGGTTAAAGACTAGAAGACTTCTAATCAAAATAGCGAAGAAACATTGTAGGCTGCATGGTCACATTGAAGGTGGACATGATTATCATCCATTCGTAAGTTTTTCATTATATCGTTTTGACAATTTATATACATAATAAATCACGTGATGATGAGATCATGATCATGGTTTATTTATGTTTATCAATTTTATATAGGTCAAGCACCCCAGAGCACATGGTATGGATCAACACAACCCTGAGAATATGGCTTTCGAAGTGGACGAACATGGAGGTGTATATATCAAAGTTGAAGATAATGATCCCATGGAAGATGACGATCATGAGCTAGAAAACACAATTGAAGATGATGGTACAAATACATTGATCCATGACTCATTTAGTACTCAGGAAGCTGATCATGATGATGAAGATGACCCTGATGTTATTCATGATGTCCCTCTACTTGAAAAGGCATCTGAGGCCCTTTACAAATGCTCGCAGGCAACTCTTCTCTCCGTTGTATTGTTGTTGGTGAACTTGAAGGTTATGAATGGTTTATCCAACATAACAATGTCACGTATGTTAAGGTATGTCATATATGTCATAATAAACTGTGAATCATGTTGTACCATTAATATTCTTTATTATAACAAATTATATTTTTTTGTTGTAGATTGATAGGTGAGTTTTTGTTACCATCATCAAATATTCTACCTCGCTCATACCGAGAATTATCTGCCATTATGAAAGATATTGGAATGGAGTATCAAGCAATAGAGGCTTGTCCCAATGATCATATTATATATCACAAACAACATGAATTTTGAACTGAATGCCCTAAATGTCATATCAGTAGATATCGAACAGATCAAATAACAAAAAGGGTTCCTTGCAAGGTTCTTCGCTATATTCCCATTATTCCACGTACGCAACAATTATTCAAGTGCACTAGCTTGGCACAATTTATGGATTACCATGCACGCAATAGAAGTCAAGATGACATTATTTGAATGCCTGCGGATGGTTCAGCATTTATGGACATAGAGGAAAAGTGGCCACACTTTAAAGAAGAACCTCGTAATCTCAGGCTTTCACTGGCAACGAACGGTGTCAATCCATTTGGAGAGATGAGATCTGTTTACTCAGTGTGGCTTGTTTTTGTTATCAACAATAACATTCCTCCATGGATGTCAATAAAGAGGGAGCACATAATATTGGCAATGATTGTTCTAGGTATTTTATCATTTAAATATAGTTGTCTAAATTTAATTATAAATATTGCAGTAAAATGGTCATAATAATTATGTAATGTTTTTGTTCATTCGATTAGGTAAGTACCAAGTTAGAGATATGAATGTATATATCAAGCCTCTTATCGATGAGTTGCTAGAGTTATGGAATGGTGTCACTATGTATGATGCCTCTAGACCAATAGGACAAAGACAATTTCAATTCCATGCGATGCTTCTATGGACAATACATGATGCCCCATGGCCAACACATTTTTGTGGTATGTAATAGTGTTTAAGTTGTGCATGAACATTATAATTCAAGAAATTATCATATTTAATCCAATTATACATTATCTTGTAGGTCTTCAAACAAAGGGAAAATTTGCATGTCCTATTTGTAGTCTAAAGATGAAATCTCGTCATTCAAAAAGTTTAGGAAAGCAGGTGTTTGATGAGTATAGGCACTTTCTCCACAAAAATCATAAGTATCTAAATACTGAAAAATATCTTTTCAATGGGAAAGAAGAGAATACATCAAAGCCATGAAGAATGGCACCTCACCTGTGGAAGTTGGAATATAATAGAATTAATCATCAAGGTAATGCCATTCCATCTATTGGTTTGTCATAAAACATCTTTTCTATTTTGTTTTATTTACTAAAGATGTGACTGATTATCATGAAGGTCGTGAAGGCATAAATGACCACCTTCCTAAGGGACTAAAAAGTTATCCTCGACAATTTAGTAGGTTGCCCTACTATGAGCAGTTACAAATTGTTCATTTGTTTGATAGTATGCATATTGGAAAGAATATAATAGAGACAGTATGGAAAATATTGGATGGAAGGCATGACAAAGAAAAAATTGTCAAAATATGTAGTGACATTCAGGATTCCAATCATGAAATTATAAATGTCATTCAATCAAATAGCCATGGAGACCAGATTAATGTAAGTGAGCTTCCTTGGTTATTAACGGACCAGTAAAGCAATGCTATAAAAGAAGTCATACGAAAAATTCGATTTCCCACAGGATTTGCTGCGAACATAAACATTCTCATATCAAAGAAAAGTGAATTTGGGCCAGGGATGAAAACACATGATTGGCATACCTTCATTAAGGTAGTTCATGTTCTTGTGGTTTTAGTATGTATTTAAGTACTCCGCGTACGTGTACTTTTCATTATGTTACAAAAAAATGAAAAGATAATTTTATAATTGTTGGAGTATGTTCTACCTCTATCTCTCCCATACGACTTCGACAATAATGTCAAGAATTCATATATGATCTTGGAAAATACATGAGGTAAGTAGTGATATTTGTTTAGTTTGTTGTATAGATATTATATTTGCAATTTGTTTTACTTGTTATGTAATATATTTTTTTGCATCTTGAATAACTTGTAGGTGGTTGTCATGTAAAGAAATCCATAAAGATGATATAAAATATTGGAAGAGAAAAATTCCTCATTTAATGTGTGAAATGCAAAAGTGTCTACCTCCAGCTTTTTTCAATGCACAAGAACACTACCTCATACACCAAGTTGAGGAGATTGAATTGTGTGGACCTGTACACTCTAGGTCAATGTGGATGGTTGAGAGGCACTTGAAATTTTTGAAGGCTTTGGTTTGACAAAGAGAACATCCTGAGGGTTATATGGTGGAGGGATATATGGTATACCAGACTATGGTGTACATTTTTTAATATCTTCCTAAGTTTGCAGCAAAGATCCACGTGGATTGCATTTGGGATCCCAACACCATTAACAAATTCGAAGGGGAGTACTTGATGGGGAAAGGTAGATTGAGGAAAGTGAGAGATAATTATAAGATGTTATTGTAGTTAATTAATTCTTAATCTTCAAAATAAATCGATTATAAGACGTCTATTTATTTTTTGTATAGTTGGTCGAGAGTGGGATGCACTACATTTGTATATTGCAAACAATCTTGATTGGATGATGGTATGGATTGAACATTGTCAACATTCTGGACATATGTTAACATGGGAAGGTGTGGCTTCATTGGTTAAAGAAGCACATCGTAATGGAGATTCCAATGTTACGCAAAGGGAAATTGATTTAGCATATGGTTTAAGAGATAAAAAGGTACGTATAAATTTATTAATCACCCATATGTTTATCAACTCACAATGCAATAAATTTTACATGTTTGACATATTAGAGGTCAAACACCACAACACTATGTGCTGCAATGGTCATAAATTTTGCATAAAAAAGTTGGATGACACGAAGAAAACTTATGATTCTGGCATCACTGCAGTCTTTGAGGTGACAAATATTTCATCGAGAAATGACATTCATCCTCAACAGTCTCAAAATCGATACTATGGCATTTTGGATGATATACTTGAGTGTGACTTTAATTCCTTCAAATTAGTTTTGTTTGTCATCAAATGGTATAGGCTACGATTGAATAATGTAGCGTCCTAAAATTGTGACACTTGCAATTTCGACCGCATTTGGGTCTTCACGATGGCGACGCAACACTAAACCTGAATGGAGACCTCGAAACTTGCTCACGACACCAAAAACTGCATTTTTCCAGCAACCTGCTTGATCCTCCTTGCACCCTGCTGTCCCGGGAGGTGGGACCAGAGCGCCCAGCACCCTGGTCCTTCAGGACTAGGGTGCCCAGCGCCCTGGTCCCCCAGGACCATGGCGCCTAGCGCCCTGGTCCCTGGCCCTATTTTTGGGCCCGGTCTCCTATGGGACTTCGGGTCTTTTTGTTGGCAATTTGGAAAATAACATTTCTTGGTTGGCCTAAGGTCGGGAAAATCAGTCTTTTAACCCTAATTGGCAAGTATATAAACTACTTTTCCTCTCTCATTTTGGGGAGGATGGAAAAAGTTGGAAACAATATTCAAACATTCAAACATTCAAGCATTCAAGCATCCAAGCATTCCTTCAAGCAATTGATCATTCTAAGTCTCCATTCAAGGCTAGGTGTTGCATTCAAGACAAGGATTCAACCATTGAAGAGGAGATCACATACTACAACATACAACATACAACAAACAACAACATCTATACCTTCGCATATAAGGATACAAACATCCTTACAACAAGGTACTAGTACTTGTTTTACATTACAGTCATTTACATTTACAACATTTCTCATTTCTTGGTTAATTCCAAAACCGGGGTTTGACCTAAGGGCAAACCCCTAATCCCTAACCCCCCAATCATCTTCACTTTTCTATGTGTAGGTTGCAGGTACGCGGCTGAAATTGAAGATCTAGAATCCTTGTGTAGAGACGAACAGATCCCCCTTCATTTCGCGGATTTTTCGGAGGACCGTGTGTACGCCGGGCACCATCGTCCCGTCAACTTTTTCTCAAATTTGCAGGACAGCGCCGTCTCGACATTTTACTGCTAATTCCAGGTCCACAGCTTCATATCATATCCCTATCTCTATTTATAAGTGAATCTTTCTTGCTTCTACATGCATTCCTAGTTCAATCTTTCTATCTACATTCTTTACAAAAGAGGGTATCCTTGCTATCACAACCTTTGAAACTCATATAGAATCCAATCTTGCATTGCGTGGGATTGGATCTTGTGGGTTTCAACCCCTCTTTTGAATGTAAAGTCCCTCCTAAGTGAAAACCATCAACCCTAGTGACTCTCCCTTCTCTCTCCTTGGAGTTGGGGAGGGGAGAATGACTAGGGTTCGATTTTTCCGCTTTACATTTTGGTGAACCCAATGTGAACATCCTTTCTGATTATTCATAGTTAGATCTGAAAATTGGATTCCTTGATTACATTTCCATGTTTGATCTTTTGCAAAATTTTAGAGGTTAATTGCATAAAAACCCTAAATTTTCTTTTTAAGTAATTAAACTTGTGAAATGTTTAATTGTTAATGCTTGTTTCAGATCTGCCCTTCTATTACAAATTATCAATTCATATTTGTGCGTTAATTTTGAAAATTAAGTGGTTAAGTGTCAAAACCCTAATTTTTGAAACCCTCTTGATTCAACCTTTGTCCGACAATTTCACTGATCAAAACATCTCCAAATTAGCTGTAACTTTGGATTCCGCAATAAAATCATAATATCTTTCATCCTTGAAAATTTGGAAAAAATTTGCGAGGACCGTGTGCACCCCAAGCGCCATCGTCCCCAACATTTTTTCCGAAATTTCGGGAGCTAGATCTTACTGTATTTTTCTGCTTAAATCCAGAATTTTGACTGATTTTATCAATTTTAACACCTTCAAAATTACAGTCAAAGTTGGTCTAGCGATTGCTTGGATTGAGGCTTCTAATCATTCAAAAATTGTTGAAATTGAAATTTGTGTCAAAATTGTGTTTCTTACAGTCCTAAATCTAAAAAGTGTGTTAGCATTCATTCGAAATTTCAGTGATTTATTCAAATTTTTGCAATTTGTGACTTTTGAAATTAAGTGCTTAATTAAAACAACTTTGATTTCCGCTTTCAAAATTGAATTTTGCATGAAATTGAGTCAACTTTCAAATTTCAAAACTTGCATTGCTTTTGGTATTCCCTCTAAAATCATAAAATTCAAAATTTCAGTTTCCCTCTCTTATTCAAAATTCAAATTTTACATTTTTCAACAATCTTGGTAGGGTTCAATTTTGAGATTGCAACTTTAATTTGGCCTATCTACAAATCATAAAATCACTCAATTTTTTCAGGTTAGCTGTAAAATCATCATAACTTTCATCCCTGCAAATTTCGAAAAAAGTTGCGAGGACCGTGTGCACCCTGAGCACCACGGTCCCGGACATTTTTTCTAAAATTTTGGGAGATTGTCCTGATTGTATTTAACAGCTTAAATCTAGAAGATTGGCTGGTTTTACTGAAATTTGCTACCTCTAAAATTCAAAATCTTCTCTTTTTCTTTAGTGCATGAATTTTACAACAATAAGCCCTACTTACACTATTCCTGTTAGACGAAGCCTTAGAATTAAGTCCTTCCAAGGTTTAATTACTGAGGAGATGGAACCTAATTTGAATGGTCTTTTTAACGAGGACATGGGTAATTCCTCTAATCCTCTTAATGATGAAGAAGCTCTCCATGAGGTTTCTGTAGAACAACTTTCAAATTTGGATAACCAATTTGACGATTTTTGACAGTGGATGTCTCAAGAATACCCTGATAGTCAAGCTCTTCCTTTAATTGAGGGTCTAAAACGTATGCTTCAAAGTGATAAGAATGGAATTGATATTTTGCGTGGTATTGCACACATTGTGGATTCGAATGTGATGCCTATGAAAAGTTGTGCCGAAACCTTAAGTTATACACAACCTCCTACTCAAGTCAATCATTCTATTCCTTTGACGACTCCTATTGCTAGTATACCTACTTTTACATCAAACATAATGACTACTTCAATACAAGACATTCCTCCTATGATCACTAATCATGGGGGCAACCCTTCTTCTTCAATCAACCCCCTTCCTTCATTCAATCCAACTTCTTCATTCATTCCTTCAGTGAGTGTTCCTCTTAAATCTCCACAAATGAACATGATGCAAGGGGGCAATTCATTCAACCATTCCATTCCTCCTTGTAGTGTTCCTCCTATCCAATCATCTCCTATGACTAACTATCATAGTGTCCCACCACCTTACTCTCTACCTTCTTTCAATAACATAACACCTCCATCACAATCTAACACGTCTAATATGAACTCTTCGACTGAAGCAACCATTAACAATCTTGCACAAACTGTCTCTTCTTTACAGCAACAAATTGCCTCTATGAATCAATCTAAGTTTAGTGTGCCCACATTTGATGTTGTGAGCCCACTTTCTCTTGATATTGTTCGAGCTATTCCCCCTAAACATGTTGAAATTTCGCATTTGGAGCTTTATAATGGTAAGGGTGATCCTCTAACACATGTTAAGACCTTTCAAACAATATGTACTGATTTTGCTTATGACCAAAGGTTGCTTGCAAAACTGTTTACTAGAACATTAAGAGACAAAGCCTTACAATGGTATTGCTCATTGCCTTCCTATTCTATTACTTCTTTCAAACAACTTGCAAATGCTTTTATTCAACAATTTCAAAACAATATAAGTCCTAAAGTTACTTTGATTGATTTAATGCATTGTAAACAAGGTGTTAAAGAAAAAGTGACTGATTTCATTGGTAGATATAAGCATTTGTATGCTCAAATTTCTTTTCCAGTGCCTGACAATGATATTCAAAGAATCTTTATTTCTAATTTACAAAAAGATATTAGAGAAAAACTCCTGTTTTCTGAGTTTACTTCTTTCCAACAGTTGTGCGCAACTCTTCACAATTATCAACTGACTGTGAGTCAAATGGAACAATCACATCCTATGGCTCCGAGTGATAAGGGTGATAGTAGTCAACAACCATTTGGAAAGTTTAAACCAAACAGAGAGTCCATTAAATTCAATGAAAACATCATCAACAACAATGTGAATGCAGCATCAGGTGTGTCTCCTATTTCTAAGTTTTTCAAGAAAGAAAGAAAGTTTACTCCTTTGAATGAATCATTGCATAGTATTATGAATAAGTTATTGGAACAAAATGTGCTTATTCTTCCTCCTATAAGGCAAATTGATCCTGCAAAGATTACTTCACCTTATTTTGATAACAAATCTTTTTGTCAATTTCATCGTCAACTTGGGCATGATACTGAAAAATGTTTTGCTTTAAAAGGTAAAATTCAAGATTTGATTGATAATAATACTATTTCTATTTCTGGAGTGAATGATAAAGGCAATACATTTGTAGCTCCTCCTAACCAAAATCTTCAGATTTTTACTGATCCATTGCCTTCTCATACCTCTAAAGCGATTGATACTACTGATTCCTCTGTCTCACCTGATGATCTTGTGTCTATGACTCCGAATGTGATTAACTTTGTAGAGCAGCAGAAAATCCCTAAGGAACCTTCCATCACCTTTGATTCTAGTGAAACTATCTGGGCACCTGATGGTCCTTTATATATAGTTGCAAAAGTCAAGAACACACCTTGCCGTGGAGTGCTTATTGATCCTTCGTGCATGGTTAATGTTATTACTGAAGAATTTCTTTTTACTTTGCAATTGAATCAAGTGATCTATGACGAAACAAATGTGGTTGTGAAACTATTTGATGCATTTTCTTCTCCTGCAATTGGTTCTATTACATTACCTATTGAGGTCCATAACAAATCCCTTGATGTGGACTTTGCTATTATTCCACCATCCGAACAATTTCGTGTGAAGCTAGGCTATCCTTGGCTATCTTCCATGAAAGCTATTGCTTCTCCTATCCACAAGTGTTTGAAATTTCCCCATAATGGTGAAGTTGTTACTGTCAATCATAGTCTCTTTAAACCAGCTGAAAGAACTTCTAGCGTTCCTATTGATTATTTTTGGCCTAAACAATTCCAATCTCTTCCTCCGCAAATTGATCATCTTTTCAAATCTTATCAAAAGTGGAAAAAAGATATGATCCTATCTCTAAGTGAACCTAGAACACCCAAACTTGATATTCCTATCATTCTTGAGAAGGAAGTTCTTCCTTTGAAAGATAAAACTAATGTCTTTCCTCAAGAAGATTCCCAACCCATCCCTATGGATGTGACTATATCTATGTCTAATAAACTTCCTAAAAGTAGACCTATACCTCCTCGTCATGATGGACTTGGTCTCCTTCCTAAACCAAATATTCCTCCCTTATATGGAGCAGTTCCTCCTCCTTCCTCTTATGGAGAGAAGAGACCTTCCTCTTCTCCTATTATTCAACCTAAGAGACCACAACCTAAACACCCAAGTGATAAGGATGAGAACATTCCTCTTCCTCAATCTTCTCAACTTCCTACTAAGACTAGACGAAATCGTTCTGCACGTGAACGCCAGCGAAAGCGTCGTCTTAGAGCTCAAACTTTGCAATCCCCAAAAACACCTTCAACAAGTATTATTCCATTTTCTCCTCAACCAAGAATCGGGCCGAAATCTCCTAAACATAAGATGCATGATGGTCTTGATCCTGTGCGAGTTAAAGATCCTATTTTTATAAATCTTGATGATGATATAGATGAAAATATTATTCATGATGAAAATATTACTCCTGTTCATTCTGATAGTGAATATGAACTTGTTGATATTGATAACCATTTATCTAATGAATTTTCTAAAGCACTTATCCTAGCTCCTAGACAAGAACACCGTGGCTCGGAACATGAACATAGCCCTTGTTTGGATCTTGTCATAGCTCCATCTGCTGTGTTGGATGTTCCTCCTCTAGCGTGTTTCCTACCTTCTCGAAATACTGATCAACAAGATCGGGGGGTAGATGACGTGCTAGACTAGTTTCATTAGCATAGCAGATTCTCTCCTCCTCTCTTTTGTTACTTCTTCTATGTGTTATTCTCATTCTTCTATTTGTTGTCCTTAGTGTTTTCTACTTGAGGACGATGCAAAGCATTGAAATCTCTTTTGGTCTCTCTCATGTTGACTCAAAAGACACATGTGTTCCCTTCTTCTAGGTGACCTTCCTTGATTGGGGAATGAAGAACAATTATGCATACATACATATGATATACATGAATTATCATACAGCATACTGACCCCGAGGAAAGCGAAGTCACCTTGTGCTTTGTGTTTTGTGTCTATTATCCTTGGGCTTATCTCACACTTGTGGGCTAAATCCTTGTGATAACGTGCTCCTTTCCCTTCTCATTCTTATATGTATCACTACCTTAAAGCAATCACCCCCGGTGAGGCGTGTGCGATCGCTTTAACGTAGGGGGGCATACATCCCGTTCATATCTTCTCAAGATACTTGAAAATTTCTTGACAAATTTAGCTTTGCCTTGAAAATTTTTGATATCTTTCTTGCATGATTCATAGTGAGGGAACCTTACTATTGACAGTCATGGTTCTCCCTCATGATCTTCCCTTTTTACTTTGTCAATCGAAGTCGTAAGATCCTTAGTCCACTGGGGGCTTGGTGTATCTTGCCTCCTTGACGTGGTGAAAGTTTTTCAATGTTGTTTCCTTGTACTTTACCGGAAGTATGAGCGTACGCTTATACCCCCGCTAAAGTGGGGGCTAAATGTAGCATCCTAAAATTGTGACACTTGCAATTTCGACCGCATTTGGGTCTTCACGATGGTGACGCAACACTGAACCTGAATGGAGACCCCGAAACTTGCTCACGACACCAAAAACTGCATTTTTCCAGCACCCTGCCTGATCCTCCTTGCACCCTGCTGTCCCGGGAGGTGGGACCAGAGCGCCCAGCGCCCTGGTCCTTCAGGACTAGGGCACCCAGCGCCCTGGTCCCTGGCCCTATTTTTGGGCCCGGTCTCCTATGGGACTTCGGGTCTTTTTGTTTGCAATTTGGAAAATAACATTTCCTGGTCGGCCTAAGGTCAGGAAAATCAGTCTTTTAACCCTAATTAGCAAGTATATAAACTACTTTTCCTCTCTCATTTTGGGGAGGATGGAAAAAGTTGGAAACAATATTCAAACATTCAAACATTCAAGCATTCAAGCATCCAAGCATTCCTTCAAGCAATTGATCATTCTAAGTCTCCATTCAAGGCTAGGTGTTGCATTCAAGACAAGGATTCAACCATTGAAGAGGAGATCATGTACTACAACATACAACATACAACAAACAACAACATCTATACCTTCGCATATAAGGATACAAACATCCTTACAACAAGGTACTAGTACTTGTTTTACATTACAATCATTTACATTTACAACATTTCTCATTTCTTGGTTAATTCCAAAACCGGGGTTTGACCTAAGGGCAAACCCCTAATCCCTAACCCCCCAATCGTCTTCGCTTTTCTGTGTAAAGGTTGTAGGTACGCGGCTGAAATTGAAGATCTGGAATCCTTGTGCAGAGACGAACAGATCCCCCTTCGTTTCGCGGATTTTTTGGAGGACCGTGTGCACGCCGGGCGCCATCGTTCCGTCAACTTTTGCTCAAATTTGCAGGACAGCGCCGTCTCGACATTTTACTGCTAATTCTAGGTCCGCAGCTTCATATCATATCCCTATCTCTATTTATAAGTGAATCTTTCTTGCTTCTACATGCATTCCTAGTTCAATCTTTCTATCTACATTCTTTACAAAAGAGGGTATCCTTGCTATCACAACCCTTGAAACTCATATATAATCCAATCTTGCATTGCGTGGGATTGGATCTTGTGGGTTTCAACCCCTCTTTTGAATGTAAAGTCCCTCCTAAGTGAAAACCATCAACCCTAGTGACTCTCCCTTCTCTCTCCTTGGAGTTGGGGAGGGGAGAACGACTAGGGTTCGATTTTTCCGCTTTACAAATAAAAATGATCCTGATAGAACTGTTATTGAACATGATAATGGTTTTATAATGCTAAATAAAAGGTCATTTGAACCAGTTGGGGATGAGCCCTATGTTCTTCCAAGCCAATGTGAGCAAGTATTTTACTCAGAGGTTCCACATAAACTGGGTTGGTCATTTGTTGTTAGACATGATCCAAGAGGAAGGTCGATAAAGTATAATGTGATGAAAAAAGAAGATACCAAAGAAGTAGAAGATGAAGTGGATGATGATCACGATCGGCAATTTCTCAATGATGATGAAGAAGAACAAGAAGAAGAAGAAGATGATGGTGATGGTGATGGTGATGGTGATGGTGATGGTGATGGTGATGGTGATGGTGATGGTGATGATGGTGATGATGATGGTGAAGACGTTGATGATGATGATGATGACAATGATGATGATGATGATGATGATGATGATGATGATGATGATGATGATGATGATGATGATGATGATGATGTTGGCGATGATGAACTTGATGTTCATGATGATGAAGAATGAAATGTATGAGGTATGTGATTAGTATATTATCTATTTAATATTGACTTCTTGATAGAATTTTTTTACATAATTAATTCATTATGTTTTGAATTCTAATGCCATTACATAATTAATTCATGATGCCCCTTTTAATATGGAGATGGAGATAGGGAGAGTGACTATTTATGTGACAATTTTTAAACTGTGTTTATTTATGGAAATTGGATTGTTTATTATCTATGTGATGGATGTTGATTTAAAATACATATGTGATGGATCACATGTTTATGATGATGCATGTGACATTTTTTGAACTTTGTGTTTATTTATAGAATGTGGATTGTTTATTACCTATGTGATGGATGGTGATTTATGATACATATGTGATGGATTACATGTTTATGGTGACACATCATATGTGATGCTAATTGTGATGCTCAATTATATATATGATGACACATCATGTGATGCTTCTAATGCTTATGATATGTATGTATTTATTGTTTATCAACTTACAAATGTAGTAATGTTTATGATGCTCAATTGATGGTGTTGATTTCAGGTATAGTCCCTGTGTGATGTTGTCACCCTTGGTGGGAACAGGTCGTTGACTACAGACATCGTCAACCATTTAGTTGAGGATCCTGCATAGTCTACATAAAGTAAAGGTAAGGAATTAAAAAATTTACAATGATTTTGATGACAACATCTTTTTATTATTTAATACTCTTTTTGTCTACAAAGTTCATGTTGTTCGTGTTGTGTACTATGTAATTTTTAGCTAACATAAGATAATTGAATTACATTGTACAGGACCCTGAACCCCTTTGATGAGGATCCTACACAGTCTCATGGATGGACAGGTATAACTAGTCAATACACCCTATAGAAATAGTTTATTTTTTTAAAATTACTTGGAAAACAAACTTCCTTAGTTTTTCAAACCTCAACATTAGCAGCAAATCTAATACAGTTATCAACACTTGAGGCCCCAGTTGGACTTATTCCAATTTTCATCCCAAAATCAACTTTAGGGCTGACTTCTTTATCAACATTACCCTTATTTGCAAAATTTCTCTCTCATTACCAATTAACTCTCTCATTTCATGGAGTGCAGGTACCCCCAAATAGGTATTTGCCAGATCTGCTTCATCGAGTGAGGAAAATGTAGTAATAGAAAATGAAAGTGACACATGTAGTAGGTCTACAATAGGGAGATCAACAAGAGGTCAAAAGATTAGAAGAAAATTCAATAAACTCATGAAATTTTTCCTTGCTCAAGGGGGGTCATGTTCTTATGATGATGAGACCAAAGGTGACATTGAGGTGCCACTAAGGTACAAACATCTACAGAAACAATGGGTGCCCAAGGAACTTCCTCCAATAAATACCGATTTTTGTGTTAATGATAGGATATATCGCATAGCACCTTCATCGTTACATGGTTTAGGCTTATTTTCCATGGACGGCATAAAGGTCTATTACAATAGAGTTGCAGAATTGATGGAGTTTGTTGGACCTTGTTACAATTACAAACATTGGATGCAGATTGTTAAATATAAAAAAAGTATGTGTAGGTATGCACTATCAACAAATTATATACAACAGAAAGATAATGATCAAAGTAAACGAGTGGCTGTATACATTGATGGTCGCCCAAAAGCAACAGGGAATATTGTAGGTTTTATAAATAGTACGCAACCTGGGTCAACTAATAAACAACCCAGTTGCATATTTGAGACGTGCGAGGGAAATCATGTATTTGTATGTGCGATAAAATCAATAAGTGTGGGCGAAGGGCTTCTAATCAATTACAGTTTGAATTGTATAGATACAAACAAAGTTAATATCATGGGGGTGGTATGTACTATATACCATTTAAATTAACCAACCTCCAATTAATGAATCCAATATACCATTTTATTATGAAGTCTTTTTCCTAAGTCTATTGGTTTAATTTCGCTAACATTTTTTATATTTTTTCTTTGTCACAGGCTGACATGGATCCATCACATATCGCAGACAAAGATGTAGCTTGCAACACTTCTACCGAGCATGTAAACCTCATTGTAATTGTACAAATTAGATAGAAGCAAACTGTTACATTATTATGTTCTTTTTTTTAGTGATTTATATTAATTTTATAATTGTTAATGATATTCTTGACACAGATGGATGTTCAAGGAAAGGGAAAGGGAGTTGCAGTACCTAAGCACCTTTCTAGGGATGTGCAATCATTAGGGTTAAGTGATGATGACCCTGAAGTCCCACAGACCTTATGAAATTCTTTAAATCGCCCCTTATAAAAATTAGAAAAGAGATTGTTGATTTGGCAGCCGTGCATCCCATCACTGATGACATACGAGAGAGGGTGGAATTATTGCTTCGGACAGCAGAAAACTTGCAAGTAAGTAGTAATGAAAGCTTTAATTATAACAAAAGTTCAATAATGGTTTATATTTTATTCTCTTTTATGTCATTAAGTAAAATATGTATGTATTGTTTTTACAACAATTTATCTGCCCTCATCAAAGTCGTTCCCATGATCAGGGTGTTGCAGGATCTTTAGGTGATGACAATTTTCTTGTATTATCACTTGCTTGGCTTATCACTCTGAGTAATTGTTTTTACAGCAATTTATCCACCCTCATCAAAGTCATTCCCACAATCAGGTGTTGCAGGATCTTCAAGTGATGATGATTTTCTTGTATTATGACGATGTTGATTTGGCAGTTGTGCATCCTATCATTGTTGGCATTTTTTATGTTTATGTTGTGATTGTCATTGATGGACACACACTTGCATTGAGATCCCCTTTATATGTATGAGTTAGAGAACAACTGGTATTTGTTCCAATCTGTATGTTGTATTATAGTCTTTAGACTATTGGTATTATGCAGAATGTGTTTCCCGATCTAAAGCGGCATATTGACCCCAAGCGGTTTGTGGATCCCAAGTGATATGAGGGATTAAATCGGCATAACACATTTTTACCAGTCTTCATTTTTGTCAAACCGGCAACTGGCATTTTGTATGAACTGGTAATACTTTGTTGATGTGGCTGTAGCGAAAGTTTATGTTATTGCTAGGGTTTAAGGTGGTTGAGGAGTTGGAGAGAATATGAATGTGTAGAAGACTGAAGTAATGCTGGAATGCATTAGGAACGAGCTATCAAGGATCTAATTGAGCAGTCTATGCTATTAGCTAGATCAAACACTTGTTGATTACTCATATCATTGACAAGTCTATAGCCCTTAACCGAGTAGGCCCAAAAGCCTTTTGTAAATCCTCTAACAAGGTGGTTCACATCTATGGATCTAAAATCCTCTAGCAAGGTAGTCTTTAATCAGACTTGTCTCCTAACAGAGATTGAGATTCCTAACAGGATCTGTTCTAGTAAAGAACATTGTAAGACCTTAACCGGTCTAACCTTAACCGGTCTGGTTCCTATTCTGTAGATAGTTACTTGTGAGTTCCATCTCACCGTGGTTTTTCCCATTTGGGTTTCCATGTCAAAATCTCTTGTGTTATGGTGTTTTTGCTTCTGTGGGTGAATGCATTATTAGCTATTTGGTTTGCATGTGTGTTAACCGGTTTGTCTGCTAAACTATTTTACCGGTTTACTATTAGTCTTGCAAAGTGTTTAAGTGGAGAGATTTTTGGCATACTAATTCACCCCCCCCCCCTCTTAGTATTCATCAATTGGTATCAAAGCCTACCTTTCTATAAGTTTAACCACTTGGAAAGAGATATGGGGGGAACTTACTCATCATCTCACTCAATCTGAGCAAGGCTATGATGATCTTATGTTCAAATACAAGGCATCTCAAGCAAAAATGAGAGAATATGCTGAAAAGTTGATCAAGCTATCTGAAAACAGTTCTTCAGATGAAGCAGATATGGAAGCCCTAATTGCAGAAGTAAATAAGTTGAATGAATCAAACTCCAACCTAAGAAAGGAGTTGGAAGGAATGACTATCCAGATGTGTCAAGAGCTTGAGAACCAAAGGAAAGCTGAAGATCTAGTGAAAGAAATAGATCATGAGATCTCCAAGTTGAAACAAGAGAGCAGAGCCCTAACTGCTCAACTCCATGCAAGCAAAGTGGAAAAATAAGACATGCAAGGAGAACTAAACATTACCATCTCTGAGAATGAAAACCTATTGGAAACAAATGCTGCTATTTCCAAAGAACTCTCTGAGTCAAAGGAAATACTTGCTAAGCTCAACAAGAGTATGGTCAAGCTAGAGAAAAAGCTTGAATCTGCCAAACCGGTCAAGAATACCAATGGACTTGGTTATTCTGGTCATGAGGAAGGTGAAACCTCTAAAACAAATGCTGGAACATCAAAGAAACAACCAACATCAAAGGATAAAGGTAAGAAAAATTTTAAACCTATTTGCTTCAACTGTCTTAAAGAAGGACATACTGTAAATATGTGTAGGAGTAAGGCTTACAACAATTTTCCTTATTTCCTAAATGATAAGCCTAGATCCTATAGATTCAATGGTAAATATTATGCATGCAACAAGTATGGGCATAGAGCATCTGAATGCAGGTCAGTTATGAACAGCACTGGAAGATATCCTCAAAGGACCCAAGGAGTTAGTCCTGAACCTTTTGTGAACTGGAATCACAACCAGTTTAATGCCTTCAATCATCAGCCAAGAAGCGGTGGCTATCAAGCGGCAACCGGATGGAGAGAAAACTATATGTTCTATCATGGTCATGGTCACACTACTACAACATGCAGAAGGAAGAATGGAAATATGAACAATGGACCTTGGAGAGCACCTGGATTGGTCTGCTATCACTACAACAAACCGGGTCACATTGCCAGATTCTATAGATCAAGAAAGAACATATCTAATGATATACCGATCACTCCAGAAGGAAACATTGATGTTGATACTGTTCAAGCGGGCATGAACAAAACCTAGAAGAATAAACCAGTGGTGTTACAAGAGAAACCAGTTTCTATAGCTAGTGTGGAAATCACAGAACTGGCAAACTAAGCTTCAGAAAAGCTTAGGGGGAGTAAACAGTGAAATGTTTCGAACCCCTAGCTTACACCAGTAAAAGACCTTAACTAGAATGTGATACCTGTCAGTTGGTGGAAGATCGGAAATGGTGAAAGGCAAATTAGGGTTTACACCCTAATGGAGGAGCATTAATTGCGGTAGGTGAGGAATATGCTTAAAAGGATTTTTCAAATCATTTCTCTCTATCAGTTTTTGAAGCGAAGGAGGTTTTTGAGTATAGAGCAATGACAAAGCGATTTGTGCTGAGATTTTGAGAAATTGAGAAACCGTGAAGGAGATTCAAATTCAAATTGCAAGCGGCCAAGTGAAGAACGCAAAGTGGTGATTCTGCAACTGATAGAGTGTGAAGTGAAGGAGAATCTGAAAGCCCTAAATTCACGTGTTTCAAAAGGTATTTCTCAAGTTTTTAAGTTTCTATCATGGCTTCCACATCTCATACCAGTTCTAGTGCATCTGTCGAGTCTGTAAGTTTTATTCAACGCAAGTCTAAGTATAATGTTCTATCACAAGTTCCGGCTGGTGTTATAGTAGAAGAAGGGATTTCTGATTACATAGATTGCAAGATTAAAGACCTAGGGTCTCTTGCTATCCACTCCCAGCTAGGTTTGTTTTGTGGATAGGATAAAAAGATCAAACCAGAGTATAGTATCTTGGAGAAGAAGAAGCTCCACAATGTTGCTTATTTCCTGGAGGATTTCACAGATGATCACATTAGGATCATTCTAAGCAGAGTTAATGGTGATAAGATGTACCTGGAAAGAACGAATGATATAACACCACAAGAAATTCATGTCGTCACCAGTTTTTGCAATACAGGGGATGTGCCAGCCCTAAGGATGGTAAGAAAAACTAAAATATCCAAGCTCACCAATTCAGTGAGCGACTCACGAGGTATGACCATCAATTCTATTAAGGATGATCTGGTGAAGTATGCATGTATGGTGATTGGATACCGGACATTCTCTGCCAATAGAATTAACTTTGTATCTGCTATAGTGGTAAATGCCACTTACCAGATGATCAAGGAGGATGCATCATTTGACCTATGCACTGGTATGCAAAGGCAACTCTTGTTAAATCTGAAGTCAATCAAATAGGATAATGTGCTGAGGTTCAAGTTTGGACAACTATTGGTTGGGTTGTTCTGTTACTTTCAAGGATACTTCCCAGAAGTGGGAGACATTTAGTGGTCGGTGAACCAACTGGTTACCAAACAAATAAAGGAAAGTTTGCAAGTAGTGGGAACCGGTTACCCTAAAGTTATGAACAAGTATTCTGATGAGTTCAGACAGAAAATGAGCCAAAGAATGAGAATATTATGTGACATCGTCAAGAAATATGAAGATGATATCTATTTCACCATAAAGGTGGATCAATGCATAATGGAGGCTGTTGAGCCTAGAGTGGATGAAGTGGAGCCAATGGGCTATGAGGTGATGTATGATATGCTGGAAGGGTATGCCTCTACCCTTATTGCCTCACTGCTTGATCCTAAGGCAAAAAGAACCAGCACCTACCTAGAGAGGATAACACTGATTGAGGAACCACTAGCAAAGAAAGGAAAAGGGCCTTTAGTGAAGAAGGGAAAGAAGTGCCATCCGCATCTGCAATAGTTACAATAGCAAGTCCAAAAGTGACCAAACGGTCACTGGCCAAGAAGAAACTAGAAGCAGCATCGGCTAAAGTCTTCAAGAGGAAAAGGAAGACAAAAAGCAATTCACCAAACTCAGAGGAAACTATGTCTGAGGAGCAGCCAAAGAAGGCGAGACAGACAAGAAAGAAGACAAAGATTGAACCGGCATCATCTACACCAGTAAATATAGATATTTCTTCCTATAAACCTTTGACACATTGTCAAAGAACAATAAAGAATATTAGGATAAAATTGCTACATGATTTAATTAAGTATTTTGATGACTTTAATGATGATGAAAAGGAAGCAGTTGAAAAGGAAATAATTCAGTATTTATGTGTTAATGACCGGTCGCCTTTAGAAATTAGATCTGAAACACCAGATTCTTTGTATAAGTCCTTAGATAATAAATGGTGCATTGCCATAGAGCAGGAACAGGAAATGAGAGAAAAAGGTTTAGCTAAACATTTTCCTGATGTATCAAATTCGGAACTGTTCGATGTAATGAACAAATACAAAGGTCTTTTCTTCATGAGAAGAAGAAGACTCCTGTTACTAGAAGGGAAGGGTAAAGAAGTTCTCAAGGATACACACACCCATTCTCTAGAAGCTTTGAAGATGCATCGAGTGGCTGAAGCCAATCGACAAGTTGAGAAAGAACCAGTTATATCCAAACCGGATGAGGTACTTGATGATGAAGGAAATCCGGTTGATGAACCGGTCAACACTATTGATGTCGATGCCCTGGACATAGAAGATGTTACTCAGGAAACACCATATGAGGCAATAGGACAGGAGCAACAGGCTGAACAAGTTGATAAGCAAGCTAAGGATAGACAAGAAGTGGCAAAGGAATAGGCAGAGCAAAGGAAGAAGGATGAAGAAGAGAAGAAGAAGAAGGGTGAAAAAGAGAAGAAGAAAAAGGATGAAGAAGAGAAGAAGAAAGATGAAGAGGAGAAGAAGAAGAAGGATGAAGAAGAGGAAAAGAAGCAAGAAGATGAAAAGAAAAAGAAAGAAGAGAAAGATAAGGAATAGGAGAAGAAGAAGGAAGCAGAAAAGAAAAAGGCTGAGGAAGACAAAGAAGAGGAAAAGAGGAGAGAAGAAGAGAAAAAGAAGAAGGAAGAGGAAGAGAAAGAAGAGGAGAAGTGGAAGGAAGCAGAAAATAAAAAGACTAAGGAAGACAAGGCAGAGGAGAAGAGGAATTAAGCTGAGAAAAAGAAAAAGGCTGAGGAGGACAAAGAAGAGGAGAACAAAAGAGAAGCAGAGAAGAAGAAAGTAGAAGAGGATAAGGAAAGAGAAGCGGCAAAGAGAATCCAGATGGAGACTCTGAAGGCAACCGGTAGTCAAGCCAAACTGGCTGACCTCACTAGTCCTATCGACCTCCAGTCTGCAAGTGAAATGGAGCTGATGCAGAGCATCAAAGTTGCCCAAGAACGGCTTGAAAACATACAAAGGAATAAGGAGCAGGATGTAATTAAAGTGGCTATGGACACTCTTACCGGTTTGATACTCGGTACTAACCTTCCCAACACTGAATCATCACTGGCCAAACTAAAGCTCCTATGCACAGTAGTGGATGATCAAGTGCAGAGCCTAGAAGAGGCAGCAGAGGCAAATGTCAAGAAGGAGCATCAAAAATCTCTTAATATAGCTCTAGTGAAGAAGTTGAATGAGCTCTGGTCTGAACTGAAGAAAGAACAAAAGGATATAAGGGATGCTCTGGATGAGGGGAATCTACTACTTAGCAAGATCTGCCAACCCCATCTATTCTATGATGATGTGCTAGCTCAGAAGAAAAAGATTCAAACAGACTTGCATTCCTACATGAGTACATTCAAGCCACCTTATGATTCCTTTACAACTTATGGGAAAACCATTCACTAGTTTCACATCTAGTCAGCAAAAATGGAGCAAGAGATCAGCACCCGGTCTAGAGATTTGCAGGAGCTACAACTGGTTCTACTCCCATGATTGCAAATTCTTTAGAAGTGCTATCTAAACTTGGATGCCTTAACATTTACACAGGAGATGAGCACAATTGATGCCATGGAAGAACAGGTCTCCCAGATGCAAACAGAGAAAGAAGTAGTCACCGCCCTACTTGAGTCCTGGTCTTTATCGATGAAACAATTCTTGCAGGACTTTAAATCTGTTTTTGACAAGTATTATTCCTTATTGTCATAAACTTTTATTATTTTAATATCAAATGAAAACAGGGTTGTTCAACTATACTTTGTCATTGTTGGCAAAGGGGGAGAAGAATTCTATTTGGGAGAAGTATCTAGTAATCAAAATTTTGATATATACTCTAAATATCTCAATGTTTATGCTCTATATGCAAAAGTGTTATACATTGTATTATTAAAGGGATAGTGTATATGCTTAGGGGGAGCAATTTTCCTAATGGCATGATTTTGTTGTAAAACACTTAGATGTTAGAATTTTATTTTCCTAAGTGTTGCCATCAATGCCAAAGGGGGAGATTGTTGGCATTTTTGATGTTTATGTTGTGATTGTCATTAATGGACACACACTCGCATTGAGATCCACTTTATATGTATGAGTTAGAGCACAACTGGTATTTGTTCCAACCGGTATGTTGTATTATAGTCTTTAGACTATTGGTGTTGTGCAAAATGTGTTTCCTAGTCTAAAGCAGCATATTGACCCCAAGCGGTTCGTGGATCCCAAGCGATACGAGGGATTAAAGCGGCATAACACATTTTTACTAGTCTTCATTTTTGTCAAACCAACAACCGGCATTTTGTATGAACCAGTAATACTCTGTGATGAGTTACCAACCAGCATTTTGTGATGTTTTACCATCCATCGATTGTTTGACAGTGCCGACACCTTAACGGTTCTTTTTGTGTTGTGTTACCAAGAATGTCCAGGTTCATTGAACCTAGGAAATTGTTATGTAATCCTATTGGACTGACATGAAAACAGATTCCTTTATAAGGACATCATGTCTAGGGTTTTAGGTTGTTGATGTGGTTGTAGTGAAAGTTTATGTTGTTGCTAGGGTTTAAGGTGGTTGAGGAGTTGGAGAGAAAATGAATGTGTAGAAGACTGAAGTAATGCTAGAATGCATTAGGAACAAGCTATCAAGGATCTAACCGAGCAGTCTGTGCTATTAGCTAGATCAAACACTTGTTGATTACTCACATCTTTGACAAGTCTGTAGCCCTTAACTGAGTAGGCCCAAAAGCCTTTTGTAAATCCTCTAACAAGGTGGTTCACATCTATGGATCTAAAATCCTCTAGCAAGGTAGTCTTTAATCAGACTTGTCTCCTAACAGAGATTGAGATTCCTAATAGGATCTATTCTGGTAAAGAACATTGTAAGACCTTAACCAGTCTAACCTTAACTAGTCTGGTTCCTATTCTGCAGATAGTTACTTGTGAGTTCCATCTCATCGTGGTTTTTCCCATTTGGGTTTCCACATCAAAATCTCTTGTGTTATGGTGTTTTTGCTTCTGTGGGTGAATGCATTATTAGCTATTTGGTTTGCATGTGTGTTAACTGGTTTGTCTGCTAAACTATTTTATCGGTTTACTGTTAGTCTTGCAAAGTGTTTAAGTGCAGAGATTTTTGGCATACTAATTCACCCCCCCCTCTTATTATTCATCAATTTATACTAATTTTGTAATTGTTA
Organism: Cryptomeria japonica; assembly: GCF_030272615.1. Taxonomy (NCBI): domain Eukaryota; kingdom Viridiplantae; phylum Streptophyta; class Pinopsida; order Cupressales; family Cupressaceae; genus Cryptomeria; species Cryptomeria japonica. Next base: position 685,604,545 of record NC_081415.1, read on the forward strand.
ATGATATTCTTGACACAAATGGATGTTCGGGGAAAGGGAAAGGGAGTTGCAGTACCTTAGCACCTTTCTAGGGATGTGCAATCATTAGGGTTAAGCGATGATGACCCTGAAGATCCCACATACCTTATTGAAATTCTTTAAAATGCCTCTTATAAAAATTAGAAAAGAGATTGTTGATTTGGTAGTTGTGCATCCTATCACTGATGAGATACGAGAGAGGGTAGAATTATTACTTCGAACAATAGAAAACTTGCAAGTAAGCAGTAATGAAAGCTTTAATTATAACAAAAGTTCAATAATGGTTTATATTTTATTCTCTTTTATGTCATTAACTAAAATATGTACGTATTATTTTTACAGCAATTTATCCACCCTCATCAAAGTCGTTCCCATGATCAGGGTGTTGCAGGATCTTCAGGTGATAACGATTTTCTTGTATTATCACTTGCTTGGCTTATCACTCTGAGTATCCAAAACACATCATACTTGATACTGTCAATTTTCAAAATAAAGGTTCATCCTTGTTTACAATTCTTGCACTTTTCATATATTTAATGTTTGATATATTTAATTTATTATTCTTTAGGTGTTGTCAATGTTACTGTGCAAATCCCGCCGCCGCCTCATTATAGGTTACCCTCACCTGTATTGCCGACTGCAATGTCAGCAACACATAGCATGCAGACATCCTCTAGTGCATGTCATATTGGCCCGCCCACTGTTGGTAGATCCCTCTTTTTCTCTATCTTATGTCATGTGTTTATTTCCCTTCAAGCATTATTTCTTGAATTCTAATGCCATTTCATAGTGGATTCATTTTTTGCAGGAGGAGATGCACATGAGGATGTGCCAGAGGTGACTACTGCTAATAACATACCATCATTTCCTAGATCTTCTTGTATTGCTAGTACGGGAACATTGCAGGCCACATTGGTGGTGAGCGATGAAGAAATGATTCCCTTAAAGATACAAAAGGTTCTAGGTACTTTAAAATTATTATTATATATACTCTAATTGTAATTTACTTTATGATCACTCGTTTTGGACTAATGATCCCATGAATTTTTTGCAGGCAATGATATTTTCTATAAACATCTTAGTGACATTGCATTGCAGATATTTGGGCCCACCATACGTAAAAGGTGGTACATCATATGTGAACTAACCCTAATCCACTTTTGATTTCATATCATTGCTACAATAGTTTTCCTTTGATCCATTTCTTGAAGTGTAATAAATGTAGCTTCAGTCATTTCTAAATCTAACAGGTTTGTTTTTGCTTTAAAAGGTGGAATGACCACGAAAAAAGGTTAAAAGATGAATTGACAAACCAAATGGTTGGGTGGTTTGGAAATGACACCTTTGACAAAACCAAGCTCCTTGAAAAAGTTGGCACATATCTAAAGTATGTGAGGGACCAATATAGGACCCATTTGGAGAGGAACCTAAAGTACGAGCGTCCCCCCATGATTCCAGAGAGGGAGTGGAAGGACCTGATTTTGGATGCCAAGGAGAAAATTGAAAGGAAAAAAGGAAATACACCACTAGACATCAGAAGAAGGTATGAGATACTATTAAGAATGTAATTATGTACTAATTAATTACTCTTTATAATTATATAATCTAACATATTTCAAACTTTTTATAGACTGAGTGACATGTCAAAGGCAACCAAGGCAAGGCAAGAAAAGCATGGGCAACACAAACTCGGCTCTGGTGGTTACATGAAACTTGCTACACAAATTGTAAGTATTTCATGTAAACAAAATATTGCATCAAAATATTAATAAATTGCAAACATTTTATTTTTATCAAACAATGCAAGCAAAATTCACAGTACCAAGAAAAAATGCAGGGCTCTGAATTCAATAGAGCGCCCACAGAAGATGATAAGAGAATTGCCTACCAGCAAGGTTATTCAGTCGTGGCTGATCAGCTACAAGAATTGAGTGGGCATACACAACATTCGAGTGCATCTGTCACATAGGTAAATATGCTAAATGGAAGTTGTTTCAAATTGAATACTTTACCAATAATCTAATTGATGTTGAGTTCCAACATAAAGTGACTATATTTGTTTTAAATAAGCAAGCAATGATAACAATGTGCATGTCATTGGAATGCAGCCTGCTAATTGTGAAACACCACCTGCACATGAAGGTCCGGATGTGCATTCCAGTAGTGGAGGTATTCATTTTCTATTCAAATTTATTTATTTAGCTATTAATACAATTAAACATCTTAATTTGTAATTATAGTAATTAATGTAACCTTTTTTATTAATATTTTAGAGCATGTAGTTGGTGGTGAGCAAGTGGAGCATGATCTGGGTACACAACATCAAGAACGTGATGTTCCCCACTCAGGTAAAGAGGACCACTGTTATTTCTTTAAACAAATATAATTGCAATTGGTGTTCAGCATGTTGAGGTTGAGGCTACACAAAATGATGTGGCCCCATCAGGTAAAGAGCACAACAATTATGTTCTCTAAATTAATGAAATACTTGTAACAATAGTTTTTTTTTTTTGAATTTAACCCATTTCTTTGTTATTGTAGAGGACCCCCCTTCGCTTTAGTGTCCTCGTCCTCAGTATAGCACTAGGCATACATCGAGATCACGAGCAGTTGGCGGAACATCTACAGAGGGGGAAATGATGAAGAAACCGATTTTCCACTTAGTCTTTTCATAGCTTCAAAGAAAAAACAAAGAAAGAAATGATTGTAATCTAACTTATTTGATAATGACTGATTTTTATGTGTTAGTGAATGTAATTATGTGCTAATTAATGGTTATGGATGATATGTGTTAATTAATATTGATGAATATTGCGTGTTAATTAATGTTAATCAATGTTATGTGTTAATGAACGTTATGTGATATTAATGAATGAATGCTATATTTTATTAATGGTAGAAAGAAAGAATGAATGAATGTTATAAGATGTTAATGGGGAATTTAGAGTGATGTTAGGGGGGGGGAGGGGCCAAATGAGCTTCCACCTTCACGTGGTTGGCCCTGTTAAGTAGAGAATATTAAACTATTCTCGAAACCAAGTGAAGCTCAACAAGATAACACACTTTTCAATATTTCATTATGTTGCATAGTTAATCTTATTGAATAATGTATATTGAATCTTAATTGCAGGGTCCAATAGAGCCAACACAAACAACAACACCACAAGTTGCTAGGTATAATGAACTCCCATATTGTCTTGTCTGTACACGAACAATATGAGTTGCTTCTAGTGTTGATATCCAAGGTAGGACTACAAAAGTTATGAATATGCCTCATCCTTGTAAGTTTTTTTATTACTTGTAAGTAATGAATAAGCCTCATCCTTGTAAGTTTTTTTATTACTTGTAAGTCATGAATATTTCTTTTTAGCTAATTAAAATTAAATGAAAATCTTTAATGAATACACAAAACTATATACATATGCAGGTGCACCATGGTTGATATGGTCCAACTCCCTAGTCTCACTCTACGACCAAGCTCATGCCATATCTAAATCAAAGACATCTCAAATACATCGTCAATGGAAAGCTGCAAAATGCCATTTTCATACATAAGCAAGACATACACAATTGGGCACAATCACCAAGAGAACGGTAAAAAGTGTGTTTGAGATTGTATCATGGATGCTTTTAAGGATTGTATCATGGATGCAAAAAAACTCTTCATTAATCCTTGACTCATGATTGCTATAATACTTCTTTAGACTTCTCATTTCATTTGTTGCACTTCTTCACTATTTTGGACTGAGTTTCAACTATGTATTTGCCTTGACTTATGACTATACCTAGCTTTGTCCTATCTTTGTAAGCTTCCTCTTTGAATTGTGGTTGTAGCTTTGATAATACCTTTTTTATGTTTCACTATTTGTAAGAAGGACAACTCCTAATGCATGTTGCAAATTGTGTTCTAGTGAATGAGACTAACCTTTTTGTACTTGATGTTTTTGACTAGTTGTCATAACCTCTGACTTTGATGCTTGTGCCTTAATATAACTAGATGTTTCTTGTATGCATACTTGGTCAAGGACTGCATTATGATGCTATAGGGCTACAAAATAAGATTATTTATTGTATTGAGTTGCACATTTGACATAAGTTTCCCTATGACTGCTATGCCTCTTGAGGTTATAAGGTGTTGTTCTTGTCAAGTTTTGACAATGCTGCAACAATAACGTGTTATATGTTGTTAAGGTTTGAAAAGACCTTTTAGAAACGTATACCCTGCTCTTTTTCACTCAGTAGACTTGATTACTGTCATTTTATTTGGTACTAGGTATGATTGCCTACTGGCTTTACTGTAGACTGCAATCTCTCTAGACTGTATTTTCTGAGTGTTGTTGTTCTATACTTTACCATCTATTAGGAAAACATAGATTGAAATGTCCAAAACAATTAATGAATGACTGGACTATCACCAATCTATCTTGAATATTTGACTACTCTTTAGATTATGATTATGACTGTCATGATATTTCATGAAACTGCTCTATCCCCATATGAAACCCTTTGTTCCCACAAATCAATGCTTTGAACTTGACTACAACTTTATAGTGATCATTGTCTTTGTATAGTAAGCTTGCTACTTTCTCAACTTTTGATATATTGGAGGCTCCTAGGATGGTTTCTATCTTATAGTCACAATACCTTGCTATAATTTGCATTTTAGATCACTGCTCAATGATCATATGATGTCTTTGTCTTTTTAATTTGACTCTCGAGCTTGCTCTATTTCTTGACCTTTTGAATAATTTTGGGCCACTATTCATTACTTTTATTACCCTATATGTAAAAGACCTTGCTTGCTGCTTCCTATACTTGATCTTTATCTGGTTTGTGTCAATCCTACTATTTCACCTTTTCTATTTATGATTAAGATTTGTTTTGGGATTAAAAACTCTTGATGATTTGAATAAATGACTTTTACATGACTGTACTTTCTAAGCTATCCTAGGGAACAAAAGAGACCTAGGGATTTGCTCACTTCAAGGAAAAAGAAAATATAGCAAGATAATCAACCCTTTTAAATAATATGTGGAACCCTTATGGTGAGCAAGAAAGCATTGACAAACTTATAGATGTTGTCATAACACAAAGCTGAAACTATATTATTTTAAATAGATAATCAGATTTCTTCTTTAACCCAACTTTTGCTTAAATCATTACTATAGGCATATCCAATGCATGATTTAAATGATAAGATACTAAAAATTATAAAATAGGGTTCTGAAAACCCTACCTCCAAATGTGGATATCTATTGTTATAACTATGACAATTTCTCTCTAGAAGCTTTGATGCTAACTTCTATCACACCTAAACTCTGCATGTGGTTTGCATGGTGTTGGCATGAGGTGCTTTGTAAATGTCCTTATGGATTCTCTTCATATTTTTATGAAACTCCTTCATCGAAGAGGGAAACCTCTGATTCAAACTTTGAAGTCACCCTTTGACTGTTGCATGCAGTCCTTTTCTTATAAACCTTCCTCCTTGTGGTGACGTGCTAGGACATAAACTGAAGGTGTAGCTTGTGGAACCTATTGAGCATCAAATTTGAATTAAGTAAAATATCTTGATTTGAGAGATTAAATCATAGAAGCCATCTATCTTTGGAAGAAATCATCATTTTCATTAATACCGTAATAACCCATAAGTTATCAAACAAGTCTAATAGTATTCTATCGAAATATCCAAAATTCAAATAGTATCGATGAGACCCAGCGATGTCTCATCGATATAAAAAGGGTATTGAAGGAAAGGTAACACCGATGAACTCTAAAAGGGACTCATCGAAAGCAATTATTCCACTGAAAGAGGATATCGAAGAAAGCAGAGATGGTTTTCATCGACGAGAAAAGGCTTCCGAGGAAATAATACCATCGGTGCAACATGAAGGAAACTTACCGAAAGAAGCGTTCTTATTGAAAGAAAGATATCGATCAAATAGAAGGAAGCTACATTGATAAAATATATCGATAAGGATATGAGTTTTGAGGAGGCTAAAAGGCATGTTACCGATATGTGTGGTTTTGCTGATACACCTTTATCGAGGAAGATTACTAATGAGCTCATCGATGAAAGATGATAGTGGAAGAAAATCATCAAAAGAAAGATGGCCTCGATGAAACAATAGACCCATTCATCGAAGGAGTGTAGTGATGTCGATAGAAAAAGCGTTTCGATGGAAGGATAAGGAAGTTACCGAAGCCCAAGGTTTCTTCGACATGAAACCCAATGGACATCAGATATATCGATGAGGAAATAGGTTTCGAGGAGGCTAAAAGGTATGTCTCCAATATGCATTGTTTTGCTGATATAACTTTATTGGTGGAAGATGACAAGAGAGGATAAAGAAAGGCTTCGGTGAGACAATAGATCCATTCATCGATGGGGCATATTGATATCGATGGAAGAGGTATTCCGGTGGAAAAATAAAGGTCACTGAAGCCCAAGGTTTCTTCGACATAAAAACCTGATGGATATCAGATAGGTATCGGTGAGGAGACAGCCACAGTGACCGAATATAGCATTTCGAAGAAGGGAGAAAATACCTGGTCGAATTAATGTTCGAAACAAAAGTGTTAGTTGACGGTTATATGTTGAAAAGCCATGACGCTTGGTGATAATGTATACTCTCATATAAAGGAGGGAGCTTTTGTAATATGGAGGAAATTTAGAGAAAGGAGTAGATTATAGCCTCAGGCTTACCACTATACTATTTTGGCAAATATATGTAATATAATCAGTTGTTTTTCCTTTGCATATGTGAACTTTAAGTAGTGGAGAAAGAAGGAGGAAACAAAGACTGTTCTAGATTCTCTTCTATCATAGTCGTGCAAATGTTGCATTCGAGGGGTATTTCCTTCCTCATTTCCTCTCACATCAGGTATGTATCTATTTCATATCCGACTGAAATGCAGAGGTTAATTGTGTATCACTAATTGAATATGGAAATATTACTCATTAAAAGAAAAAGTAAAATGAATTGAAAAGAATCTTGCTCTGATAGTTGTGAACATACTATCATGCCTAACTATGATTATTCTATCTTGCATAGCCATGTAAATTCTACCTTGAGTAGCCGATGTATAGCTATTGCATGTTCATGATCTTTCTTGTTAGGATAAATTGTAGAGCCTAAATGATTTACTCATTCATTATCAAGTCTTGAACTTAAGGAAGATAAATTTATTCACAGATATAAATCATGATGATATTATGTTACTTTTCATCGAATACATTGTCTTACCTTATTCATAAGAAAATTGAATATTGCATTCATATCTTGTGCATAGTATGGTTGAGTAGCAACCTCAGAGCATTCACTATAGAATATGATTGCTAGCCCATGAGGGCATAATAGCCTAGTATTACAGCTATTCTATGTTTATTTGTTTTTTACTCTTAACTCATAGTTCAACCAAATATGGTTCATCTTGGAATCAATACACATCAGTTATAATCAGATTATAACCAATCTCCATGGTTGCAAGACCTAAAGAAGGATTATTATCATCAATTAGATGCATACTTTTGGGAATATACAAAGACCAAAAAATATATTAGAACCATATTTTTTGTTGAGTCATAATATGATATGTTAATTTAGCTAAATAAGGGAACCAATGTTGTATTAGGTTTAATTCCATGATGACAGTTGAAGCTTGTTAAAGATAGGGGATTTGTAGCAGTTGGCTTGTTAGGTTATGTCACAATCCCATGAAGGTCCTTGTAAACCGTTAATGTCAGTAGAGATGAGACTGTTATGTAACGAATTGGATCAGCTAAACCTAGAATTTTTATAACCAATGAATCAACTGACTCAAGTGTATGTTAATTATCTTATGATGGTCATTTATGACCATTATTCTTAGTAGACATTAAGCAGTTCACTAGATAGTTGGTTAGTAAACCAGTGAGTTAGTTGGCTCAAGTGTATGCTATTTATCATATGATGGTCATTAATAACCATTATTATTAGTACACATTAAGCAGATGGCTTGTTTAGATGGTTGGTAACTAGTGAGTTTGTTGAGCTCAAGAATTGGATGTACAAGTTGAGCAAGGGAGGTGAACACTAACAATGCATTGGTACTTGCAATGTTAAAACCTTGGCCAAGATGGTGATGCTTTATCTAAGTGGTTGTTAGATCACATGAACTAGATACACCTACTAGTCATATGGTCATAGTAGTTGGGGGTTACCTATAGTGTGTGACTGACTAGTTGTGTGTAAGTTTTGAACACCAAGATCAGATGGCCAGATGTAAAAGAGACCCAATCCTTAGAATGCACCCTCATAAGGGTTGGGTCTCTTCCAATTGGAAGGGGCATGGGAGACTGGAAAGTCTACGATTGAATGGAGAAGCCCTTGATTATGCTCTCCCTATTCCAAACTATGTTGAGGCTTGATACAAAAAGTTTTAGTTGGAAAGTTAAATGAATTGTAACCTCTGAACCTTTATCTCTTCCCTCAAAAATGAAACTTGCCATTTGAATTCCTTTCTCATATTGATTAGCTTAATAATATTTGTTCAATGTTTTTTATCGTTAAAAGATTACCTTCCTTTTAGATAAATTAGTTAGATTCTTATTATGTTGAAGAACATTTAGTTAGTTTTCTCCTTCAACTGAAGTAGTTATGTTTTATTTTGAAATTCTCAATTTTTTATCTTAATATAGATCATAATTTATTTTCTTTAAGTATAGAATTAATGGAATATTACATATGGTATCAGAGCAACCAAGTTCGACATTGAACCTCGGGATTTCCACCTATAAACAATAAGGTATAAAACTAAAATGAAGCATTTTAGTGAATCCTGGAAGTGGATTCAAACCATTGCAGATTACTGCATTTTTCTGCAGGCAGTTGCTTGTGATATTATCTAAAGGAGATAAGGTTACTTGTGTTCTTCCAATAAAACTTTGTGTTTCATATTGTAGATTTGAATAAAATATTTACTTGCAAATTTTAATTGTTCCTCGTATTTCTTCCTTGGCTGGTCTCTTAAGGTTAGAGTTAAATTCATTCAAGCAATTTACAATAAAGACATCAAAGTAGAGCTCATAAGAAACAGTAATTGACAGACTCATCGAGAGGGGGTGGGTTTAAAAATTGTCTCATAAGTTTACACAATAAATCCTAAAGAAATATAAAGACTTTGTAGCCCAAACAACAAAGGAAGGCACTAGTCATCTATAAAACACAACCCATCAATTCATACTTTCACATAAAGAATAATAGGAGTAGTTGAGTAGGAATTCTAGGGTAAATTAGCAATAGTGTATATATAAAAATTGGAGGTCTTAGGATATTCCACGTGATGGCTACATGTTGAAAAAATTACCCCTCACAATTATTGGTCCCTCTCCCTAATAGGGTATTTGCATGAAAACCCAAGTCCAGCTATGTCAAACCTAAGTTTGACTCCTTCAAACTCAAGTTAATCATTGGTCACATGTAGAACATGCATTTCAAGACTTGAATGACCTTCCCTCCAAAGTATTTTCTTTTGGAAAAAACTTTTGCTTTCATGAAGTCACATGAATGTGCTTCTTTTCTAAAGTTTTTACAATATAATCATAAGAATATAGCTCTTCTTTTCATTTATAAGGTACATTTGAAACCTTTTGGAGCCTTTTAATGAGATTTCCAAAACAACAAGGACCTAGGGCCTTATAAAAGTCTAGAATAAGCTTCATGATATTAAAATTTAGACTCAAAGCATGAAGATGCTAACAACAAAAAAACCCCTATTAAATGCAATTGACATATAAATGAAAATTGGATAACAAAAATAAATAGGGATATAACATTAGGTATTATAATAATATCATATGTGAAAACAACCAATAATAAAATCAAACCAAATGATATATAGGATTTGGTCATATATGTATATGTAGATATATAGATATATACATAATATGTATATGTATATGTAGATATATAGATATATACATAATATGTATATGTACATGATGCTCTGCAAAAACAAGGATAGTTAGAAAAACCTATTTGATTGCTACACACTCAAAGAGAAGCACAAGAAACAAATGTTAGTCATTAGGGTTAGAAAATCAAAGATTAAACACTATCCTAATCAAGCATATCAAAAAAGACACTACACAACAAATAAAAAGCTTAGTGAATCTAAGAAAAGTTGAACTCTGTGGTCTAACTACCAGAGATAGCAAGAAACTCTCCAACCAAAGCAGGGGAGACAAAACCAACAATCTCTGCTTAGGGAGGAGCTCTAGACCCCAAATCTGAAGAAAGAAACAAAGCTAAAGTAAGTGAATTGGATAACAACAAGAATGTAAAGTGCACCCCTAATTTGCTAACCAAAATGCTCAAAATTAAATGAAAATCTTTAATGAATACACAAAACTATATACATATGCAGGCGCACCATGGTTGAGATGGTCCAACTCCCTAGTCTCACTCTACGACTAAGCTCATACCATATCTAAATCAAAGACATCTCAAATACATTGTCAGTGGAAAGCTGTAAAATGCCATTTTCATACATAAGCAAGACATACACAATTGGGCACAATCACGAAGAGAACAAAGTGTGTTTGAGATCATTAACCTAATTGTGGTGTGGTCACAAAGAGGTTGACAAATTTATAGTGATCTCTTCGTGACCACACCAAAATTAGGACAATGATCTCAAACACACTTTTTACTATTCTCTTGGTGATTGTGCCCAATTGTGTATGTCTTACTTATGTATGAAAATGGCATTTTGCAGCTTTCCACCGATGATGTATTTGAGATGTCTTTGATTTAGATATGGCATGAGCTTAGTCATAGAGTGAGACTAGGGAGTTGGACCATCTCAACCATGGTGTGCTTGATCATATTAGCTTGAAACCATGCACCTCATATTAGCCTCAAACCTATGCCCCTACTGGTAGGTGGTGGGGATAGAATATCATTCACTATACATATCAATGACTGGATAATAATAATTATTTTTTGATAAAAATTATCATAGTCGGAATTACGACGAATACCAAGCTTTTGACCGACGATGTAATCGATGGACATACAACGTTCTCATCAGTGAAATGTTCTGGAGTCATCACACTTCCAACTCAAACCACACAAACATCTATCGAGGATGCTATATGTGTGATGACACTTCGTAGTCAGATGGTTGTCGATGTCTCTGAATGGACCGACGACACAAGCATCCGATAAACAGCATCACCATTGGTGCAAAGTTCCAAATCGCCATCAGCTTTACGATAAAATCTACTGATTCCAATGACTTCTTTGACCATCGGCACAGTCCATTGGATTGTCATATTTCTAATGGGCATGGCATCATTGACCAATCCGACGCTAAGTTTTCGATAGCTGATTTTGTCGGCACTCCAATGAAAATTCATCGCAAATCCAAAAAATAGTCATTGAAAATCAACTCGAAATGTACTAGTGTCATCGCCAGGTGGTGGAGGAGGTAGAGCCTGCTAACCCGGATCCTGCTTAGGTGTCTGAGCTCCCTCTGATCGATCCATATACATCGAATACAGTACAACCTACTGTGCTACTGGAACTGCTACGCTATAAGCCACAACATAATAGGCTGCTCGACTTGTTTGATGGAGAACCTCCTACTGAAGAGTGTCTCGCTCTACCCTCATCATCGTGACCTGACGATCATGCTCTACCCTGAGCTCCACCACCTGACAATCACGCTTAGCTCTAAGCTCAGCTACCTAATGATAACGCTCTAGTATGAGCTCAGCTAACTGATGATCCCTCTCTACTCTAAGCTCTACTAGCTGTCGGTCTTGCTCCACCAACTATGTCTATGCCACTGTCAACTATGACTGCAAACTTACTAAGCGTGCTCTCATTGACCATGTTACATCAGCCCCCTAATCCCTTGTAGGCTCTCTGCCTCCATCTCCACCTCCATCGCCTCCTCCATCTCTGCCTCTGACTCCTCTTTGCTCCTCTCTCCTCTACCAAACATGTCTCAAAGCTTCTCTCTCCTCCTATCCACCACCCTCCGCTACCCTCACTCCACTCAGCCTCACTCCAACAACCCCTAGGAATCCACCCTCTCTTCTCTTATGCTACCTACCATCAGCTGGTACCCTATTGCTTCTAGCATTAGGATCACCATCTACTCACCTCGGAGCCTCAACTCTCTGTCCCTACCTCTGTCCATGTCCCTGTTCCTATGTAAGGGCATCATCCTCTACCTCCTCTATGCGATGTTCCTGCTCTGTTGGATCCATAAATATTGGAAAATGGTGTTGTTGAACCAATCCCTATACTGGGGCAATACCCTCCCATCTGCAATATCATCCAGGTAATCCCACTTGAGCTGTTGTAACCAAGTCAGCTCCTGCATGCCCAAATAGTATGATAGCCTCGGTCCCCATCCCTGCCTCTCCTCATTTGCATAACAAGTGTATGCAGTAAACTCCTGTGAGATCCCCTGAGGTCTTCCATACTACCTCATCACTCGAGTAACAACAAAATGCTCAACTACTGGCGCTGATCTACCAATAAGAGGTCGGGTCATGAATAGGTCTCCACACATAGCTCTCCAATCATCCCAAGGCTCAAGACCCCTATAAGGTCTCCATGTGACAACTATAAGATCGTCCAGCTTTCGTCTCCAATAATTGGTCTTGCCTAGATGGGACTAGGTCACATATCTAGCATATCTATAAACTATGGGTTGTTGTACATCTCTAGCCTCATCAACAATTGGCCTGCATACTAAGAGATGCTCCTAGGCCCATACCTGTAAAATCAATACCCCGATAGCCATACTCTTCCCCTCCCGGTAGATGATCTCATGCATCTCACGATACATGTGTGCCAATATACATGAACCCCATCCTAATCTTAGGGGATGCTCAACAAGTCTCTCCAACATCCTACCCCATCCACGTAAAAAACCCATGTTGTCCTTGGTTTGACATAAGAAAACAACCGTTGAAACCAGCCAAGACGCAAGCCAATGGAAAGTCCTCATTTTATCAGGTCATCATCTCATCCCAAATGATTGACCATGTTAGAATGTCTGCATCATGAAATACCTGCCTCAGGGCTAGAAGGCGAGGACGTTGTGCTAGAATCATAATCTACCTTATCCCCAACAAAAGGGATATGGAGAATCCTATATACATCCTTGGGAGTGATGGTCATCTCCCCAACTGGCAAATGAAATGTATTATGCTCTGAATGGAACCACTCCACTAATGCAGTGAACATACCACGATTCACACAGATATCAGGCAACCCGAGAAGAGTCAATCCGCACGCATCAATATGGGCCTAGTCTATATCTGATAACTAATGGACTAATGTCATAGTCGATGGATATACACATCTGAATAATACATGGGGCAATCGAACCTGCAAAAATCAAACAAAAGATCATCAGGAAACATTCCAAATTATCCTATAAAGGAAGAAAAACATCATGCAAATCCAACGCCATCAACTGCAAAATCAAAATTTCAAGTTTACACCTTCAAAAATGCTCACTGTTTTCCAAACGATAAAACATCATAGAGGCAACAACTCATACAAGTCAGGAATTGGTCTCATATGACAAAACAATCTAATACGACACAGGACTGGCTCTTTTGAAGGTTCTCGTATGACAGAAGGGTGTATGCAAAATGACAAAACTACTAACTTGAAACGATAAAACAAATTTAATTAGTTTGTCATATGAGACAGGAACCTGTCTCACACGACAAAACGAGATTTCTTGACTTAAAAATGCCAAAAACATGAAAAACTCAACAAAAAAATTCAATTTTGAAATGATTAACAGGCATAAGATTGATCGCTTACCACTTGTTCATAGTTCTGAGGTTGATTATATCATGTCTAGTGCTCAAATCGATGCTCATGTGTGGGAACCACCATTTTTCTTCACATAAGCCTTTTTGAATTTTCAAACTTGGAGAGTTAAAATGAATTGAAAATGACACCTTTGACCCTTATATAGCCAAAACCCTATTTTTTTCAACTTGCTCTGATGGACATGAAAATTGTATTCTTAGCTAATTTTCCCGTCCTGGTTCCATTTTTGAGATCGAAATCAAAATTCGAGATCATTCTGCTAGTCAATTTCCAAAATTTGGACCACTGAGCACTTTTCATTAAAATCTCATTCTTTCTTCAATTTGCACTCAATCTCTTGTCAATCAACGCTGAATCTTAATTTTATTCTACAAATCAACTTTGCGCTCAATTTCTCATCAATCATCACCAAATTTTCAAAAATTCCTCTGACTCAATTTTTGTGCTCAAGTCATTATCATTGTCAACAATTGCCTAAAATCATGTACCCTCATTTTCTTTCGATTTCGCTCCCGAGGGGGCATACTCGTGACCTCATGACCTCACATCTTCAAAGTCGAGAAATTTTTTTGAACCTTCATCAAAAGTCAAGAAAAAATCTTTTCAACTAAAGAAAATAAAAAAAATTCTTATTGCTAAGGGGCATATCAGCTTCATCTCTTCATATCAAGTTGAGATCTCTCGATTATCTGAATCAAATCAATCACTAGGGGTATATCAGTTTTATCGCTTCATATCAAGCTGATATTATCTTTGTCTGAATTAGTCTCTTAACGTTAATCAGTTTCATCACTTTTCATCAAGCTGATTATTCATTTAAACTCAATCAAGGGTTTAAAGAGTATCTTTGATCAAATGCTCAATCTAAGAAGGTGTTCAGTTTCATCGCATTGAATCAAGTTGGTCAATTTATCTTCGCTCATCGTATCTTGATCAATCAAGTTCAAGATCAGTTTTGTCTTCACTCACTGAGTCTAGTTCAATCAAGTTCTAGATCAGTAAGATCCACTCTTGATCAATCAAGTTCAAGTTTGGTATCTTTGCTCTTCATCGTTCCTAGCTCAATCAAGTTCGGGACGGTATCGCTTTAATCAACTCTGTTCAGTTTTATCGCTTCAAAACAAGTTAAATACCTCGCTCTTCATATGATTCGTGATCAATCAAGATCAGAACTAGTATCTCCTAGACATCAAATTTTCTTTGAACCAACGCATTGCTCGCACATTAATTCAAAGAGGGGCAAATGTAATACCCTAAAAATGGTCATCTAAACCATGAGCCCCTAATCTCGACAACATCACCAAGGTCCTAACCAAAGGAAATTAAATAAATCTTGAGCACACAATTAATTTATTAAATCATCAATATCAGATGGAAAAATTAATCAGCCAATATTAATTAAATATTTATTTAATTAATTGATCATTCCAAGTAAATCATTTTTAAACAATTATCCTATTTATTTTAGTGAGTATCCTAGCATATTTAATTAAATAAATCAATTTGCCATTAAATCATCAAAAGAGGAATTAATTTGAAAAAAGAATTTAAAATTGAGGAAAGAAATCAATTTGAGATAATCTTCAAAAACAAATTAAAATTTGATAAATAATCTCAAAGAAAGCAATTAAAATAATTAAATCTCAAAATTGAATAAAATAAAGAATAAATCAGTTTTTACTGATTTTATCTTAATTTTAGTTCAATTTCCTTTAAAACTGAGAAAAACATCCAATCACATCATTTCACTTAGATTGTGCTTCCTCTTGGAAAATCTTGACCGCTCATCATCATTTGATCTCAGTCATTGGTTTCTTTCTGAATTTTCTATAAGTTCAAGCTCTCATCTCTCATTCAGAGATCCTGGAGAATATATTGTTATTATGTTGTTTTTTCTCTAGGTTCATTGAGAATTTGCATTGAGATATTGCATATTAGTTATTTCATATTGCTTAAATTATTTAGCTTAAATATTCATATATTGCTTAAATCATGTTAGATTAACCTTGCATATCTAGCTTAAATCTTCCATCCATTTAGCTCATATTCATGATCATATAGATTTAAAAATCCTTCGTTTAGGTGTTGTCTAGTCACTGGATAGCTTAGCAATCTGAGAGCAATCTAAACTCGCATCTACTGGAAGGGAATAAGCCGACTTGCAATGGATTTCATTTTATCGCTTTTGATTAACTAACCCATGCAAATAATGGTTTATTGAAGTGTTGTGTATTCCAGATTCAGATACAGGTTCACTTTTCACACACACACAATAGATAGGGGAGATCATCATTTTATTCTGGGTGCAAACCCTTTTTCCCTTCTTTCATGCATTCCCTTCTCTCTCTCCCTTTTCCTGAGAAACAATAGATTAGTTTTACCAAGTGTTGGGTTGGTCCAATACTCTGCATTTCAGATTGAAGAGGAAGTCGGCCTTCTCTAGAGATTCAACCTCACAATAGCACTAGGTCCCATGCTTGAGAGGATGATTCAATGTTTCACAAGGTTGATGACCAAGGTTTATTGGGTCATCAAGGGTGCAAACTTTTGTGACAACAGTTCCTTGAAAAATATGAAAGCTAGTGGTTCTGGTTGCTAAACTAGTGCATGCTTGTCTTTGGAAACATTTTAAATGTCTTTTGGGAAGAATATTGACGTCTTTGTTTGTGTATAGACTCAGAGGAGGGTTCTGGGCTAGGCCTAGATTAATAGATGGTTAACATTTGAAAGAGAATGTTAGTCAAGTATTGTCTCACCCTGTGAATACTTGTGGGGATGAAATTAAGTAAAATTAAAGATATTTTGTTGAGGATTACATATGTGCATCATTTCTAAGAGATGTGTATAGGAGATATAGTCAATTAAGCTATTTTGGAAAAGGGACCTATCAGATTTTGGTTGAAGAGACACGGGGATCATCCTCATTTGATTCCTCTGCCCTCATAGGAAGAAGTCCCGAAGATATGTTGTCTGAATCATCAATGCTATGGGACCATCATGAATACCTAGAAGAAGAAATATACTTGATGGGAAGTGTAAAGGTCGAGTCCTTTCCAACATGCATACCAGTTGAGCCTGAAGAGCTATCACTCAATATTCCTAAAGAAGAGAAGATATCAGAAGAATTTAAAAGGGTTTATGTTTCAAGCTGGCTCTGGCAAGGTTTTGAAGGATATTTTTGATGTGGTATAGTCGATGATAAAGGTCACATCAGTGAAGTAGGAATAGAAAAGTTCATAAGCAGATTCTGTGGAGTTGAAAAGAAGGTAACATCGCCTCAAGTCATCTTCCGGGATGAGCTCTTGTGTGCGAGGGAAGGTGAAGTCCTCCTAAGGTTTGATCCTATGCTATTGGAATATGACAATCAAATGTCATCATGTACAACATGCACGAGCTCTTTTCCAACTTTGGGTAAGCCAAAAAAAGGTTCTCTTTTCAATGGCCCTCTAATTGACTTGGTTGGCTTCACGCGAGGCATAGCACCTAAGGAAGATCTCCTCTCCTTTTCTAAAGAGAAGTCTCTGACCCAGGGGATAGAGATTAAATATGTGAGAAATGGACCAGCTCTGATACCATGTGAGATTTTGCCGAGATCAAGAGGCAATGGAAAATACAAATAAGAGAGACAAAATAGATGATAGGAATGTTGGTATTTTGGTATGGTTTTGTCATTGATGTCAACACCTACTGAAAACAAGCACTTTGGAGATCTAGCAACATTCACCGGCAAGCAAGTAACTATTGCACAGTTACTGGTATATGGTTCACCGGTAGGATATAATGTTCACCGGTACCTGGAATGATATGGAAGACACTTGGTAATGTTGAAGACATCATGTGGACACTTTGTTTTGAGGAATTGATCATTGGTATATTCATATTTGCATATTTGCTTTTACCGGCAAATAGGTCCAGGTTGTCTAGGGTTACACCAGCAGGTTTATCTTTTCCAGATCAGCATGGCACGCTATGGAGATGATTTATTATTGATGTAAATGCATTAAGCCGACATGTTTAATCGGTTATTGCATTGAATATTATATTATATGTAAAATGTTTATTGTAATATCTTGTAGAGCCGACCTACTAAAATTGGTCTTAGGTTATGGTATAAATGTAAGATATTATTTGTAAGACCAAGTGTGGAATGTGAAAATGAATTAAGTGAAGGTATATGCAAGATTAAGCAGAGGTATACATGAAGACATCATTTGAAGGTGAAGCTAGGTTTTTGTATGAGCATATCAGCATTACACCAGTACTGAATCCAACATATGAAGATGCTATTTTGTGTAGTACATTCTTATTGGATTTAACCATCCAACTGTAGTCATTGTGACTCCCATTTTGTGATTGAGTAGAGAGCTCTAGGCTGTTGGCCTTTCTGCATGTGCAGACCCCATTTATGTACACTTACTATCTGTAGTAGTATCATAAGATTATGGGTAAGGTTTCCCACCATGGTTTTTCCCCTTATAGGGTTTCCACATACAAATATTGGTGTTATGTGTTGTGGATGACTTTATGTTTATGTTTCATGCATTAATCTTTACCAGTATAGCAATTTACTGTTAACACTATCTACCGGCATACTCATCTGGTTTACCGGTATTAAGCATCAAGTTGGTTAATTGGTTTTTGGTTTGAATTTATTTGACAACTGATTCACCCCCCCCCCCCCCTCTTAGTTGTCTCCAGGACCTAACAAGGAATAAATTGTATTCTATCAAGATGCAAAATATGATCAACTGGATCATTACAAGATATAGATTGATTGCCCATACAAACAATGTAGATGAATCTGCTTATATAGGTAAGGCTATATGGATATGTGAGCACACAAACATGACATGTGGCTCAATAAGAAATAAGGGTAGGTAGGAAATAGGTGTGGGTAGGTAGGAGAAATAATATAATATTCCACATGAGGTGGAATGTAACAACAAGATCACACCATAAAAGGTGGAAATTCTCCTACACACACTATCCCAATGTGGCACAAAAACCCAAGTGTCTCATACCCAAACTACTATGAGATGAATTTCCTAAGTAAGCTTAAGCAAGGTGTAATAATATTCAAGATGAATAATTATTTACACCAACACCCCCCCTTAAGTGCAACTTAGGGGAATGCAATTAAGTCTACAATGCAACTAAGTAATGCAAGATGGGTCCTGGCTATGAGGCCATGTAGGTACCCATGTACAAATGCAAATGCAATCTCCCATAAATGAGGAAAAAGAGAAAAAACCAATGGGAAAAAACCCTCCCCCAAAAGAGAGATGATGAAAGCACACAATGCTCTCAATGATGAATGAGAAGAACAAAATTGTATTCCCCCCATAAGAGAGAAGAGACCATGAAGCCCCCCTCAATGTCGAATCTCCTGCAAGGATGGTCCAATGATGTTGACCAAAATACCTCCCTATAAGGAAGAAAGAGAGTCAATGCTGCACCAATAATGTCAAAGTGTGACAAAACTAGGTTCCAAGTCGATGACGATGAATCACTCGCTGCAACAAAAAGAAGATCAGGCATGGAGACAACCTACTGTGAGCATCATCTCGATACTTAGAAATATAAAAAATACTGGTACAATCCAAGTCTCACAGGAGCCATGCACAAATGTGTACAATCTAAGTCTCAACTGAAGCCATGCACCAAGTCTCACAAGATATTCCTAATCTATGTGTACAAGAGGATTACATCAAATATGTCAACAATGACAAGATACAAAGAAGTGTGGCACTTTATGATAGTGTGAGTATAACATTTCTCATGCAAGAGCACACATCATGATAAAATATTCAAATGTGGAAACATGAAAATGATGCCACCAACAAAGAAGCCCTGTAGAATATTGTAGATGAAGATGCCTCCGAGTGGAATTTCACCAAGAGATATAAATGAACAACTGACCCCCCATTAAAAGATCATGTTAGCACTTGCAAATAATGACAAAGTGGACTTCTAATTTCAATGATTACAACTTCTCAAAATGAGATATAAGAGACTTCAACAAATACTGCTAATGATCTAAACTGAGATCCAAGCAAAATACAAGTACCAAATAGGCCAAAAAATGACCAAATAATGAAAGTAAAACTTTTACTCACAATAATTGCAAACTAATGGCATATTATGAAAGTAGACAAAAAATTATGCACTCTCAAAAAAAACGGCACCTAAAAAGGAGTCCATATGAGCCCAAACGAAGCCTCCAAAGTTGTAAAAATTGGGATTTCACGATTTCCAAAAAACCTGTATTCGAAAATCAAAAAAATCGTACACCATTGTACAGATCACAAGATTCTACCCCAAAACAAAAAAAAATTACTCGAAAAAAGGAGTCCGGATGAGTAAGATATCGCTATTTGAAAATTGCCTGCAAAATTATAAATTCAGAAAATTTCCGCCGCAACTTCAAACTTCAAATGTCTCTAGATTTGGCCTCCAAAGTCCAATTTGGATGAAGAAAAAGGTAAAAGTGACTTTCTTGGACCTCCTCAATCCAATGATGACCTTAGATTTGACCTAACAAGCTCCAATAAAAACCTGCAATAGAAAACTCCAAAATGCAAACCCCAAATAGCATCAAATTTCTCTCAATTGGCAAACCAATGGCACTCTAATGGCTCTGATACCATGTGAGAAATGGACCAGCTCTGATACCATGTGAGATTTTGCCAAGATCAAGAGGCAATGGAAAGCACAAATAAGAGAGACAAAATAGATGATAGGAATAAACTGTATTCTATCAAGATGCAAAATATGATCAATTGGATCATTACAAGATATAGATTGATTGCTCGTACAAACAATGTAGATGAGCCTGCTTATATAGGCAAGGCTATATGGATATGTGAGCACACAAACATGATATGTGGCTCAATAAGAAACAAGGGTAGGTAGGAAATAGGTGTGGGTAGGTAGGAGAAATAATATAATATTCAACATGAGGTGAAATGTAACAACAAGATCACACCATAAAAGGTGGAAATTCTCCTACACACACTATCCCAATGTGGCACAAAAACCCAAGTGTCTCATACCCAAACTACTATGAGATACATTTCCTAAGCAAGCTTAAGTAAGGTGTAATAATATTCAAGATGAATAATTATTTACACCAACAAAATAGAATCCTTTAAATCCTCTGTATTACCTTATAGAATCTTATGAGGATACCAAGGTTAGGGATAACCCTCTTTTTGAATTGAAAAATCTTTAGTTGATTAAGAAACTACTATCTCTCGATAACCCTAGTGATCCTGAAAGACGTATCCTTGAGGATAGCTCTGATGATTATGAGTTCAATTCTTTATGTTGTCGTGCAGAAATAGGAAGCAAAGATGTTCATTTCCTGAGTCAAAAACTCAGGGCCCTTATTGATGATTGTTTGTCTATTAATGAAATCACTTATAAATCCTCAGCCATTGAAAATCCAAGCATTGATATGTTGCTAAATAATGCCTTTATGATAGGCCATGCTAGATATGTTGAAGCCTCTAAGTTGGATTAGAAGGAATTTCGCTTGAATCAGAGTATGCCAGCCAGATTTTTTCAGAAAGACTATTTCCAACTATCTCGAATAAATTGTGGAGGAATTATTGATCATGTTTAATAAGTATTTTGTGAAGAATGGTTGTCCGAGAAAAAATGCATCTATAGGAAATTTTTGTGGAGCATAAATCAGAGGTTTGGCCTTAGGGTTGTTTTTAGTTGTTGGTTATCTATCACCATATCATATGGTCAAAGTCCCTTGTTTCACATAGGTATATACTTATCCCAGCCTATTAATGGTTTTGTTTGAGCAATTATGTGCTCCTTTAGTGTCAAGCTCCTATGGCCGTGTATATATTTATGTCATTTTGGGTTTGCGTTAGCATAGTTTTCCTTTGTTTTTGTTGTGCCCGTTTTAGTTTGTGCCCAATTGCCCCTCCTCCCTACTACCAAGCAACACCCTCACCTCTGTTATTCGTAACTCTATTTCCCAATCCTCATGCACTAGTCTGAAATTTGGAGTTCTCTGCATCTTATCAATCCTAGTCCCCATTCAGAGCCCATGTTACCTATAAGTTTTTGAAATTTTGGTAAGTTGTAAACTCTTCATTGATTTTCTTCCTTGTTGCGTTTGTTGTAGCCTTTTTGTGTTTCTTAACCTTTGTTGTGGGGTTCTATATTTTTAAAACTTCCTGACCACCCATTATGCTAGAGGAACGCCTACGAGAATTCGATGCCATGATAATCTTGGGTTTGCAACTTTCTTTAGAACAAGTTTGAGGGTTGCGGATTTGTCCGACCTCTCGATTCCTCAACACCTTTTGGGTTGGGCTTCATCAAAATCTCTGAGGAAATCTCTCATTTAGAGGCGACCATGCTCTTGATGATATGACTTCAAACTCATGTGGTAAGCTTGTTGAAGCGGCAATACAGGTGGTGATAAAGATGGATCAAGCTCAAACGCCGCCGGAATTAGATGAGCCTATCAAGTTGATAAGAATAATTGCCTCTCATCATTGCTTTTTCAACTCCATTAGTCGCCATGTCATGCACAACTTCAAGAAATAAATCAAGTGAAGATTTACAAAGTACCATCATTGATGACAATTAAACAATTAAGGACACAAAAAGAGTGGCAGCATGCATTACAACATTCGATGTCATTTTTGCATAAAACATTAATATACCACCCTTGGAGATGGCTAAAAAGAGGAGATTGTTGTTAGACAGTTCAAATAACTGGAAGACAACTGAGAGGGTGGGTGAATCAGTTTTCACAGATTACCAGAACTATTAGCAACTTAAACTTTAAGACCGAAACCCAAAACATTAATACTGGAATAGTAGTTAAACCAATTAAGCATAAACAATAATCACAGAATAAATACTATCCACAAGACACCAAGATTTGTACATGGAAAACCTGGTAAAGGGAAAAACCATGGTGGGAAGCCTACCCACATTTAGATAATACTTCTGCAGTATGTATGTGAATTATAATTGAGGGGCCTGCACTTGCAGGAAGGCCAACAGCCTAGAGCACACTGCTCATCACAAAAGGAGCCTCACTAACTACATATAAATCCAGACTACAATCCGAAGAAGTGTTGAACTGCAAAAGATAGCATCTTCTATGCCTGACTATAGTTCTAGTTAAGCTCAATACCGGAGGAGTAAATCCTCTTGCATAAACCCAATTCGATCTCCAATGATCGACCAAATCCTCTGCCTAAATTATATTACATTATTCACATAGTATATTCCTTGACCATGACCTCTAACATAACCATGATGATCTACAATGAGATCTTACATCTATATATATAAAACCTCGACCATAAACAATTAGGTTAGCCACTAGATAAGAAACCAATTACATAATTACAAACCATGTCGGCCTTATACCAAACAAATAATATCCAACACATAAGACATCTCGGAAACACATCGAGAGGTCCAATCCACACGTTACATTAAATCCAGTCCATAACCTAGATCAACTAGGACCCAGTATAGGTCCACACACTACAACAATGATCTCCATCTGCCAAGTCTTGAACATGATCACCAACAACATCCTAAAACTCCATTAGAAGGTGCACCAACACCACTTATACAATTCATCAAAGATCTTCATCAAAAGCTCTGTCGGTGAAACCCTCTCCAGAACCATAAACTAAGCTTCTAAGCAAGAAGGATAGCATTTGATCACCAAACCAAAACCAACTGACCGAATATGAGCATGAGTATCATGAACAAGCCAATTCTATCACCAAACTATACCGGAGCCTACTGGATCATACTGGATCCAAGACAACTAGAAACCACTCAACCTACTGGGACCAGAAGGGTGCCGATAAAGCATCCAAAAAGCTAGTGTTGGCATCAATGATAAAACATCAATGCAACACATAATCAATTCCACCAAATGGCCAACAATCTCCCCCTTTGGCATTGATGGCAACACTAGATGTGAAAAACATCTAACTACCAAGAAACGCCAAACAAGTTTCCCCCAATGGAAGACAACCAACAATCTCTCACATATAGCTATGAATGTTAATATATCTCCCCTTTACTTTTCTTATTCATATCTCTCCCCCTTTGACTTTTTTCTTTTTCTTTCTTTGTCTTTTTTCACATCAATATCTCTCCCCCTTTGACATCAATGCAATTGATATTACAAAAATATCAAAGCCAAAACATAAACCATTGAACCACAAAGCTAACTACTCCCCCTGAGCACTAGCATCCCACATTAGTGTTGGAATGAATAGTATCTCTCATAATGCATGCCTGACTGATGCCAAACCGCATCAATCAAGTCTCTATCAGAGGGGTAGAAACTCCCAATTTGTCTCTCAGGTACTCAAATGATTCCTTGGGAAAAGGTTTAGTGAAAATATCTACAATCTTCTTTTTAGTGTTCACATAAACCAGACTAACTTCATTTGCTTTGACCTTTTCCTTCAAAAAGTTATACTTGATAGATATGTGATTTGTTTTAGAATGAAATATCGGATTCTTTGATATGTCAATAGCAGCAAAGTTATCATAGTGAATAACTACCGGTGAATCACAATCCACCTTTATATCCTTCAACATTTGTTTCATCCATAAAACTTGTGTACAGTTAGTAGCAACAACAGCATACTCAGCTTCAATAGTAGATAAAGAAGTACATGATTGTTTCTTGTTGATCCATGAAACCAACTTCTTTCCAAGAAAGAAAGCTCCACCACAAGTGCTTTTTCGGTCATCAATATCTCTAGCCCAATCAGCATCTATATATGCACATAGAGTAAATTTATCATCCTTAGGGTACCACAAACCATATTCTGATGTACCTTGCAAGTATCTAAAAAATCCTTTTCACCACAATCTCATTATTTTCTCTAGGATCACTCTAAAATATTGAAACAATAAAAACATCATTCATAATCTTGGGCCTAGTCTAAGTCAAATAAAGGAAGCCTCCAATCATAAATTTATATCTTGTAGGATTTACCGGTGCAAAAATATCTTTTCTTGTCAATTTCTCACTTGTAACCATAGGAGTACTTACCGGTTTAGAATCTCCCATACCAAATTTTTTCAATAATTCCTTAGCATATTTAGTTTGATAGATTAAAATACCTTTGTCAGTCTGAGTAATCTGCAAACCTAAGAAAAATTTCATCTCACCAACCATAGACATCTCAAATTCTTTCTCCATATTTTTAGAAAATTCTATGCATAACTTATCTTCACCTCCAAAAATAATATCATCAACAAATACTTCAATAATTAGTATATCATCATCATTGATCTTATAATATAAATTACTGTTAGTGCTACCCTTAGTAAAACCAAGCTTCAAAAGATATTTATCCAACCTTGCATACCAAGCTCTAGGTGCTTGTTTCAATCTATATAAAGCTTTCCTTAACCTGCAAACCATATTGTATCATCTGATGGTGAAAAACCATCATGTTACTCAATATAAACTTCCTCATCAAGATCCCCATTCAGAAATGCACATTTAACATCGATCTGATAAACCTTGTAGTTTTTATAAGTAGCATAGGCAAGAAATAATCTTATAGCTTCAATCCTAGCTACAGGTGCAAAAGTCTCTCCATAATCAATTCCTTCCTTCTGAGAATATCCTTTACAAACCAATCTAGCCTTATTCCTTATAACTTGATCATCCTCATTCAATTTATTCCTAAAAACCCATTTAGTTCCAATAACATTTTTATTTTTAGGTCGAGGAACCAAGGTCCATGTGTTTTTTTTCTCAATCTAATCTAATTCTTCTTCCATAGCTTTCAACCAATATTCATCTTTACATGCCTTAATTACTGATACCGGTTCAAATTGTGAAATTAAACACACCTCAGTAGTTGCTAGTCTTCTTCTTGTCATCACTCCATTTCTCTTATCCCCAATGATTTGATCTTTTGAATGGTTCAATCTCACATACCTAGGAGTCTTCTGACTTTCTGTTCTTCTTCCCTATTTTGTAGTTACTGTAGAATTCTCTGATACTGTCGGAGTAACTGGTTCAACACTCAATTTCGATAAAGGTGTTACTGGTTTAGATATAATCATTTCCACGGTCAGTTCCTTCTCATAAACTCTTATTTGACTTATGTCCAGCTCATCTACTTTGACATTAGCAATCTCCACAATTCTCTGCAATCTCTTGTTATAACATCTGTATTCTTTTCTTTCATTAGAATAACCAATAAATATGCCTTCATCACATCTAGGATCAAATTTCCCAATTATATCATCTCTCCTGGTATAACATTTACTACCAAAAATTCTGAAATACTTAACTGTAGGTGTATTGCCAAACCATAATTCATAAGGTGTCTTACCAGTTTCTCCTTTGATATGTACTCTATTGAATGTATAAACCGTTGTGCTTACTGCTTCTCTCTAGTAGATATGAGGTAGACTAGCTTCCATCATCATTGTTCTAGTAGCATCCAAGATAGTTATGTTCTTGTTTTTCACAACTCCATTCTGTTGACGTGTCCAAGGAGCAGAAAATTGTCTTCTTATACCATGCTTCTCACAAAAGTTATTAAACACACCGGATGTGAATTCTCCACCATGATCTGACCTCAAATATTTAATCTTCAATCATGTCTCAGTTTCCACTTTAGCCTTAAAGATTTTAAACTTTTCAAATGCTTCAGATTTCTCTTTTAGAAAAGTAACCCACATCATTCTAGAATAATCATCAATGATTAACATGAAATATCTATCACCTTGAAAACTTTTAACTCTAGCAAGCCGACACAAATCAATATGAATAAGATCAAGAATATCATTTGATTTATCTTGTATACTCCTAAAAGAGGTTTTGCCCTATTTACCCATTTGGCATTCTTTACATACCAGATTATAGGGCTTCATAATCTTAGGTATATCCCTAACTACCTTAGTTGAATTGATCTTCACAATGCAATCAAAATTCACATGACACGGCCTTTTATGCCATATCCAACTCTCATCAATCTGTGTAATCAAACATGTCTTGTCATCGGAGTTCAAATGAAATATATTACCTTTTGTCTGTGTACCGGTTGCAATCTCCAAACCCGATCTAGTAAAGATTTTGCATTTTCCTTCCTTGAACTGTAATTGAAATCCCTTATCTACCAATTGTCCTATACTCAAAATATTATGCCTTAAACCTTCAACATAATAAATATTGTCAGTATTTTTCTTACCATCTAATGATATAGTTCCTTTTCCTTTGATCATACATGCTTTGTCATCTCCAAATCTAACTAGACTGCCATCAAGTTCTTGCAAAGATAGAAACTTCCCTTTATCTCCAGTCATATGATGTGAACAACCGCTGTCAATTACCCATTCATCCTTGTCTTCAATTTTAGTAGCAAGTTCCTTCTCTTCAGGTACACTCTCTTCCAGTGTTGAAACATCTTCCTTGATAGCCAGGAACACCCATTCCTTCCCATTGTCAGAACCACTAGCAGAGTCTTTTGTCGGTTCATCATCAGAATTATTAATGCCTTCCTCATCCACTATGTAGCATGATTTGTCTTTGTTTTTCTTGTACTTGTACTTGTTTTGATATCCAAGGTTAGGCTTAAATGATCTTCTAGCTCTTTCTTCAAATCTTGAATTCCTTTCAGGACGTCTAGATGCAAAATGACCAATCTTATTACATGCAAAACATTTAAAAGGTGCTTTTCCTTCATAGTTACATCCTACCGGTCCTTTAGGTACTCTTCTAGCAAATAGTGCTTCAAGTTTCTCAAACTCATCATCTTCTCTCTTCATATCTTCTAATTCCTTTGCATACAAAGCTTTCCAGTCTTGCTTACTAGTTTTAGATGCATGAAAAGCAAGTTCAGTCTTCACAGCTCCAGAAGGTCCAAATTCTTTAAGCTCAAAAGAAGATAGTTTCCCAACCAAAGTATCTTTGTCGATAGATGTATCAACCATTGTTCTCAATTCATCAATAGCAGTAGCCTTAATTTTGTAAGCCGGTGGTAGGGCTCTCAGAACTTTAGAAACAATTTCATCTTCGCTCAGAGTTCCACCACAACATTGAATTCCCATAACAATCTCTTTTACCCTTTCCATGAATGCAGTAATCCTTTCATCTTCTTCCATCTTCATTTTTTCATATATCACCCGGTAACCATAAAGTTTAGCAATCTTCACTATAGGGTCACCTTCATTAAGAGTCTCTAATTTATCCCATATAGCCTTTCCAGATGATTTGTCGGTTTATCCCATTATTTGCTTATTAGAAAGTAAAAATAAGAGGGCTTCTCTTGCTCTAAAATCATTCTCAAGCTCCTTGTCCAAGTTTCCTGGAGGAGGATTGTCAGATCTCGGATTATAAGGTGTGACACCATTCTATGTGATTTCCCAAATCGCCTTGCCAAGACATCTCACAGGTGTCTCCATCTGAATCTTCCATACTATCTAATTTGTTCCATCAAGCCTCAGAATATCCCTCCGAAAGATAGCTCTAGAAGAATTGGATGAACTTGGACTATTAGTCGCCATAGGATCTTCCTCAAGCAGTTAATCTTTCTACAGAGAGGACCAAAGCGCTGATACCAATTGTTAGACAGTTCAAATAACCGGAAGACAACTAAGAGGGGGATGAATTAGTCGTCACAAATTACAGGAACTTTTTAGCAATTTAAACTTTAAGACCGGAACCCAAAATATTAATACCGAAATAGAAGTTAAACCAGTTAAGTATAAACAATAATCATAGAATAAATACTATCCACATGACACCAATATTTGTACGTGGAAAACCCAGTAAAGGGAAAAACCATAGTGGAAAGCCTACCCACAGTCAGATAATACTTCTGCAGTAAGTATGTGAATTACAATTGAGGGGCCTGCACTTGCAAGAAGGCCAACAGCCTAGAGCGCACTTCTCATCACAAAAGGAGCCTCACTGACTACATATAAATCTAGACTACAATTCGGAGAAGTGTTGAACTGCAAAAGATAGCATCTCCTATGCCTAAGTACAATTCTGGTTAAGCTCAATACCGAAGGACTAAATCCTCTTACATAAACCCAATTCGATCTCCAATGATCAACCAAATCCCCTTCCTGAATTATATTACATTATTCGCACATTATATTCCTTGACCATGACCTCTAACATAACCTTGATGATCTACAATGAGATCTTACATCTATATATACAAACCCTCGACCATAAACAATTAGGTTGGCCACCAGATAATAAAACAATTACATAATTACAAACCGGCCTTAGACCAAACAAATAATATCCAACACATAAGACATCTCGGAAACACATCAAGAGGTCCAATCCACACGTTACATTAAAGTCGATCAATAACCTAGATCAACCGGGACCCAGTATAGGTCCACATGCTACATCAATAATATCCATCTACCAAGTCTCGAACATGATCACCAACAACATCCTGAAACTCCACCAGAAGCTGCACCAACACCACTTATGCAACTCATCAAAGATCTTCATCAAAAGCTCTATCAGTGAAACCCTTGCCGGAACCAGAAACTAAGCTTCTAAGCAAGCAGGATAGCATCTGATCACGAGATCAAAACCAACTAACCAAATATGAGCATGAGTATCATGAACAATCCAATTCCAATACCAAACTATACTGGAGCCTACCAAATCATGCGGGATCCAAAACAACCAAAAACCACTCAACCTACCGGGACCAGAAGGGTGTCAGTAAAGCATCCAAAAAGCTAGTGTTGGCATCAATGATAAAACATCAATGCAACACATAATCAATTCCACCAAATGGCCAACAATTGCCATGATTGGCCTGCATCAAAATGGTTTTTCCTCATGATGGTGAGTTGCCATTTCACAACCTATATTTGAATTGGCTAGAGAAAGAGCAAGAGGATATACTCCGACAGTTGCGGTCTTTTGCATGGAAAGCATGTACTGATTTCAGTAAATATAGGAAGGTCATCGTTATATTAGGAAAGATTGTAGAACAAGTTGAAAACCACGAACAATTCTTGCAGGACGAGCTTGCATCGGGAAGAAACCCAGATAATCGAGTTCAACAGGATGGTGCTTAAAGCTGAGAAAGGCCCTATGGCACACCCAGATCTTGAGGAATTGCAGGAGGATGTCCTCATGAACTTGACTGAGTTTTTTTGAGCTACTGTATTCGAAGAGGAAGAGTTTACAAATATCCTTCTGACACTGATTGAAGAAGAGGAAATAGCGGATGAGATTGACAAACAGATTGCAGAGTAGTACCCGACTCCCGATGTTGGAGCTTGAGTCTGGTGACTTTATATCCTTACAGATTTGTGACATGATTTATATTTTATTGTTTAGTGGATCTTTTTCTATTTTGAGCATGGTCACTTTCAAGACCGTTATCTTTAAAGAAAATGTTTCTTGAAATGAAAACACTTCGGAGAATGGTTATAAATAAGTATCTAATTAGTAGATTTAGGGGATCTTTTGGGGGCAAACTTTGTTTTACTCTTAAGAGAACAAACATCTTTAAGCATATTTATGTTTTATTGTTTTGAATATAGAAAAACTACTGGTGGATTTCAGATATAAGTAATCTTTGAATTATGGTGTGTGGATGCCTTCTGCTCTTTTGAATGATTATTAGTGGATGAATTTATATTTGAGATGGTGAATGGTTTAAATTTTTTGTAGCTGCAAGAATATTATCTGTGAATAATATTTTGTGGTAATCTGGTTGATTCAAGAACCTAGAAAATATAAAAAATAATGGTTTGTATTGTGTGAATGCCTTTGCAAAGCTTTCTAGTTAAAATCTCTTTCCTTATTTTCTTTCGAGTTAAAAGCATTTTGGTTAATTCTTTATTCATTGAATATTATATGAAGGTAGATGGCACCTTATAAAATAAGTAGAGAATCAGTTAGTAGATGGTTTGTTTAGACTGGTTCAACTATGGCTACATTTGTTACCTTTGTGGGCATGAGAATATAGAGTTAGGTGATAAATTTGTTAACCAACAAACTCCTAGCTTCCATTACCTTGAGGTAGTCCTTCACCCCCCATCATACCAACCTAGGTCGAAGCCCGTCGAACTTCCTTGTTGCTATTTGAGCTCCACACAAGAAATGGGCACAGGGGTGGAATGAATTCGCTCGCATGGAGCAATA
Organism: Cryptomeria japonica; assembly: GCF_030272615.1. Lineage (NCBI taxonomy): Eukaryota > Viridiplantae > Streptophyta > Pinopsida > Cupressales > Cupressaceae > Cryptomeria > Cryptomeria japonica. Next base: position 685,635,580 of record NC_081415.1, read on the forward strand.
AACCACCTGGGCAGATGAAAACATCCTATTGACACATGCAGAAGTATTCCATCTCTTATATGTAGATGTGTAGCCAAGGCAACAACTACAAACACTGCCATCTCATCTTCTTCCTTTATACCAACAACAACTTGTCCTTCCATTCATCCATTTCCACTAAGGGGGGAAATAATATGATCAATAAGTAACTCCCCCTAAGATCCTGCATCTCCTTTAAGCCTTAGGAGATATCACATTTGCATTGAATGCACAATGTCGGTCCATGGTCCTACTCTCTTCCTTCTTCCTCCAAACCTGCTTGGTCTCAATACTCTTCCCACTTTCAGTCCTTGGATTAGGTCTTTCCTTCTTCTGTTGATTGGTCCTTTCTCTACCAGATTCTGCAGCATGACCAGAAGCATTGTTGTAGAAATAGACTGTGTTCATACCAAGTGGTTGTCTTGAGGACCTTCTATCAAACAAGTTGGACCATCTTCATCTGGTCATGCTATTATAACTAGCTACCGAAATCAATGGACCTCTTGATCTTGTAGGAACACTTCACCTTTTGTTCCATCCAACTCTTTGATGCTCATATGCTCTATACCCACTTTCATATTGAGCATGACTGTTATACCGATTGTCATGTGACTAAAATCTCTTCTTCCTGCATTCATGACTTTTATGGCCAAAACCACTACATCTCCAACGGACAACATTATTATTTCTAGGAAGAACATTTTGTCTATTCCTAGACCTCATTCTGCATTCATCTACCTTATGACCATAATCTTTGCATGCAAACCAGTAACCAGAGAAAGGGGACTCATGACTTACAAATTTATTCTGCCATGCATGAGGAGATCATACCGGTTTGGCTTCTCCATTTCTGCTTGTCTGGGTATGGAATCTGGATTGTCCACTCTCAGCAGTTCTTCCATCTAATCCCATCATCTTACATACTTTTCTTGACTTGTGGACATAAGCATCTCTTTTTCTTCTACCAGTAGGAGGTCTTCTTGGTTGTCCTCTCAAGTTCTTACCTCCAGTAAAGCTACCTTATCTCATCTTTCCTTATCCTCTAGGATCAACATTGTTCCTCCTTGTAGCACTAGTCTTCTTTAGCTTCATGTCCTCACGGGTTGTAGTTAGATCAACCTTCTTCCTAGGAGTATTCCGGATAGTGAAGGTCTATCCTTTATTATCTCCATTTGAGGAGATAAATTGAATGTCTTTGTGGGAGACATTCATGCTGGTGGAGCATTCACCAAAATCACATCCTAATCCTCCGGTATCCTTGGAATGTTTTTGCTTTTTCAACATTTTATCCAAGGCATCACTACTGCCATCAAACCGAATCCTCACCTTGAGCTCATCCTGACATTTCTCAAGGTCTTTTCGGAGATCCTCCATTTCTCCTTCTAGCTGCTAATACTCGTTATCCTTTTCCTCTAGCTTTGATGCTAGATCTTTACACATGCATTCCTTCATGTCTTCTTGTTGAATCTTCAACTCTAAGATGCATTTCTCAGATTCTTCAAGGCATTTGATTAATCAGTCTTGTTCCATAATGGTAGCATTCTTGAATAACTTGTACTCATTTATCACTCTGCTAAGCCCATCGAGTGCACTTACAAGTTCTCCTTCAAGATCAAATTATGCTTCATATTCTTCTTCATCTTCATTATTACTACCAAACACATCTTGTCGATAGGAATAATCTGCATGATCACTCTCAGATTGTGCTTCTCATCTTTTGTCTCTTGATCCATGAAGAGGTGAGTTTCCTCTTCATCATTTCTGCTACTGCTGACATATCTTCCTTCATAATCTGCACATGTGCTTGCTCTATTATTTTTCTTGCTCTCACAAGTCGGTTTTGTAGTGGTAGGCTCATTTCCATAGAGCTTCTTCATTCTGTCCCATAAACTCTTTGTTGATCTGCGTCTGTCCACTTGAGAGGAGACATCACTGGATAACCCACTGAGTATGGCCTTCATAGCTTCATCATTACATTCATGTCTTCTTTATGCTTCAATACCAGTGGGAGGACTGACCAGTCTAGAGAGATCATTTACAACCAACATCTATACATCATACCCAAGGGAGGATAGGTAGACTTCCATCCTACAACTCCAAATAGAATAGTTTGTACCATCAAGCATCGGAGTAGGGGTTGTCGCAAAATAGACCATTGTGTTCCCAAAAACCAAAATCTACCCAAGTTGGAGAAAGCTTATCAACCGAGAACCTAGGCTTTGATACTAATTGTTGAACACAAGATGTCATTGATAGGGGGGTGAATCAGTGGTTTCCAAACTTTAACCCTTTTGCTCACTAAAAGGTGTATACCGATTAGAAGATCTAACACAAGGTAAACATACTGGTGAGATAGGAGGATGACACAAATGCAACCACACACAAAGGGGACATCACATAACATTGGATATATAAGGAAAACCCAACATGGGAAAAACCTCGGTGAAAAATGTTGTTGGAGTCTACTACTTCAATCCAGCCTCACAATAAAATATTGGTTACAACATTTAGGGCACCAACCTAAGGAGCACCACCCCTGCTTTAGGGAACCAGCCCAAGGAGCATCAACCCCTATATCAAATACAAAAGTTAATACCCAGTTACAAATGGGTTTTGTAACCTCTGCAATCTTTCTTACAGTTCTACTATTCTCAATCGGTCTTCCTCTACTCTGCTCTGTGTCGGTTCTCTTCTCACTCAAATCCTCCTCTCCTTCACTTTCTACTACAAGCTTACTGGTTCAACCTCTACCTCTTCTTTGTCAGTACTCTGAACTCTGATCACTACCGATTCTCTCTTCTTGTCGGTTACTCCATTTTCTAGTTTAACTATGCATTGTTCTCTGGCTTGCCGGATCTCCTCAACTGCTCACTCTGCACTGCAACTCCTTCTCTACCTTTTTGCATGTTCTAGCACTACCAATTTACACCACTGCAACTCACTTTGCAATTTACCAGTTACTCTGACCTTACTAGTTCTGCCTCTGCCAAACCAACCTCCAACACTCAGTCTCTATGATCTTCAAAGGATTCTTCTACTAGTTGGCTCTCTACTGCATTTACACCTCACTCTTCAACATCCAACACCTTAATCATCTGCCGGCATCATCAATCCTCTTCAGTCTCGAGTCGACATATTTATATGTGTGTTTTCCCACCATGGCCGACATTAAAACCTTTGGCACGCTAGAGTTGCTTCATCAATCACGAGGCAAATTAAACCGGATTGGATCTCTTTCTAGAGATAGTCAACCTACAACCGATCACCTATCACCTCCAATCATATTGCATCCAGAACACATTTTCTATATTTAGCAAATACGACAACCTGCATCCTAATATGGCAGCCTTATGTTTTGTCGATTATTGTGCATGATGCGGTTTCATTCACCTACTCTGATCTTCTCGATCAGTGCATCCTGGATATCCTCTGTTCATTTGATCTCGAGCCGCAAACCCCTGCAACACACCCATGATTTTTTGGGGTTGACCATAAATGCGTACTCAGTTGGCAACAACCTCTCCGACTCACACTTCACCGACCACAGCATGCATGACACCCTTGTCCTATGTGTCATCATTGTTGGCATCCACCTCTGCTAAGTCATCTGTGTTGGTTCAGACAAGATCACCGACCAACCACACAACCGGTGCATACCTATCAATTCTCTAACCCTATCAGTTATACCCTAACCGGCCTACCATCAAGCTTGCACATTCTTGATCTATCGATGGAACACTTTTTCTCGGTCACTTCACTCGCCAAAACACAGTAGCACATCTTCATCGTACAAGTGCTCTTCACTTGTCACTTGTTCAGCTTTACCGGTGGACATCTAACTCCATCTGCATTCCGGTAACATCCTTGTCTATAGCTGCTCAACCTTACCTTCATCTTCATTAGCTCGGACATCATCTCAATCGGTTTATCAAAGTGACAAACCCATCACTTCTTCACTCTTCCTTCTCTGTCCCAGTAGTTCAACATGCCTACTCTAGCTGATCTGATGCACACCTCTAGTTTCATGCACCTGAGGCATCTTTATGATTCACTAGTTGATATGGTGTGATCCTTCAATCATCTTCCTTTAATATCTTTGTCTTATCCCAGAAGGTTGTGATGCATTTCATGCATGTTGGAGGATAAGCTCCACTTACCGGTGGGAGTGGATCCTTATCATCTCATACTGCTTCCGACATTGCACTGATATGCCTTAGCTAACATTGAGCATATACATCTTCAATCAAGCGCATATGATCCGGTTGGGCACACTCACTATCAGTCATATCATCAATCCTGTGATATCATCTTCATCCGGTGGGAGTCCTACTAATTTACACCTAACTACATACCGGCTCTGCACTTCTGCATTAACACACCCTGCATTGTAACAAGTCACATGTTTGCAGGTTGGCAACCATACACTGCCAACATATCACTTATCGGGTATTATACTATACCGGTCTCCAGTCTTTATGTCTTCAACATACATCAGCACTAACTTGTGTACCAGTGACAAGCTATACCGGTAACCTGTTAAACAAGTTGACATCAATGACAGTTATACCAACAATGATCTCTCATGTCGTTTGCCATCCTATATTGATTGACATCAATGAAAACACAATGCGAACAATCTCGTGTTATTTCTTTGAGGCTATCAAAACATCCCCTCCATTCTTCTCAAATGCAATTCTCCACCACCCACCAAACTATCTCCTTTGATTCTAACTTGAAACACCATGTTATAAACATGGATGCCATATCAACATTGCTACAATACTTGAAGGTGGTGTTCAAGTAACCCTTGCCAAGAATGATCTTGACCCATGTCAAGAAATCCCTTTCATCAAACCGAAAAAATATTCAAAAGTCTCTCATCCGATATTGACCCCCAAAAAGCCATCATTAGCTTCGAGGCCCTTAGTGAGAAGTTCGCCTCCATCGTTTTGTAGAGACTGAGATTCTACTTTTTGTGTCTCACTGATTTTTTAAACCGACAATCTGAAAGGCATCTCTCATCTTCTTAAGGAAGACTTGCCACCCCTCGTATTTCTGCCACCCAAGATCAATTAATGATAAATTCTTTGCAATTAAGATCCCATTCCTCCATAGCCATAATATCCACCTCGACACAGTCTTTAATGGACATGATTTTTCGTGCAAAGCCTTCTAGAGCACTAGCCAACCATAAACCACCATTGCTTGCCAAAACCCGTACATACCCTCTGGCTATCGCCACCTAAATGTCAAGTGCGTCTAAGCTAACAATGTCGCACGATTCACCATAGATCATAGTAGGATTTGATATAAATCCCAACAAGTCAGACACCTCAAAGCATTTAATCCGCCATCCTTCTCAATGGCCATGAGTCTAGACAAGAGGTAAGGGGAATATTCCGCCCCAAATTCCAACTCAAGCTTGAACCTTCCCAATGTGTTGGACATTTGAAACCAAAAGTTTTTCAGTTTCTTGACCGTTATGGCCATATCTAATAACTTGTGTAATTCCCTCTAGAATTTTGAAGGCTTGGTTAACACAAGTGTCTGCCTCCTGGTTTCCTTCCCTTCTTATGTGGGATACCTAAAACTTTTGAAAGGTGGCAAGTAGAATTCTTATTGTTTGTATATCTTTGTCAATTTTCCAATTTTCAGCTCTACCTTTGAGAATCACATGGATAATAATCTATGAATCGCCTTCTAAATGGATATTGGAAATTCTCAATGATCCTGCCAATTGAACAACAAGGGGCTCATCTTTAGCCTAAGCAACATTGTTTATACCCTCTCGCAGATTTTGGAAACATTTGGCAATCAAGTTACCTTTGTCATCTCTTGCAATACATCATACACTCGACGGCCCCGAATTACCCTTGGCCGCACCATCACAGTTTCTCTTAACCCATCCTTGATTCGACAGTCCCCACTGAATTTTGCTATGTAAGCTTTGAGAAGGATCAACCCTTAATAGCCCATTAATGGGTGTAGCTAGACTATAATTAAGAAAATGCACAAATTAGTCTCGATTAAATAATGATACTCAAGAATGAGAAACCATATAGTTATAATAATTATTTTAGTAAAGTAAGTATAAAGGAGAAAAGTGCTTAGCTTTGTGATCTAAGGGTAATCACTTTTAATTATAGAAAACTGTGGAATTAGACTAGTATCTTCTCAATAGATGCCTCTCTGCAAGTCAATAGAATGCTTCGGAACCTATGTTGGATTTGTGCTTTGTCTAAGATCAACTATACAAATTTGAGTCAAGTCTACACGCATAGATTTATCCTTTGATTTTGCACTTAACCTTGCACGATCTAAAATTATATTCTATTACTTTTCTAAAAGATATTTCATATCTTTTCACCTTTCTAATATTTAAGACTAATGATATTTGAAAATACAAAAAAAAATATCATTCATTTGTAAGGAAGCTGAATCAACCTTCAATAATAGATGATTTTTTTTAAACAACAAACAAAGATTCTCAAAAGATTTGTACAATTTCTTTTGACTAGTTGAAAGGCAAAATGATCCCACTTATTATAATAGAACATCCTTTATTATCATTGTGACTAGTGGAGGAGTAATCATACACCAAGTGGATGAAAACATAGTAAAAAATAACATGATAAATATTCAAAATATTTATGATGGAATACATATTTCCAATTAAAAAACATAACAAACATTTAGAGTTTTATAATAATTCCATACACAAATAACAAAAAAAAAATACATGTACAGTTAGCATTTAATAACCATTTTTTACTAATAAATTGGCCTGGTCATAGTGAACCACAGTACCAAAGGAAACCATGGAAATTTAATATACAAGACGCGGTTTTCTCTCCGTAATTTGCTCATAGATTCCAGCCGTTTCATGCAGCATTGACCAAAAGAAGGGTTGTTGAATCTAGGTGGGCTTTCTGTGAGCCTCAATTAAAGATTTCAGTGACTTCAAATTGTTTTAAGAAAATCTGGAACTAATTCCCATACTTCAATCTAGGTTTTTTTCTGGGGATACCAACATTTCTTTGACCATCTCTGTGATACAGGGAATCCACACCAAAAATTCTGAGATTTTCAATATAATGTAGCCTAACGGTAAATGTTGAGCTGTCCATTAATGGTTTCTTATAGTACACAAAGCTGATTACAGGTATAAAAATTTTAAGGGTGAGACCAGCCAATGGAAGCTTGATGGGTGAAATTGAAGGAACAAAACTGCTTAAGATTCAGTAATATACAAAAATTTGAAACAAAGATTCATTCTGCAGTGTGGGACACGAGACAATCTACTAGACGTTTGAACGACATTCTCTGCAAAGTCTGGATGTAGTGAAACATGTTCCTGCTAATCTAACTGTCATCATTAAGAATACTTCTGTTATCATGAAGTGCAGAACCGATAACTATCATAATGGAATGATGTTATTTAATATCTGGTAGTAGTTATTTACCAATTTATTGCTCACAGGTTCAGATCACACCAGCGATTCCCCCAAACAACGTATTACTATAAAAGGAATTAGGCATAAATACAGCTTTCGTATTCCTACCAGCCTTACTGATTTGTTGTTATTACTTTTCTTGGAGCGTACAAGCAGGACGAAGACGATAAAAAACTGAAACAATTTGGTACACGCAAAGTCAAGAACACTTAAAATACACGCTACTACTGTCGTTCATTTAATTTCAGTCCTTTTGAGATCTGATTTGGTACTGTAAAACACAAAACCAGAATCCACAGATTTTTATTTTTAATCACGTAGTTATTTTAATTGAATTATTACTGCAAAGCAAAATACTGAACATTATTGTGCTGAAATTCACAACAAAGATTTCCGGTAGGGTTTCATCAATTGGTAATAATGGTGTATATATTTTCCAGCGCCCAAAACCAGGCATTTGAGAGTGCTTAAATTCCTGTTGGCGATTCTTTTCACAAATTGAGAAATATATTTCTGAACATTCGGTGCTCACATCCGATTTTTTAAAAAATGGTATAAAACAACTAGAAATAAGCCATTTACAGTCAAAACTTTGATGAGGAGCATCATTCATTTACACATTCGCTGGATATAATTCCTCCCACCTGAATGCCTCAAAAAGGCGTTATATGCGTCATTTTGCTGTCGTAGCTGTAATTACGGCAAACCTCCTTAGATTTCTCTCTGAAAATTTTGAGCAGATCGCCGGCCATTTGCCTCACAGCCGGCGAGCAATCGCTCTGCATTAAGAGCAAAAGTTTCGTCAGTCCGCCGGATTGCATGACGGCATTGCGGGCTCTCCGATCGGCAGAAAGGCAGCAAACGCTCCAGAGAGTTATAACACAGTGTTCCGTAGCGGCAACAGAAATCTTGAGCATTTTCTGCACAATTGTCTGCAAGCAAAGCGGCTGGTCACAGATCGAAGTCCTGCCCTCCGCAGAGCCCGACATAAACTCCAGAAGACCGAGTATTTGCTCAGCGATTTTCCCGTCGGCTCCGCGGAGGAGCTTCGTCATGTGACCGACCGCTCCAAGCCGGACAAAATTAAGCCTGTTGCGCTTCGGCGTGCAAAGGCCGTGAAGGCAGCGCAGAACCGCTTCCATGACCTTTGCGTCCGCTTCAGAGATCCTCAGCAGCGACATCAACAGTCCGTCATGCGACGCGATTTGACCTTTAACGTCTCCGTCGGTTAACAGACTCTCGAGCAATTTCGCTGCCTCGATCTTTGCCTCCGAGGTTCCCTCCACAAAAATCTCTGCAAAAGCACTCAGCGTCTCGGGACTGGCGAGGATTCGAACCGTCCTCTCGTTGTGCGGAATCAACAAGAAGATCTTAACGGCCAGGGACCGAATTTCCATCATCTTTGCGCAAATTTCCCCGGATTTTCCACGGCTCGACAGAATTTGCGCCAGAATAGAGACCGCCCCGGCCTTGACGAGACGTTCCCGGTTCTTATCGGATTCCGCGGCGTATTTGAGCAAATCGTTGAGAATTTCGCAGTCCACGGCCCCGTTTCTGATGTCCTGTAAAATGTCCTTGGCCTGCCTGGGGCCGATTTGAGGCTCGCTAACATTTTTCGAAACCGCTGCACAAGAATTCACGGAGATCTGGTTGGAGACAGACCATACCTGAATGAGCCGCCGCAGCGTATAATTCGGAATAATCTCTTTGCTCTCCAAGACCTGCATGGTAGCAGGACAAGTATTATGACCTTCATCCAGCCATTTCTGAATACTGCACCGATCGTATGTGACGCCGGTGCTCAGGCTCACAGGGGACTTCATAATATCCAGAGAAATCGGGCACTTGAAGAACGACGGAACAGTGATATACAGATCCTGCCGTTGCTTCACCATTGCAATCAATTAAAGAAAAAATCTCTCTTCACTCCGCTGCGGATTCGAACCCCTGACGTCCAGATTATATCCACAACACAACGCAACGCAACGCACGCCCAGGTTAAAGAAAGAACCCTTCCCAGATCATTCATTCATTCATTATGTTTTTGGTTGAATCCTTCCTTTTTCTGAAGTTTTTTTTTTTGGTGGATTTCGTGGATTTGAAGGCTGTGCTGGGGCAGTCAAAGGCGCAATAAATGAGATTCAAACGAAAAGAATAGAGAAAAGAGTCAGTCAAAGCTCCGTTTGTTGTGATAATGATCTTTTTCTACTTTATATGCGCTTTGACAGGGTAAAGGCCACAAAATAGGGGCGCAATAAAGAAAGATTTTGTGGGCGTGGGACCCACAAAGAAAGCCTTTTTTTTATGTGAGTGGCATCGGCAAGTGTGTAAATCAATATCAAAATCAAAGGGACGTATCGTGCCGGCAGCTAGGGCCGTCCTGTGCCGTTGATGCCCTGCATCATCATATCTCTTGCCGTCCGATTGTTCAACGCTCTTTTCAAACCCTAAATCAAAGGATCCCCTTTTTCGCATAAACAAACGTTGAAACTTGACGTGACGTTCAATTCTATCTTTCACACGTAATACCCACCTAATTTTAGGAGACTAATTCCTCGTTTTGACCCATTTCACCACCTAAACTTTCTGCTTACTATTTTTTTCCCTTTTTTTAATTGGCAGACATTTTTGTTGTTTCTTCATTGTATCAACTTTCTTGCTAGCTCTTAAAGTCCTGTAAGTTTTTGTTTCTTCATGGATACCCATATTAAAAAAATATTATCAAATTGAATAGTTACAATTATGTAGATTAAAATTCTATTTAAAAAATATTTGTTAAAATAAATTTTAAATTTTTATATTTGTAATTATTTAATTTGATGGTATTGTTTAAATATATGTTTTAATATAAAATTATATATTTATTCTAAAATATTATATTTTGGTTTTTGGTTTTTTTCTCTTAGCTCTTTGGAATTATCATATGGTCTTTTTTTAATGATGAATGGGTTATTTTTGGCAATTATTGATAAATGATGTTTGGAATGTCAAGGTGTGGAATAAGGTGAACGCTTATATTATGGAAAACAATTGTCTTGGAATGTTATTAAATAGTGTGTATATATGAGAGCCAAATATTATGAAGAAAGATATATGAAGAGTTGCTTTTATGGTACATGGGATTTTTTGTACATTGTAACTAAATAGTGTGTATCTATGAGAGTCAATAGTGTGATTTTTTGTACATAGTAACTAAATAGTGTGGAATAAGGTGAACGCTTATATTGTGAGAGTCAAATAGTGGGATTTTTTGTACATAGTAACTAAATGGTGTGGAATAAGGTGAACGCTTATATTATGAAAAATAATTGTCTTGGAATGTTACTAAATAGTGTGTATATATGAGAGTCAAATATTAGATAGAAAGATATATGAAGAGTTGCTTTTAGGTTACATGGGATTTTTTGTACATTGTAACTACTAAGGAAGATAGAAAGAAACGTGTTTATTTGTTTTTTTAGAGTTGAATATGTGTGGTTCAAATCAATGGTAGAAAAGATTGGTGTTCTTAGAGTAGGATAAGAGCATTGGAAAGCTCATATATCTTGAAATTTGAGGTGCACCTTAACATTATAAAATTTATTGATTATTATAATATTTGTAACCATTTAATTTTGATAATAATTTTTGATATTTTTATATAAAAATATACATTATAGAATTATATATATTTATCTAATAAAATTATTATTTTTAAATGTATTTTTTATGCTTTTCTTTCTCTTCCATATGATCATATGGTATTTTTTAAATGATGTATGGGTTATTTTTAGCAATTATTGATAAATGATGGTGGAATGTCAAGGTGTGGAATAAGGTGAACACTTATATAATGGAAAAGAATTATCTTGGAACGTTATTAGATAAAAGTGTGTATATATAACAATCAAATATTATGTAGAAAGACATTGAAGAGTTGTTTTTATGGTACATCGGATTCTTTGTCAGTTGTAAATGCTAAGGAAGATAGAAACCTGTTTATTTGTTATTTTAGTGTCTAATATGTGTGGTTCAATGATGGGAGAAGAGATCCATGTTTGTAGGGTAGGATAATATTTTTTTAAATAAAATTTTTAATCTATATATTTGTAATTATTTAAACTAATAATATTTTCCAATGTATTTTTATATTAAGTTATATACTTTATCTAATAAAATTATATTTACTTTCTATATTTTCTTGGTTCTTTCATGTAATCATATGGTCTTCTTTAATGATGTATGGGTTATTTTTAGCAATTATTAATAAATGATGGTCGAATGGCAAGGTGTGGAATAAGGTGAACACTTATATAATGAAAAAGAATTAGCTTGAAACATTATTAGATAAAAGTGTGTATATATAACAATCAAATATTATGTAGAAAAACATGGAAGAGTTGTTTTTATGGTACATTGGAATCTTTGTCCATTGTAAATGTTAAGGAAGATAGAAACATGTTTATTTGTTATTTTAGAGTCTAATATGTGTGGTTCAATGATGGAAGAAGAGATTAGTGTTTGCAAGGTAAAATAATAGTTTTTGAGATAAATTTTGTAATCTATATATTTGTAACTATTTCAATTAATATTTTTTAATATATTTTTTAATAAATTTATATACTTTATCTAATAAAATTATATTTATTTAATATGTTTTCTTCGCTCTTTCGTATAATCATATGGTCTTCTTTAATGATGTATGGGTTATTTTTAGCAATTATTGATCAATTATGATAGAATGTTGAGCTATGGAATAAGGTGAACGCTTATATTATGAAATCTTTTTTTATCTTGGAATGTTATATATATAATCATGTTTATTTGTTAATTTAAAGTGCAATATGTATCATTCAATGGTGGAAGAAAAGATTAGTGTTTGTAGAGTAGGATAATAATTTTTAAAATATTATTTTTAATCTATAGATTTGTAACTATTTAATTTGATAATATTTTTTTATATTAAATTATATACTTTATCTAATAAAATTATATTCATAGTTGTGTTTTCTTAACTCTTCTGTATAATCATATAGTCTTTTCTAATGATACATGGATTATTTTTAGCAATTATTGATAAATGATGGTAGAATGTCAAGGTGTGGAATAAGGTGAACACTTATATTATGGAAAATAATTATCTTGGAATGTTAACAGATAGTGTATATATTACAAAAAATAATTATGTAGAAAGACATTGAAGAGTCATCTTTATGATACATTTGATTCTTTGTCCATTGTAGCTACTAAGAAAGATAGAAACATGTTCATTAGTTATTTTAGAGCCTAATTTGTGTGTTTGAATGGTGGAAGAAGAGATTAGCATTTGTAGAGTAGGATAATTTTTATAAATAATTTTTTTAATCTCTATATTTGCAACTATTTAATTTGATAATATTTCTTAAATTTTTTATACAAAAATATATAATTTATCTAATCAAATTATATTTATTTTTATGTTTTTTCTTAGCTCTCTCATATAATCATGTGATCTTTTTTTAATGATATATGACTTATTTTTAGCAATTATTGGTCAATGATTGTAGAATGTCAAGGTGTGGAATAAGGAGAAAGCTTATATTATGGAAAATAATTATCTTGGAATGTTATTAAATTGTGTGTGTGTGCGCGCGTGTGCGTGAATGAATGCATGTGTGTGTGTGTGTGTGTGTGTGTGTGTGTGTGTGTGTGTGTGTGTGTGTGTGTGTGTGTGTGTGTGTGATAACCAAATACTATGTAGAAAGATAGATGAGGAGTTGTTTTAATGGTACATTCGATTGTTTGTCCATTGTAACTACCAAGAAAGATAGGAGTGTGTTTATTTGTTATTTTAAAGCCTAATATGTGTGGTTCAATCAATGGTAGAAGAAAAGATTAGTGTTTGTAGAGTAGGATAGGAGTATTGGAAAATGTCATAATCTTGAAATTTGAGGTACACCTATACTTTTTTCTTTATTTCAATGCATGAATAGTAATTGCATCACAAGGTTTGCACAAGGTTTTGTGGAATATTAAGAGGCTAAGATCAAGTGTTGCTTCATTGAACATATGCAACCTAATGAAGAAATTTAATTTGTGCTTTGAGGAGGAAGTAGCTAAAATATAGTGAATTTGATTACTCTTTATTTCAAATTTCCTTATTTCTTTAGATAACAACAAAACAATACAATATAATTTATAGAAAATAAACAAACAAAATGATTTAGCCTATCAAAATGTATTTTTTACTAATATAGAGTTGTGTTCAATTATTTTACTATAAAAATATTATATTTAATATTTTAATTCATTTTCATATTTTTCGAGCTCTTTCATATGATTATATGAACTTTTTTTAATGATGTACAAGTTACTTTTAGAAATTATACATAAATGATGGTAGAAAGGTGTGGAATAAGGATACATATAGGTGTGTGTGTGTGTGTGTGTGTGTGTGTATACACACTTATATATACACACATATTTACACATATACACATACAGTGCACACCCACCCACACACACACACATACATGTATGTATATATATTTATATATATGTACATATGTATATGTGTATATGTGTGTGTGCATGTGTGTGCACATGTGTGTGTATAGATGTATACACACATATACATGCATACATGCATACATACATACATACATAAATGTGTGTGTGAATATGTATATAGATATAGATAATTATACATGTGTGTGTGTGTGTGTATATATATATATATATATATATATATATATATATATACATATATATATATATATATAATATACACATATATACATATATAGTTGTATATATGTATGCACATATATGTATGTACATATATGTATGTATATACATACATACATACATACATACATACATACATACATACATGTATATGCATATGCATATGTATATGTATATGTATATGTATATGTTTATGTATATATGTATTGTAGCATCATAAATTGTCACCAAACCAATTTACACCTCATGTTTGTGCCCCTACTTTACCATGTCCTATCCTCATCACCTTTCTAGGTCTATTTGTGCCTATTCTCAGACTTTGAGGCCATGAACAACCTTTTGTGGGTCCTACCATGGGACACCCACCCTATTTTAACATTGTTTAGGCCCTAAGTGGAGAGGAACCATAGCATGGACTGCCATGGCCCCTCATAATCTAGCCCCAATTTAAATTGGGGTAGGTGTGCATATGCATATGTATATGTATATGTATATGTATATGTATATGCATACCTATACGTATGTGTATATGTATGTATGTATGTATGTATGTATGTATGTATGTATGTATGTATGTATATGTATATGTATATGCATACCTATACGTATGTGTATATGTATGTATGTATGTATGTATGTATATGTATATGTATATCATAAATTGTCACCAAACCAATTTACACCTCATGTTTGTGCCCCTACTTTACCATGTCCTATCCTCATCACCTTTCTAGGTCTATTTGTGCCTATTCTCAAGCTTTGAGGCCATGAATAGTCTTTTGTGGGTCCTACCATGGGACACCCACCCTATTTTAACATTGTTTAGGCCCTAAGTGGAGAGGAACCACAACATGGACTGCCATGGTCCCTCATAATCTGGCCCCAATTTAAAATGGGGTAGGTGTTTGTTGGGTGAAAATTTTGTAAACTTGAGAGAGCTTACAAAATGTGGGTTTCACCATAGTATGTGAGACAATATCTCTTAGAAAGAAAGATATGGTCCCTCATACTTGTAAGGCAAGGCTGGACCCCTTTGTATTATAAACTATACCTACTATTATCCTATCTATTAATTTACACTAATCCAAGATAATACAACTACTTTGCTCTCTTTTTTCAGAGTAAGTATTTACCCAATTCTCTATTTAGAATAGAGCAACAACATACTTTTAACTTGTAGTAATCTTAAGAATCTATACTAATTGGGAGCAAAGTGTCCATAAGAGTACAAAGCCTCTCGTTGCTCCCTTTTTATGAAAATAACTTTGGGACGGGAAAGTAATAATAAAGCTCAAAGTCTTCTTTTTATCACTATCCTATCAACCTTTACAAATAGATGATTCTATCTTATAGTAAAATTTCAAGTACAACCAAGCAGAATTAACCAAGAATCTCATGAAAGCTCAAAGACTTTCCATGTCTTCTTACAAAGCTTCAGGAAGAAATATGAAATATGTGTAGCTCAAAGACTCCAACATACACTTCACCTTAAATTCACAAATGTAGAAGGTAAAAATAATACAAAGAATACAACTTATCTCTTTGCCTGAGCATGAAACATTGGCTTTAAATGTGATAAGTAGCTCAAAGACTACAAGATCAAGTTTGATAATATAACATTAATTATAAACACAATTACTAGCTCAAAGACTA
Source organism: Cryptomeria japonica (assembly GCF_030272615.1). NCBI lineage: Eukaryota > Viridiplantae > Streptophyta > Pinopsida > Cupressales > Cupressaceae > Cryptomeria > Cryptomeria japonica. The sequence goes on from NC_081415.1 coordinate 685,651,410, forward strand.
CAATATTGGGTTTAAATATCTTTCAAATAACACCACAATACTCACAATCAACTCTGAACAATGTCACCACATTACAACTTGTTGCAACACAAAGATTGAAAGCAACTTGTCTCTTCTATTGATTTCAATTTGATTTATGTCTAAAAACAAAGTTTTAGAGTGCTTCCCAAACTGAAAGAGTTTTTTTGCATTGCCCAAAAGATGAATAATAGATGAAAAAGATCTTTATTACAATGAAAATCCTCATATATATAGAGGAGAGGTGCAACATGAAACTAGGAAAGTTACAAATAATTTGTGACCAAGTCAAAGGTATAGTCCTATTTGACTTAGGACACAAGCAGTTCTACATGTCTACTATTGCATACATACAATGACACCTAAGGTGTCGATAGCTTATTACAAAATGACACTTGAAGTGTCGATTGAAATTACAAAATGACACTTGAAGTGTCGATTGAAATTACAAAATGCCACTGCACTAGAGATGCTTAAATATGGCTAAGTGTCTAGAGAAACATCTTTATTATGATCATCCTTCTTCATAAAATCTTCATATCATTGCCAAGTAGCCTGTATTTCACAATCATTTGGTGTTCATAATGTTTGATGCCATTGAGGATGATAGGAAGAGTGGATAGGAGTCTTATTTCTTGAACTTCATTGTCTTTTCCCTAGAGATGATTCTGACATTTGCACAAGGATGATGTTGTATCATAGGGAACTCATCCACATATATGAAGAACAATCACCAACCATCTTGACCATTTAAATTGAGTAGGATCACGTATGCGTCAAATTTGGTGTCATTAGGGTTTCCAAAACCCCATTGTATCATGGTAAAACAAATGTAAATCAGGTCTACGAACCTGATTTATGTGTGTGCAATTGGTGTAATTTAGGCTTGTAGGCCCAATTTACACTTAAGGCTAAGTGTGGCTAAAAGGTGCAATTCAGGTTAGGTAGACCCGAACTACACTTAAGAAAAACAATGTTATATCTCCCTAGTAAGATTTGATCCTCCTAGCTTCACATGACAGTTGGAGGTCAACCCAATAGGTAATTTACCTATATACCCCTATATAATGAAAAATTATCAACTTGTTTTCCCCCCAATGATCTAAGAAATCAATTCTTATCACATGTGCATCCATGAAGCATTCATTATCAAACATTTTCAGAGATCTTCAAGGCTAGGTATTCATCATATAGCATCGTGGAGAAAAATCATGTCAATCTCCATACAAGCATGTGTGTGTGATTAATTTTTTGTCATGTTCATGCCATTTCATACAAAATATGTGATTGCATTCAAAGAACAAAGCATCATCATCAGCAAATGCAAATTTGAGGTACATCTATCTACCATTTATTTCAGTATTTGCATTATTTCATTCAAGGTCGATTCCAAAGTGGGATTTAATTCAAGCAAAATCATATTCCTAACAATTTTCCTCTTCTTTCTATGTGCAGGAAATAGGTACAGAAGTACATTTGAGAGGATCAACAATATTCACAGAGATGAACAGATTCACCTTTTGATGGCAAGAAATTTGGAGGACCAAGTCGAATTAGAGCAACACTATCTCAAAAAATCAGGCCAAACTTCTAGGAATGGAACTAAAACATCCTCTTTTACCCAAATCCAAGTTGGTGCCTTCATACGACAATCGTAGCTCACTGTTTATGCCCAATCTCTTTAATATTCACCCATTTACCCTAATTTCAATATTTTTACAATTCAACTTAGAAATAGGGAATCAAAACCCTAACAGAGGTGAACCTAATAAGAAATCTTAGATTTTGTCCCTAGAGGGATTAAACCTAGATCTATTAGGTCCCTCCCTCTTTCAATGTGGTGATCTCTTAAGAAAAATTAGTGTTTTTGTTACCTTAATTGGTGAAACCCTAATTTTTCACCATTACATTTTGGTGAAATTGATTCCTTACACCACTATTTCTTATTTGTGTTCTCAAATTTGATTTGTGGGCATTTTAATTTTCAAATTTGCACTCATATATTATACTTTGAATCAAATTACAAAAAATTAGAGGTTAATTTCATAAAAATAGTAATTTATTTTACTTAATTTAATTTGTGGATTGCATAATTTGTAACTTTTATTTTTAGATCTGATCTTAGACATTCATAATGGCACTTAATAGATCTGATTTATTTTCCATTTCACATATGATTATATTTCCTTTCACTTATATTTATCATGATCATGTGTTGGATAATGGTTTCTTTCACTGTACATTGCTTATTTTCATTCATAGCACTTTCACATATTGCATTTTTAGAATTTCCAAAATGCTTCCTATTAATTAATTAAATCTCAAATATTTTATCCATGATGCATTTTTTTTATGGTTATATTTTTAGGAAAATGCATTACATATGTATAGATCACATAAAAGCTTTTGTAGATCATAATCCTAGAGATGCTGATGAAAACCCTAATACTTGTACCTCTCCTAGGGTATCTCATGTGAATGAAGAAATCACTAATACTCCTATCAATGATCTCTCTAATGGAGAGAAAGCATTGAAGAGAAACATGACACCATCTTCTTTTCATACACATACCCTAGCGCAAGGGGGGCAAGGTCAAAATATTGGTGTTTCAATCTCTCTAGATCCCCCTTATTCTCTTAGAGCCCATCTTAACTATCAAAACATATGTAGAATAGATGATGTTATTTATTTCATTCATGATCTATCTCCCCACATAATATTAAGTAAATATAATGCCTTAGATGATAAGGATCTTCCTTCCCAACCTATCAAAGAGGATATGCATGATGATAGAAAGAAGAATCTCCCTACAAAGGATATTCCTTCTTCATCTATTTCTCCCTTTGTCCCTTCTAGATATACTTACACTACAAATTTTAAATAAATTTATTATAATACCCCTTCTTCTCAATTGCAAAGCTCCTATAGGAGTGGTTATAACTTAATATCAAAACAAGGTTGTAGAGGACAAGGACTTCGGAAATTTGAACAAGGAATCAAAGTCCCTCTAAACTGTCCTATACAAGTTAGTATCAAAGGGCTGGGATATCCTCATCATTCACCTATGGGTGATCTCCTTAGGATTAAAAAATTTAAGGAGTATCTTGCAAGACATATAACTTACCATCCATCTAAGGGTGATTCTTCTTCAAACATGCCTTTTTGCTTACATCGTCAAACTAATGACCATGATACTAATGATTGTCCCAATTTTCAAAATGGAATACAAGGACTTGCTGATAATGGCATAGTCCAAATCATATAAAAAATCCATCTTCTTCTAGCAATCCTTCTCCTAAATCTCAAGAGACAAGACTTATTCCTATTGATGACCAAAAGAAACTAGCTACTAGAATCTTTTGGAGATTGGAGTATGATAAGAATATTGTTTTCCCTTCCTTAGTATTAATTATAATTATAAGCATAAAGAAGGTCATGCACATTGTCTTTTTCATAGTAGTTATTGCCAGTCTTGGAAATTGTAAAGCATTTAAAACATTTGTTCAATACCAATATGATAGAGCTCCCATAGATCTTACAGTTGATCTTTCACTCTTTCTTGATGAAGAGGTGGTCCCTTAGCACTCCATTCACCCTTCATGTTGCTCCTCACCTTATGAAACTAGTAGTTAACTTTATTGGGGGCTCTTTGTAATAAGAGGTGATTCTTTTTCAATTACAATCATCTTGGGGCAACAACATAGTTCATTCGTGTCTCTATGCTTGGAGGGGAAGAATATTATCCTATCACTTCTCTCTATCTAAGGTTTCACTATTTCCTTTAGGGGTTGCATTTTTCATACCTTGATGTCCTTTCTTGCTTGGAATAGTACATCTCTTATGGATAATCTCTCCTTAAGGGAGTGTGCAATCCTTCATCTTAATCTTTCCTTCTTTGAAGATTACCTCTTCTTTAGAGTTGCATTTTGCATAGCTTGATGTCTTTTCTTGTTTTGAATATTCTTTCATGTAAGTACATTATGCATTTTCTTATGTATAATATCTCATTTGAGATTGTGTAATTCATCTCATTGTCCCTATGCCTAGGGGCCATTGATATTTCCTATCATTTCTAAGGGTCCACTTTTTCCTTTATTGAGTGGTGTTTTCTTATGATTTGATGTCATTCCTTGTGTGAAGTTGTTCGCTTGATCAGGGATTCTCTCTTATGCAAGAGGTGTGTATCATTTCCTACAACCTCTTTTTCACTTGGCAATGTATATTTATTATAAACAAATCCCTCACTTTGGGTCAAAAGTGTGTCATCCTTCATCAAGAATCTTTTACCTAGCAATAGAAGGAAGGTAGGAATTATTTTTCTCCTTTCCTTCTTTTGGTAGAAGATGTTATGTTTGTTCAAGAAATCCTCTTAGAGGTAGATGTCTTTTGAGTAAAGATCTCTTCCCCTCCAAGGATTCCCTTTATGCATGTTGCAAGATATCTCTTTTTCAACTATCTTATCCTTGCTTGTAAAAGTATTACCTCTTTAGCTTGGATTTATGAACATTGTTTCCTAAAAGGATATCTCTTTGTCATCGGATGTGTGCATCCTTGTTTCTAGCTTCCTTAAGACATCAAAATAGGGCTATGTTGACATCCTAAAGGAAGGGGGAGGGGGAAGGGGGGGTGAGCATATCACCCTCTTTGTACTATATTGTTCTATATTTTTCCATGTCTTAAACTAGTTCATTCTTGAAACTAGAGCAAACAAACTCTTACACGAGATGCTTCATGCCCGAAACCAGACACAACATTCATATATGGCTTAAATGAGGAGCACATTCTCAAAACCAGAGAAAAAAAAACTTTTTATGAGTAAAAATATGAGTGCAAAACAAAAGAGATCTAAATAACAACTATCAACCTAAGAAAACACAAATTAACAAAACACTCAAGATTAGGACACTAAAAAAGGAAATTAAGAAAGCAAATGATAACCAATAAGATTGAAAACTCTCCATTTTTTTATGTGGTTGTCCTTTGTTTTGATGTGTTCTTAATCTATTCTTCCAAAGGTATTATCATATGCTCCATGATGATAATTTATGCAAATTATGCTAAAATATGGATGCAAAATGTGTGGATATGAGTAGTCAAAATGGAATGATAAAGCTATGATTGCATGAAAGTGGATAGCTAAAATGACATTATAACAGTATGAGAATGTGAAAGTGGATGATTTACAAACCAAAATGAGGGGATTAAATAGGTTTTGATGGAGATGAGAGGAGGTTTAAGGATGTACCACTTGTCTTAGTTGAGGACAAGTGGAAATGCAAGGAATGACAATTTTCCTTGAGAAGGGAAAGTATCAATGCAAGGAAGGACAAGTGTCACCAAGGACACATGTCTATTTGGGAGAGAAACACCCAAAAATTGGTTTCTTTTCCTAGTATTTAGGAGATTAGGAATGTGCTTTAGAAGGATAAGGTTGGTTTGAAGGGATAGGGTTCGTTAGAACCCTTGGGTCAGGCTAGAGGAAGTGTTAGATGGGGGGTTAAGGTTAGGAGACATGTGACTCAATTAGGTTATTCTGAATTTTTTAAATTCAAATAAAAGAAGAAAAGGATGACATGAACTAAATAGAATAATTAAATTATTTTATTTAGTAGAAGAAGGACAAAGAATATTAATTAAATAAACATTAATCAATTAATTGGTCATGGCCTTAGTAATTAAGTTAATTTAGCCAGAAGGAATGTTATAACTAATTAATTATTTAATTAATACAAGCGGCTAAGGGAATAAAATATAATTAAATTAATCAAGCAAATTTAAGTGTGTACATTTTGCCCCTCTTTGTGGTGGTGCTAGAATAGCATCGATGCAAAGAAAATGAGACAATGATGAGTGGAAGAGGAAAGACGCAAAAAGATACATAGAGAAAAAATATGCCCTATACAAGACTGACGACAAGTGAAAGGTGTGACGACAGATTAGTGATGCCCCCTTGAGAGGGTGCATGGAAAATAGAGGATTGAGCAATGCCTTGAAAGAAACATTTCCCCAATGGATATGATGAAGAACAACACAAAACAAAGCCTAAAAGCAAAAACAGATGGGAAAGAGGAGTGAATGCAAATGCAACGAATGATATGCATGAACTGATCATGGAGCTTGAGCACCCATGAAAATGGGTTAGCATGTAGTAAGCACTTATTTTGATTTCACATTGTATGTGATGCACAAGGGTATAAGGAACCCAAGTGATTTCATAGCCAATGCATGGACTGACTCAACAAGAAGACACAAAAGGTTAGTCTACCATCACATAGAGTCACAAAGGACCCTGCAAGAAATGATGTTAGACAAACTACAAATAGAAGATATGCCCCAGTGTAACATGAAATAGCCAAGACCTTATGAGGGAACAACATGGCATGCATCAAGAAAACACACGCCAAGAAAAATAAGCACAACAAGATCACATCCCTAGTTTCATTAAATTCCTAGGACACCATGATATGAAGGATCGTGGAAACCAAGATGAAACAAAACAAAGGAACTCAAAAATATAAACAAAGATAAAAAATAAACAAAGCCAACATGAGTGCCTCAAATATATTTTGCCAAAAGGATGAATAATAGATGGGATTTAATATCATCTGAATAGAGGAAGGATACATCCTACATAGACTTATGATTGGATGAGAGATCAACAAAACAAGATGACAAAAGGTACCTGATACAATCACAATGACAAAGATGCTAAAGGATTATTGTTGAAGAAGCAACTGACGGGACATGATCTTGAAGACACAACTAACACATATGCACAATTCATGCCTATGTATAAGGCACACACCTATACAACTGACATGACAACCACAAAGAAAACCAATGACTATACAAGATAGGGCCAACACTATATATAGAGGACCGACCCTTACATACAAAAAAATATGAATAGGAGACAACTGTACAGATAGCTCAGAATGAGAAATTCAAGGTGAAGCAATTGGACATGAATTATGGAAAAAGAGGTATGGCTAGCAAAAGGTACTGTTCTAGGAAGGTGGATGCGAACGAGATGCTGATGAAGGCAGGTAGTGAAATATATTGCACTATAAAAAAGTGACTTGAGGAGCTAATTGATAATGGAACTTCCCTTTACACACAACTCTTGTTTCTAGGTTTTCAGCATGTGTACATGCCCAAGACACCAAAGGAAGTGGCTTTTTCCATAGCACAAATTTATTTCTCTTTACTATTTTTCTTACTTTTTTTATTTTTCCATCTTATTTTTTGACATTTTCAATTATTTTTTCATTTTTTTTGGAACATGGGGTATACTGCCATAGATTGGATATAGAAATGATTAAGATGTAGGATATTGAGGGGATCACTAAGGGGGTCTAATTTTGGAGTAGATAACCAATACACCCTTGAACCATATTTTGTTGTGACTACATATGGGCCCAACCAATTAGCTTTGAACTTTCCTTTCTTTTCTATCTTGCCGATTATTTTGATTTTCTTGGAGCACGAGATCACCCACCTCAAATTCACGAGGGTGAACTTTATTTTGATATTTTATCTTGATGCTAGTTTGATAAACCCATAGATGATTATATGCTTTCTAACACTGTTCCTCAAGAAGGTCTAGCTGAGCTAGCCTTGCCACTCAATACATAAAAAACTTTAACTCTTTTAAGGATATCCATAGGGAAGGCAACTTGATCTTAATTGGTAAGACCACTTCTACACCATAGACAAGGGAATATGAAGTGGCTCTTGTTGGAGTTTGGATGCTAGTGCAATATGCCCAAAGGGCAGGATTGAGGTGGAGGTTCTAGTCACAATCGATTTTATTGACAACCTTTATGAGGATACATAACAAAGTTTTATTGGTCACCTCAACCTGTCTATTTCCTAATGGGTAATATGGGGTGGACCATTGGTGTTGTATATAGTAAGTGGAACAAAGATCACGAATATGTTGGTTCTTAAAAGGGATCCCATTATTAGTAATGATGGTGGAGGGGACTCCATAGTGGCAAAGGATGTGGTATAGTATGAATTTGGACACTTGGACACCAATGGTAAGGGTGAGGGAGATAGATTCAACCCACCTAGTGAAGTATTCAATAGTGACAAAGATAATTTTTTGACCATGGGATGAGGGAGGGTGAATATTACCAACAAGGTAAAAGCCCCATGTGGAGAAGGGCCATGGTATGGTAATTGGCTGCAAATCCTATGTTGGAACATGAATAAGTTCTTCATACCATTGATAGGGCACACACTTCTTGAAAATTTATAATAGTTGTGTTCAATGGCCAGCCAATAGTATCAGTATCCCACTCTTAAGAGCTATCTGTCAAGAACATATCCACTCATGTGAGAATTACAAGATCTAGTGTGCACTTCTTTCATCACGAGATTAGCTTCATTCAAATCTAAACATCTAGAAAGGATGTCATGGTAGCCCTGAAGATAAAGATTGTCTCTTATAAGTGTAAATTGGACACAATGACAAATAAGATTTATGCGATCATTTCAAGATATGTTGGGTGGAAGGGTACCATCTTTAAGGTATGTATAAATTTCATGGTACTAGAATGATTGGGGACCAATGATCTCGAACACCATCTCCATCTGAGATGTCATGAATGTTGGTTGGATAAGCTGGTCAACCAAGAACTCATATTTAGGGCTATCTACCTCAATGGCGAGAAGAGAACCGATAGTGGCCATTGCATTAGCTACCTTATTTTGTGCCCTAGGGATATAATCAAATATCATAGTCTAGAATTTTTGTTTGAGATCATTAACCATTCTTTTTGGTAGAGTTATCTTGTATTAGCTAATAATTACTTACTTAATTATTAGTCTATTATACTCTAAGCTTATGCTAAACCTAGGCATTTAATAATATTATAGGAATTTAATAATTACTCTAATTATTAAATACACTTCATCCCTTTAGGGTTTATTTAGGGTTGCACACCTTTAGGGTTGCTATTTTCCTTTTATAAGGATTGTATTGTATTTTTCATTTTTAATTCCCTCTGTGAACGATAATCTTTTTCTTCAGAGCCATTATTGTTTTTTTCCCTCCATTTTTCTCTTCTGATAAGTATCTTGTGTTGGCCATTTGGTGATAGTTCTGATACTTAATATAAGTACAGATCTGATAGCCAACAAGATGAGAGGTGGGGGTGAATAATACAAACTTAATCATTAATGAAAACATCAGATTCAACCTCGGTAACATATATCAGTCATAGAATAAAAACTGTCAAACATGCAAACTCAAAAGCATATGAACAATATAAACCTCATAACACCAGATTTAACGTGGAAACCCAAATAGGGAAAAACCACTGTGGGATTTCAGACCCACTAAGAAATATACTCTTCTAGAGTATGCTCAGTTAAAAGCCAATCCTGTTAAAGATTACAAAACACATTGCTAGATGTAACTTGGTTAAGGGATTTCCCTCAGATCTGTTAGGATCTTTACTTTGTTAGAAGTGACCTTGTCAAAGGATTTCAAACACTCATTTATAATGTCACCTTGTTAGAGGATTTACTTATAAGACTGTTAAGTCCACTCGGTTAAGATATTTCCTGTTACTTTCACAAGCTAATAGTAATACAATCTATCTGCAACTTTACATCTAAAATGCTAATGCAGATTCTTATTTGTTCAACACAATCTAGACATAGAACTATTCTTGTCTATCTGTTGGGCATCAATACTCTATTATTCCAATAGGTCTTCAAGCTTCTATGCTCGGTGATCACTATGTAGCATCCCTATGCATACACTTGCCCGCATCCACTGTTTATCAATAGTTCCGTATTTATAAACAATCATCTAACCACTTAATCTCCTTGATCACATTTCCCATGATCAATCATAGCCATCAGATCTTCAATCTTGTCCAGGTTCATTGTATCTTACGATCTGAAAAATATTTTACCCTACCTCGGAACTTGCACAATCATCTTGGAACTTGTGTTAGGGTAATGTGGTTCAATCTGAGCTATAGA